>NC_134265.1:253051046-253371792 GCF_031893055.1 Leptodactylus fuscus
GAGAACACGGAATCGCATATGCGGAGTACACAGCAGGCAGCTATCAGTTGAGCCCGACGCCCGGCCTGGAGAGATAAGTCCGCTGGGGCCCCGGGGGTGGGAAAAGGAAGGAGTGACTGGGACACACGTCCCCAAACCACCGTCTTCCTCCAGCACGCCATGCATGGCCTGCAGACTGCAGACCCTAAGCACACCAGGACACGAGGCGCGGGGGGGGGGGGGGGGGGTTTGGGAAGGAGGTTGAGGCTGGGGGGTGGGGAGGGGTGTCCGTGGTCGCAGGCGTGCGGGGTTTCCTGTAAAGGGGGTCACGAGGGGAGGGGGGGAAAGGGGGTCAGGTTATGGGGGGGTGGAAAGGGGTCCGGGTTGTGGGGGTGGTGGCAAGGGGGTCCGGGTTGTGGGGGTGGTGGATAGGGGGTTGGGAAGGGGTTGGAAAGGGGGGGCCCAGGCCCACGCTGCAGGTGGGTCACGCAAAACGGGAACGCTGCTGCGAACGAAGTCGCGGGTACTGCTAGTTTGTGATAAATACAAGCCACATTACATACATTTCTAGTTAATCTAAAATTGTGACATACTTGTCAGAAAATGGTTTATGCACATAGATTCATGAGGTTTTCTAGCAGTAACCAATGACTGAATATGTTTGGCTAGTGGTGTGGGTCTAGTGTCACACAGCAGATCTCTGGTCTATGACTTAAACACGATCCTTGTTGAGAAACAATGGTTGTTTGGAAACTTGTTTGGAAACAGCTTGACAGATACATGAAAAAGGCAAGGATTATTACTATAAAAAATAAACCACGTAAGGTGGAAAGTGCTAGGGCCTAGTAATTCAGAGTAAAACATATACCAGTAAAAATCGACAGAAGACCACATGGCCTGGGAAAATCATGGTAAAGCCCAATTAATCTACATAATATTTTTGCTGTAAACACTTCATTGAGGATGTGTGTTCAGGGAAAGCCCAGTCAATAAGGTTCCAGAGTTAGTGGACAGGAGGAATAATGATCTAGGAAGCGGAGGACACATCACAGTATGGGTCAACAAGATAATCCTTCTAATTCCCACTTTAAATGCCTGGCCAAACAATACTGACTTGTGGTTGCTGATGTCATATCAATATAAGACCTGAGCTTAGAACTGACCTTCACTTTAATTGGACTGTCAAAGATCATGTCACCTTTAGTCATTTCTCTATCCTCCAGGTAACCATTTCCAACATACTACACACTACTCATACTCCACCACACGGATTTCAGTATGTATTCCCCAAATGATAGTCACAATGATCTGTTTACCCACAATGCATGAAAATCACAATATATACATCTTATAGGAGGAAGAAAAAAAATGGTACACTGTTGTTTAACGCTAGGTTACCTAACCTACTCAACCATGGATTAGGTAGGTCTCTACTTTCATGTGCTTCATACAAGATTTAGGTTTAAAGTGTCAAAAAACAAAAAAAAAAGAAAGAAAAATGTGGCTTAGAAATTAGGGACTGTAGAAAAAAATCTCTACCATCTCTACATGCGCGTCGGGAATGTGACCTTTCATTCCTACTGGTGATGCACAGACTTCCTTTTCTCTCCTCTATGGTGATCTATAGAGATTCTGAAAGATGTCTGTGGGTATGTAGGTTATTTTATGTGTGTCTTTATGCCTGTTATTGGTTTATTTTGATTATTTGTAGTGGGCTACCCATAGATTATTATTGACTATATATGCATTGTTATTACTATCCTACTTCCTCTTGGTACTCTATGTTTTTTTATATGGAGATTGTGAGGGGGGCACTCAGCTCATCTGTAAGTGGGAGGGTTTGCGGTATTTGTCCGCTACTATGCGGTGGACCTTCCTTTGTTTGTCTCTCTATGTGCTGTGTTTATATTTTTAATGATTTGGTAATAATTAAAGATACTTTTTATTCTTATTATAATTTGGTCTCTTAGTTTCTTTTTAGTTTGGTTCATATATTGGTTTTTGAGACATATGTGTGTTATTTTGGGTACATGATTTGGTTTTATTACATATATTCGCCATACAGTTTGAGAAAGTTGGGTGGCTTTCCCTGGGTAGCTGTACTACATTGTAAAATACTTTATGTTAAACCCATGACAAATCGTAGTGGTATGTTTATTATAGTGTAATCAAAATTATTATAGTGTATCAAATTATTAGAAAATCATTTTTTGGAAAACCAATTACCTTAGACCAGTGGTTCTTAACCTTGTTTGAGGTACCGAACCCACCAGTTTCATATGCGCATTCACCAAACTCTTCTTTAGTGATAAATCAAATATGATTTATTTCCAAATTCAAGACATAGGTATATGTTTTTTTTCTGGTACACAAAATGAACTGTGCATAGGGCCTAGGGTTTGATCTAACCACTGCCTTAGACATTATTTGTTTATAACCTAACACTTATGGCTTGATTGGAAGACTGAATTTCACATATAGTAGAAAATAAACATTCGAAATAAAAAAAAAGTGTATACTGTATCCATAGAGTTCTATTGGCAGACATATTCAAAAAGTATCTATATCCGATATATCCGCCAGGCTGCAATCTGCATACATTATTTTGACTGTAAAGAACAGGACATCACAAAAAGAGAGACCGGTTGTAAAACCTAGCATTAGTTACATATATCTTGTGCACTCATAAATTCAGAGGTTTTCAGTAGATGTTGCCAATTTTGTATACAGACCTCAGGTCTTCGAGTAACATTAAGTGAAGCGCCTACAGATCATTTCCTGGGTAAGCCCTTTGCTTTAAATATAGCCGCAATGTACTCTATTTTTACAGAAAGGAAGCAAGGTAAGTGTTGGCAAGTGAAGCAACAAAAGGAAAAACAGCTCTGGAAAAGTACAAGTCTGACAAATTTCCAATACATTATCCCTACTAGTGTAAAACAGATTTCCTTCCAGTCCTTTTGACTCACATGCTGTCACACCCAAGCTTTCTTTTACATGTTGACTCATTCTTTTCCCCTGTTGGTTATCATGCTTTAGACCACCACAAGACAGATCTCACATTGAGAGAATTATTAGCAATTCCAGTTATTAAAAACTAGGCTAATAGTAGAGAACCTATACTCACTGTTCTATCATGAACAATGGCGAAGTGCTGTAAACGTACATGACTGCTGAAGATGACCATCAGCCTCAGAGGTCATCTACTGAACATACCAGTGAATGGCTGCAGCGGGTCAGCTGTATGTTTTTTCCACATATTCGATTCTAATTTGCCAATTCTGCATCAACTTTATTAGAATTCTGTGTTATACAACTCGTGTTAGGCCTCATGGAAGTTTCTGACTAAATTGATCATTGGGTGTTACTTCTGCCCATGGCAAAAGGGTGTGCCCCTATACAGGCTGATAGGACAGCATATGCAAGTGTAGGTATACACACCCCAATTCCTTACACCCAGGTGTTGTTTGTATTATGGGGATCACAATTATTTATTATAATAGAAGACAAGGCAGGAGATGACAGGCCTTTTACATATAGTCATTGTTATTTCTACACGGCTCCAAATAGTCCTATGGCCAAAATACTTGATATACTACTCCAGGATGTAAATGGTGTAGCTTCCTGCCACTCTATGGGACTTTAAAACCATTTCTTATGGCATTTTGCATTTCTCCAAGAAAGTGTTAGGGACACGCTGAATATGACAGGATTGATAAAAGTGACCCATTGAGCTCACAATGACAACTCATAACTACTACGCTCACAAAAACTCCCGTTTGCTTGTCTTTGTTCTAGCTGCCGTTTCTTACCATTTTACATCCTAACTCTCTAGCAGTACGCAGGCCATGATGAGATGAAATCCTTGGGAGCTATTGTGCCCAAATGTATACTGTTCAAAAGCCATGAGCAAACATTTCTGCTCAGAGCAAATAAAGCCAGAAAAGTTATTCTGGACTTACATCTCTATTATTCATTAACTCATAAGAAAACAGCCTCATATTACTGATGTGCATTAATAGCTGGCACAGTAAGGACTGCTACGACTAAGAACCCTGTCTCTAGGGCTCACGAGTCTTCTCTATGATGGTCTTTCATACATGTTTTTAATATGATTTTTTTCTACAACTTAACTACGAATTTCATCTTATCCATCACAGGTCCATCATTTTGGTGCAGGAGTCCAGGACTCTTAGCTCAGGTTTATTTTTATTTTATTTTTTTTAAACAGACCCCTTAACAGTGGTGTGAATCCCGCCTTACATGACTAGCACAAACCCAGCTCGACGTACCCCATCCACTAGAATGGGGTCCGTGAGGGGTTTTGTCCCACCCCCCTTCTTAAAATGAGTCCACTTGATAAAAAAAAAAAAAAAAAAGTTGAATTTACAGGAATTTTCCATCCAGCAATTTCCGAGGGACACTGCGATGAAGTAATTAAATATGCTACTTAGGCTTCCTAGGGTCAGGTGGATGGTACTTGGCTGTCTCTTTCAGTCAACCCACCTAAAGTTAACACATTATTTGCTGAAAGTAACTGCATGGATTGCTCATGGGGGGCGGGAGAAAAATAATTCAATTTGTGCTGGAACAAGTACAGTACCTATTAGTTTACAGTCCAAAAACCCCCAATTTAAAGGGCAATTAGTCAGATTGTAGATTGGACTGCTAAAATCCCCAGAGATTATCAGATCAGATTTTCTAATGCAGGTCAGATTTTAATTAGGGCTGGGTGTACAATTAATGAATTATTTTAGGACATACCAAGCCCACTCACTATTCATATACGATGCCACTGAATTATTGGTTTTGGTTATTCACATATCTGCCCCCGTGACTAGGCAGTGTCTAGTTAGTGACATATCCTTTAACCAACACTGGTGTGAGACAGAACGGCATGGATGCAAACTAATACAATCAATGTCAGCAAGTTCACCTCAATTTATTGAACTGACTCTCAATTATAGTTATTTTGTGATTAATTTGCTGGCCCGAATTTTAATCTAGCTGAATTTGGTTGCTTAGCCCCTAAATTTCCTAGTGTAGCAGCTTGAAAAGATATACTGTAGTCATGATCTAAAAAGGGAACACTGGGAAGCAGATCGGCGCTTGTCTGTTTTCACTGAAGACTGTACTGAAAGGCACTGCGGCATCCCTGATTTAGATGCTCTGGTCGTGATGGCTGCTTGAATTCCATGTTTTACCAGCATGAATCTGCTACTACTCATACATTATTCATTACACGTGCAGCAGGCTGTACTGGGGAATCCTCTGTCAGCATTTGCCGTACAATTAAAAAGTAGCAGTCCTGGCATCACTCCTAACCACAGTATACATTGCTTGCTTCAAAGATTCACACTTTATAAGATGTTGTTTAGCTGGACTTTACTGCAAGACTCTAGAAACAGTATAACCTTACTGCAAAAGCAAAACAACTGCATTAACCTGCTAAGAATCATAGACAAAAAAAACAAAAGTATAATTTTATACATTTGTAATCTATATCCTTCTGATCATCTGAAGGATGCACCATCTCGAAGTATGCATGAAGTGCATTAATCTACATAGTAGTAAAGTGTATGCAGACGGTATTATAGAATATGAATTTAGGAGTAGAATTTTTTTTTTTAAATAATTTCTCAAATGCAGACAAACTGATGATGCATGCAACTGTATTGCAAAATATATATATAATAAAAAGTCCTTTTATTTTTTTTCTTAGTATTCAATTTTAATTGAAAAATATAAAGACTTAACCTATAGTATTTTACCTCCACCACAACCTTATCATAATTCCCTACGATATTATGGTCATATCTTTATATTGTGAACAATCCAGACATGTTTAAGAGGTTGGGTAAACTAGAATGAGGCATCATAACTTAAAGCTGGCCTGGTCAGGATATATATATATATATATATATATATATATATATTGTATACATGCACACATACACAATGACCTGACCTTCAGTAACTCAGCACACCAAAGGGTAGCAAAGCTCCTAAAAACAATTTCACACAAATTTTGTCTGGTTTATTTTGCGGCCCCCATTACCACTCCTCTGATCTGCATATTACTATCTTGCATTCCAAGACTGTGGAGATGGGAGTTCAAATCACAGACTTGGACTCCTCAATTTTTGCACATCATTAGTCCAACCCCTTTATAAATGGCTGACAGTAATGATCAGGCAAAAGCAGGAAAGCTCTTCTAATTCACAAAATAAAAAGCTGTGATTGAATTCCTCTGAAAGCAAATATGCCCCAATCCATGTTTCTAATAATCCTACATTATTGATGATTGATCATTTTATACAATCATTCTAATTTGAATCGGCTGGGGATCCAACAGAAAGTCTCCATTTGGGTCGTCCAAACATGAGTACATCGGTCAATCATTGGATCCCTCGCAGAATAGAGACATTTATACATATTGTATTATTCTAGGCCTCTGCAGCAGACAAAACTACTTGGAATACCTCTTAAAAAGCAAAAGGAGTTCATAGCAAACAACTCTTCAGACTGACCATAGTTGGTGTTGACTGTAACTAAAGTTTTGTACATAGTTTCTGTACCAGTCACATTTGGACACTTAATTTAATTAACAATAAAACCCATTTATCAGTGTGGCACTTCTCTCTTATAATACATATAGCCCTTAGCATTAATATTACCTGGCATTGTTCATTTTTCAATTTCAATGCCATGTAAGGAGTGATCTCCAACTCATACTGTGCTTGTTATCAGTCTCGGTATCAGCCAGTGCCATGTGGGAATGGCACCACAAAATTATTTTGGCAGGATTACAATACAAAATGTAACAACAGAGAAAGGTGTTCATGAATTATAAAAATAAATAATAAAATGACTGATTTCTACAATATTTCCCATTCTCTAAGTATCCAAAATTCTATTAAGTATAAATGCTAAGGTTTAAGAAGCGTATTCCTTATTATTTATTTTTATAAAAGTAGGATTCTGCTGCAACCATCTAGAACTACAAGCTACATTCTTCACTTTCAAACCATGTTCGCTCATATCCCATCTTCAATGGACTGAATGCATTATTCAGAATACAAAGCTTCTCCATTAAAATTCATTGCACTTTTCATCACACATCTCATGAGCCAGAGGCTGGATTCTCGATTGCTATTGTTCCATATAAGTCCACATATCACATGTATATATTGTACATCAATAAATCAACCCATACTACTGACCCAATGCCTATACACACACACTGTCATGTATAGAAAAAAAAAAAGTAATAAAACTGGTTCACATCTGAAATGAAATGTACAGTACTGTGGAAATGTCCTAAGTAGGTGTGGAAAAAATGCTGCAAAGTAAGAAAAACTGGAAGTGTTAATAGTTTATTTTTATCAATTAACAAAATTAAAGAAAAATCTAAAATCACATCAATATTTGGTGTGACCATCCTTTGGAGGAGCCCTGGAGTTATGATATTGCTCTCGCAAAGCCCTGACCACTGAGTCTGTCTGGGACTACATGAAAACACAGAAGGACTGGAGGAAGACTACATCCACATCTGTGGTTAGTTCTCCAAGATGTCTGAAACAAGCTTCCTGCAGCGTTCCTTCAAACACATTGTGCAAGTGTACCTAGTATTAATGCTGTTTTGAAGGCAAAGGATGGTCATAAAAATATCTGTAATATTTAAATTTCTCCTTTGTTAAGTTACAAAAAATACACTATTAGGGTGCATGCACACTACGTAACGCCGGGCGTGTATGAGAGCCGTACACGCCGGCGTTACAGCAGGGCTGCCGAACACTTCCCATTCACTTCAATGGGAGCGCTCGTAAACGCCGCTGTTACGAGCGCTCCCATTGAAGTGAATGGGAAGTGTTGGGCAGTCTGTTGTAATGCCGGCGTGTACGGCTGTGATACACGCCCGGCGTTACTCAGTGTGCATGCACCCTTAAAGGGGTTCTCCCATCTCAGTCTTTCAGCCAGGCTACCTGCAATGTCTGCATCTCACTTCCTGTATTTCTCCTCCCTCTCCCCCCACTCTGAACAGGACACAGAACACTTCTGCAGATCAGATAATATGCAGATGCTTGTACAGAACTGACTCCGTGTTATTTGTGAGTTTACATAGAGGGATAATACTCCGCTTTATCAGCAAACTGTAATTAGCTGAATGGGATGTCCAGCTGACACTAAGTGGCGTCACTTGTTCTATCTCCCAGGTCCGTGGTTATAGCAATACATTGTAAACAATGGAAGGAATAAGTTCACATAGCAGAGAAGAAAGCAGAATTTCTAAAGCAATACATTTAGGAAAAGTCTTCAATTTACATAAGCTACCAGTGTAGATAGGATCCTTGAGATGGGACAACCTCTTTAAAGGGGCTCTATCATTTGGAAATCCTGTTTTTACATACAGATATGCCTAAATAGCCTTTAAAAAAAGCTATTCAGGTGCTGCTAGTAGATTTTAAAAAGCCCATAGATTTTCCACAAGCCATTGTGCACCCCCTCTGCGTCATACCTTGGTAACGTCCTCTTTTTTGCTTGTGCTCCAAGATGCCTTCCACCTTCATAGGTGTAACCTCCTCCAATCTCTGTAGCCTAGATCCCTGTGCTTTGAAATCTCAGGCATGTGCAGTAATGCTCCCTTGTGAGCACTACTGCACATACCCGGGTGCCATTTTTTTGTGCGCTTTCTGCAAATGTCCACAAGAAAATAGCGTCCAGACATGTGCAGTAGCGGTCAGAAGGGAGCGTTACTACGCATGCCCGAGATTTAAAAGAGCTGGGATCAAGGATAAAAACACAATTTTCAAATGATAGAGTCCCTTTAACAGTTTCCCCCAACCAGCCTACAACTTTTACTCAGCACAGTATATCAAAATGTAACCTATTCAATTGCCATACAACCAGACCCAAATACAAAATCAGTCAAATGTATAAGGGTAAACTCACTTGACCAGCAGTGTATCTGTTTCTCTGACCTTCCAGTTTCCATTTATGGCTGTTCAGACATTTATTAATGTAGAAAAAAATAAATATAATTTAATCCCTTCTACTATTCGGTTGACAAGTCCAAGGGCAGTCCTAATAAGTGATCCCAAAGTGATCTGGGTTTAGCTTGTAAATATTCCCTGATACCTCCCTTTGGTCTTGACAGATGATACTACGCCAATGTTATTTGTATGGGGATTGCTGTGCCAATTTTTGCTGAGTTTACTGCTTATGGATGAGAAGCAAGTTCAGTAATGTTATTGCTATTATAAGCCAAAATGGAATAGGGTTTTTTTTTTTTTTCTTTTTTTATTATTGCACCACTTTAGCTTGAAATAACGTGCAGCTGTATCTGTGCTACTCATATGGTAAAGGATATTTAGTTGATAGATCTGCACAATCTGAACTGTTTTACAGGCACATGTGGGGTATCAGCAGCTCTTGTTATAGGCTGCTCTTTTATAAGCTTTGTATTAGTGGCCCACTAAAGAACCCGAATATCTTATCACTCTGAAACACTCAGCAGCTTACAATAGCCAGACAATACAGCACCAAACCATTATTTGTCTTCTGCTGTTTAGCATTCACTACCATTACTTTCAGCCAGCAACCCAAGGCATAATGACTGGAAGGATTATAACCAGGTTATAATTGTACACTTTTGTTGCATGATGTGCCAGAAGTATGGCAAATCTATGCCGCTTACATGTCTGCGTATATTTCAGTATTAACACATGGACTTCCAGAGGATGTACCTAATTTATAACTAGGTCTGCATTCTCATAAATAGGCCACATTCTTAGCCAGTTCCGGGGTTATCAAGGCTGGCAGGTCTGGAAAAATAACCCCCATAGTGGGTACACTAAAATACACATGACATAGCTGATAGCTGATGGCTGAACACTTGTAAAGCCAACCTAAGTATAAATAAGATTAGCCTCTGTGACACTTCTGGGGGTAACTTATCTCCTGCCAGAAAAAGGGGCTGCTAGTGACATAATCACTATAAACAGGTTGTTAATGATAATCATTATATAGAGGTTGTTAATGACGTAATTACTATAAAGGGGCTGTTAATGACATAATCACTATACCTTTCATGTGCGACAAGTGCAATCCTTCTGCAAAGCAGATGGGATTCTGGCTAATCCCTTCCAAACATTGTAGAAAAAAAAAAATCTGCCATGGATATGCTGCGATTTCAAAACCACTCGCGTTTATGCAAGTCGCAGCATGTCAGTTACACCTACAGAAGCACTGCACTATTTTCACTAAGTCACTAACCTCCCGTACAACCATGCAAGTGGTTTAGAAGAAACTTTAGGAGTGGTAGGCTCCTTGTAGCTGCATAATAATAAAATTCACTTGCAGCTCGGTCTCATACAAAGCCAGAACTAAAATGGACTGCAATGTGGCCTTTGTCTGGGTCTGGGTCTGAAGCAGGATGTGCTTGGCTGACACAACACTGTATATATCACAACAAACCAACGTAATGTCATAAGTTCACCAGTTATTTATGTTTAGGCTGGTCTTACACTGCCGTAATGAATTTACGGTCCGCAAGTTGCTGATCAGCAATATAGACACAGCAGATTCCCGTAAACTGCCGCACTCACCGATAGAGTTCTATGGGCGAGTCTGTGCAGTGCCACAATTCACAGCCATTACGGACATGTTCTATAAATTTTGAACCACGGTTGCGGCCTGGCCACACCACGGATAAAATATCCGGTGGTGTAAGAGGCCGCATTGAAAATAATGTGTCCGCAAATGAAAACCCTTAATTGCGGACTTACGTTACGGCCGTGTAAGACCAGTCTTAAAGAGAAAGGCAGAACTGTCCTACAATAATGTTAGTCATGTGAAAAAGGAAAACTGCCAGGATCATGTACACATGTAGCAAATCTGCCAATGTCAACAAATAAAACATTGCCACATTTGTAGACGCAGTGCTAGCTCATAGTAAAGCCATCCCAGTCATACACTCTACCCCATACCTATACCTTACATATCACTATACATTGGCGGAATCTTGAAAAGAAATTCCATCACTTCACCTTAAATCTAAATTTAAGAGGACAAATAAAAAAAAAGTTCTGAAGTTTTGCTCGTGCATGGGGCAGGGTCATGACCCCCTACACATTTATGGTCATCTAATCACTGTCTGATCAGTTTTTTCTATAAGTCTTTACTTTTCACATTTTGGGGGTCTTTTGAACCAATTTCTAGTTTTCCATAGAGTCATGGTGTTAAGTTACAATGGCTTCAGCTAATGTTAGGTTCATGAAGGACCCGAACAAAGGACAGGCAGACTACTAAAACAAGGATTATATACAGTACAAAGACTCCAACGGAGATGTGAACATAACCTTATTAAGGCTGTCCCGGAACCAATTACTATTGTAACTTGAGGGACTACTGTACTTTTAGGATTGTGAATAGTAAAAATGTATGTAAGCGCACTGAAGAGTATGCCTATAGCTAGTTTATATTGCTTGATAATGACTGCTATATTTTACTGTATAGGACGGTCGTCTTGTGCATTGGATTGGCTCTACCAGAGAACGTCACAATGTTCTTTGGCCTAAGAATGTGTTCAGACAGTGAAACATGTGACTGCCTCAGGTACTTCACATTCTGAAAGCGGAGGAAGAATATGTTCATAGTGCAAACAAATACACCTACATTATTAATGAAATTTTCCAGAGAGAAGGTTTTGTTATTGTAAGGTAGTTACTGTGTGCAGCAATGGATAAAGCTGACAAAATAAAGTATGTACTGCCAATGAACAAAACCAGCAATTTATGACCAAATCCAGCATTGTCTTAAGAGGACTCAACAAAAGGTACCAGCTTACATATGCAATACTCACCAATATGGCATCTAATCTGAGGCATGCCAACAGATGGAGCAAAATGCAAGGCAGTTCCTGAAAGCCTACAAGGATTTATAGTTTATAACTTTACTGTGTGTTAATGGAAACATGAGCCTGGCTTCTCCGGAGAGTTGACTTCAGGGAAAATGAGCTTCCTAGACACCGCAAAGTAACCCCATAGTATAACCAAATAGTGTTCATACAGCTTGTACTTCTCAGTAAGGGGAATCTGCCATCTCCTGAAACATGGCCATTTAGAGTAGATTTAAAGCAGCAGAGGAATAACTTTAGTTTCAACAGTGATGGTTGCAGTCTCAAAATGCTGAAGCGAGGCATTTGGACCACGAAGTACGTGTATTGGCTGTCTAGAGCGCTGCCCCCTCTCTCATGGTTCCCCCCTGCTCTGAAGGAAATCTCACCTGTTCAGGGAACAAGGCTGTACTGAGCAGGTCTCAAATGCCAAATGGAAGAAATTTATTTCAAAGCAGCAGGGAGCTGGGGTATGAAGCGCTAAGAAGGTAGTAGCAAGCACCACAACTTTTATTGGTTATTGCAAGTTATCCATCATTACTATTTCTTATTACAAGCTCAAGTAAGATCCAGAATTGTCCACAAAGTAAAAACCAACCCTGACCGGTTCACCTAGGGGAAGGGAGTCTGTCACCACAACTCAGCATATCAACCCAGCCCTGCAGATAAAGAGCTTGGGGTCACCTGAATAAAAAGGATTTTCCCTTTGAGAATCCTCCATTGCTGGACAATTTTATCAATATGCAAATGAGCTCTTATGAGCAAAGAGAGGAATGGTGCTTACCTCTTTGAGGCAACAGCAATTCCCTCGTTGCTCCAAAGAACTAATTTGCATATTGACATATTGCATATTGACAAAAGCTCTATTGCCAAGGTATCACTGCTGTAATGGGTAAATACTGTAATTCAGGGGCTTGGTTGAAATGTTTGGTTCTGGGACAGACTTTTCAAGGTTTAGGCTATACGTAGCTAAATGCATGCAACCACTGAGGGGGAAAGAATAGGGAAAGAGCATATTCATTGCTAAAATGAACTAAAATGCAGCATATTTTTCACAACAACCAAATTTGCTGCTTTTCTGCAAGGTGTGATTTTGGCCTAAAAGTGTTATCTATAATTAAGTATTACATTTCTCAATTCAGTAACACAATTGGAATCACAAAAGTGGTATTCACAGAGTATATTACAGAGATCAATCCTTAAGACAGGTCATCAATATCAGATCGATGATGATCCAGAGACAGCAACTCGCAATGATTAGTTGTTTGCAACAGCCGCAGTGTACCAGAACAAATACAGCCCTGAACACAGTGTAGCAGACAGGGAGGTTACTACAAGATTGGACCCACTAAGGTCTAATAGACACTACACAGCATGAGTCTTGCGCTACTCCTGGTGAACTGCACTGAATGCAGATGATCAGGTGGCTGCCACGAGTCAGACTTCTGCTTATCTGATATTCATGATCTGTCCAAAAAGATAGGTCATCAACAATATACTCCTGGAATATCATTTTAAAAAAGCATCTTTATCTAGATATTACCACTCCTTCACACTCCATAACATTGATATCCATAACAACCCCCCAAAAGTGTCCAGGGCTGATGAGAAAAGGTCTCATCTTGTGGGTTGAATCGGACTGAAGAATAACAGGATTTATTCCATGGTCACTGTACAAGAGCATCTGGACTGTGGGAATAAGCTACTGGGCATATGTGTCTCAATAAATTAGAATATCATCAAAAAGTGATTTTTTTTAGCAATTCTATTGAAACGTGAAACCCATATATTATATTGAGTCATTATAAACAGAGTGAACTTTTTCAAGTGTTTACTTCTGCTAATGTTGATGATTATGGCTTACACCAAGGAAAACCCAAAAGTCATTGTCTCAGAAAATTAGAATATTATATAAGACCACCTGTAAAAAAAAAATAAAAAATTATATATATATATATATATATATATATATATATATATATATATATATATATATTTAACACAGAAATGTTGGCCAAATGAAAAGTCTGTCCAGTAAATGCCCTCAAAACTTGGTCAGGGCTCCTTTAGCATGAATGACGGCATCAATGCGGCAAAGTGGCATGGTGGTGATCAGCCTGTGGCACTGCAGAGGTGTTATGGAAGCCCAGGTTGTTTTGATAGCAGCCATTTTTGGGTTTGGTGTCTCTCATGCCTTTTCTTGCTTGTGCACCTTTTTCTACCACATTTTTTCCTTCCACTCAACTTTCCATTAATATGCTTTGATACAGCACTGTGTGTACAGCCAGCTTCTTTAGCAATGACCTTTTGTGGCTTACCCTCCTTGTGGAGTGTGTCAATGACTGCCTTCTGGATATCTGTCAAGTCAGCAGTCTTCTCCATGATTGTGTCACCTACTGAACCAGGCTAAGGGACCTTTTTAAACGCTTAGGAGGCCTTTACAGCCGTTTTGGGTTAATTACTCTATATAATATATGTGCTTCACTTTTTCAATTGAATTACTAAAAAAAAAAAAAAATTTTTTGATGATATTATAATTTATTGAGATGCACTTGTATAAACATATAAGAACATTCTAAGACAAAAAAAGAAATAGCAGGGACTTCTATAACAAGCACTTAACAGCAATATCTAGATATCGGAAGATTAAAAAAAAATGTTGACATGCTTTTCATGATCCAAAGTGTAAATCAATATTATTGATGGGACAACCCCTTCAGGAATGAATATACAGAGCCCAGCAGCCTCCCATGCAGTTTCTAAAATTGGAGATTTCCCCACATATGAGACTTTTCTGTGACTGGAGTCTTGCTTAGTTTGGTACTAACCGTGATATTTGCCGTCTAACATTAACCACCATGTGGTATCCTATACATGTTTCTACACAGGATGCAAATGGAAAGGAAAACACTTCAGATTGAATCTGCTATTACTGTCATTTTCTTGTTCCTCTACAAAGCCGAACTAAAGAAAACAATGGACGTAACAATTTGATGATATGTGTTCCCCACAGGGGGCAGGGAAACTCAACCCTTATTTATACAGCCACCAGATGGCTCAGCATGACATTAATACATTAGCAATAAGATTAAATCTAATCCATGCCCCATAATTATTTGTGGAAAAATGCAAAAAAAAAAAAAAAGAGTTCTGTCAAAATACTACGTATATTAGCAAGCAATAGAATAGAACAAAGGGGAAGGAAAATGGCAGCTTACCCAAGGACTTCCACCTCCAGTCATAACAAGGCATACACTCCATTTAAAGAACTGATACGACTTAAAGGTGTTCTCTAGGAATAGGCCTAAAAGTAACAGCATATCTGTCCTGATATCTACCTGCAGCCCCTTAGTATGATACAGGAGTTTGTTCTGTCTCAAGAGGTATGGAGTGTGTAAAAAATAAATAAAATAATGGTTCCCTGATACTTTAGGAGTGGGTGGTGGAGTGGGGTCTGCGGTTTCTTTATACCAGCCTCACAAGATTTGTGAGGCAGTGACAATGGCTGCACTAAAGCCAGATGACGGAAGAGCCGTGAGGCCATGCTGCGCCACAATTTTATGGGATTATTAGTGGAGACATGGTCTCTACCTCACAGATCTGGTCAGGTTGACACACAGTCTGAACAGAAACAATGACGTTAAGCTCTGCTCTGACTCCACCAAGTGCTGCCCCAGACTCAGACTTCTCCATTCCTACAGCAGAGAACCTGTCCAGGATGGGTTTTTCACAGAGCATAGCAGCGGCAGCCATTTTTTTCACAGTCATACCTGTATAGTAAGTGAGCTTCTGAATCACACTAAAAGGATGCAGGTAGGTATCAAGGCAGGTATCCTGTTTTTTGGGGGGTTTTGTTTGTATTTTTTGGCCTAATATCTCATTTTAGTGTCAGTACGCTGCACTGTAAGGTTACATCTCCCATTCCACTTAAAATTTGGGCGGAAATCCCGAGATCCCATAATAGTCTGTGGGGTTCACTTCGCGGGAAACCACTTTCTACGTGGATAGGGTTTCTGCTATTGAGGTCCCAAAGCATACCCGAAGAACGTAAACCTGAACGCTAGTGTGAACTTAGCGTGACAAGTTAAACAGAACAATTCTTCAAGGAGCTGGCTCAATGGTACCAGAACTCGACCAGCGAGACTTTTTTTTTTTTTTTTTTTAAATCACCAACCCCATCATAAACAGAGCAATTTATAGTTCCAGGTTGGCAACAGAGTTGGAACTTGCAAACCTAAAAGCTACACTTTAGAAATCAGCAGCTTTTAGTTAATAAAGTGCAGTGCATTGTGGGAGCCTAGATAACTTTTATATGTTTATAGTCAAGCAAGTTGGTCATCTACGACAGCAAAGCCAAAGTAAAAAGGTATATGAAAGTAATTCATGTAAATTTATACTGTGCATTTGTGCCAAGAGTAAAATGTTATCTTTAGTATCAGAGTAGAACAAGGCTAAAGAGATACAGTTCCCTTTAAGATCAAATGTCCAACACAAGATCCGCACTGCAGAACAGAACTACACAATACCAATTTCCTCCAGCCTGCTACATATAAAATACCCCTTAAGAGTTATTCCATAGGTTGAAGCTACTGAGGAGAAAAGGCCTTTGGAAAATGATCAGATGGAACAGAGCAAAGTGCTCTGAAATACCTGGCACAAGCACATAATCCATTGTATATATTCAGCAACCTCTAGAATGGATGACACTGAGCAGAGGTTAGTATTCGGCCATTTACAATGCTAGGTCTTCCCATAGCAGCAATGCTCTACCAGCGGATTTATCAGACTTGCTATTTACTGTCAAAACACATCAATAAATCAACCACTAAATCCAGTTTTGACAAGTATATGACAGATGAAAAACCGTCCATGTTAATGAGGGAAACAAGTGACAACTCAGACCATTGTATGCAGCTATTGAGAAGAAGAGAAATGTCTCTGTTCTATCCTCTGGGAAATCACAGCTTTGAAATAAATATGAGAGCTGGAGAGGGGCACTGCAACACTAAAAATGATCGTACCCCACTATGCTTGACTATATACCAAGTCTACCACTAGAAATATCACTATGTGACAAATCACTTGGCTCCTTTGAAAAAAACGACTACATTGTAACAAAGTTTATTCTTCCAGAACCTGCTCTTCCGTGCAGACTGTGTCCTTCTATTACATATTATGAGAAGTTCTTACATGGGCAGAGCAGTGCCAAAAACAAGGGCCAATCGGCTTTTTGGCAAGTTAGGCTTGCACATTCTAAAAAGTTGTGTTTTTCCATTACTGAGATGGCTTGAGTTTCCTTCTCTAACACCAGTTGCACCACAAAAGGACAGGCAGATAGGGTTTTACATCAGGGAATGAACTACCAACAATGATTTTCGGGCAGCATAAAAAAATCAAGTTATCGTCCGTCATCTGAAAGCAGTGCATATTCACAAAGTGCATGGATTGAAAATGGTCAGAAAAAAAAAAAAAAAAAAAATCACTTGGTTTTCAATGAAAAGTGGTGGATTTAGGGTGCATTCTCAGTTTTGATGTGGCTTAGATGCATATTTTTTATTTTACTGGTGAAAACATTGCAAGTATATCGTTTCCTTTAAAATTAAAAAGACTGTTACAATGAGAATGTACCGTTACCTTTTCTTTGTGTGCCAAAAAGATACATTTATTAACCCTTAATGATAAGGCCTTAAAGATCAGACTTTAAGAGTCTTAGTGCATGTGAAGTTTTAACAGCCCTTTTTTTTTTTTTAGTTTATTAAGGATAGTTGTAACACACAATAAAGACCCTACTTGGAGGTGAAAAGGGTCTCCATTGGTCACAAGAGTCACTAGCAGAGCTCATGTAGAAGCTCTGCTACACTGGGGGGCACACAACAATTGTGTGTACATTTAAAGGGATCCACACAATAAGATAAAAAATATATATATAAAAGATATAATTTACAGGGGCCCCCATGGCTGATATACTCTAAAAGGGATTGCTGAGAGTCACCCATGGTGAAGATGAGATTTGTATAATCATGTGAATAAAAGCAAGATACACAGTTGTCCATATTTACTAACATCCCTGTACCAGAACTGTGGGAGGATCGGACATAAAATATTACATTTGACTCTCGCTGTGCTCCTGATCAATTTAGCATTTTTATTTCCACTGGTTCAAAAGATATGGCCCCTGGAAGATTATATGTAAATTAGCTCTTAGTTACCATATGGGCGGAACTTTATTGTCTGTGAGAAATTACATTTCCAATTTGTTTGTAACTAGTGATTTCTACGTTTCTGTCATTCATCTCAACGCCCAACACACCACAAATATGAGAACATACTTCAATGCAGTAGAACCATATGTCTATGAAGAATAAAGTACAGTATAACAGAATCTCACCAGGCTCTTCCAGTGCCCAAACATTAATAGGCTTTACAAAAATATGTCTGACATGAACATCTGGCACATTCACTTTCCAAATTCTTACAGCTGTAAAATGCTAATCTGTGGAGTGTGTGGGAAAGTCACTGAGATAGACGTGAAGCAATGCTAGTCTTGTTCTGACATGCAAATGTAAAATAAATTATTCTGATCAATATTTAAGAGCTTTTGTATATAGCTAAGATATTATTAAAACAGGTTTTAAGATTTTAAAAAAAGGTATTCCCATGCCAATGGCAGTCGCTTATGAGTCTTGGTCTACTGCATCCATGTTATAGGCCCTCATTTACTATTGTGTTTACACCAGAATTCTTGTAACATGTGTTAGCGCATCTTTGGCACACTGTTGCATTTCATCTCTGCTTGCCACTTTTTTTAGACAGTGGCTGGAGCCGGGTGCGAATCTGGGTGGGCCACAGCAGAGTTGCCCCAGACCGGCAGATTAAATATAACTCACTCTAGGAAACTCATGAGTTGTACCATACCCTCTTCAATCACATAGCAGTATAATGAAAAGATCACATTTTCAACTAGATCTTTTTTTTTATCCACATGTCGAGCTATCATCTGAATTTATTAATCACTGGTCAGACCAGACAAAATGGCAAGAAAATGCTTCAAATAAAAGTTTCATTTAACATTTCGTCTCCAATACTGTACTATTCTACACATAGATTTTTTTTATTTTTTTTTTTAATAAAGCTTTTCATTTCTTTTCCTAAATGAAGTAATTTGATGAAGGTATAATAGGAATATGAATTTCATGCTGGGCTATGATCCTGTGAAATATTAGAAATACATTTATACTGTACACATTGGATAAGTGCACGCCAAGATAACAAAGGTGCTTTATTTTGGTGAAATGGCCCTGACTAATCTCAGATTGGAGGTCAATGCTTTTCCATTCTAATCCCTGAGAAAATTATCTCTCCTGCAGGGATTTCAATGCAGGGTAAAAACAAAAAAACAAACATGTTCCAATATGACTTTCTAGAAATGAAAGGGGAGGGACACTCATGTTTCTTTGTTTTCCCTGGAGTCGTCTTGTTGCTGATAAGATGATCTACAAACAGCGGCATAAACTACGGTGAGGCATTGCAGCTCTTTACCTGTGTTACAACAAGCACTCTGCCCCTATGAACATGACTAATCCTGATCAAAAACACCTGTGCGAAAACGCAGATGTGTAATAGCAGCCAGAAAAGAGTTAAAAAAATAAGTCTGCTTGCAAGCAACTGTAACAGTGTTGAAACAAATGAAGAGAAAGCAATAACAGACTTGACAGCCCATCAGGTCCTTTGTAAATAATAGTACAGGTTGGGCAGCACACGCGATGATGGTGGATGGGTGCAGGTTCTGTGTAGGGCTGACCACCTCCCCACTAGACTGTATCCAACACAAATAGAATGAAGCAGGCTAGTAAATAAGCCCTTAGCAAAGACAGTGTACACTAATCCAGTTGCATTGTATTTCTGGAAACATAGTAAGTTATAAAAACATGTGATTTAGGCCTGGTTCACATCTGCCTTCAGTATTCCGTTCGGGGAGTCTGAATGGGGACCCCCCCCCCCCCGAACGGAATATCAAATGCACTGACGTGTGGTGAGCAATGAAAGCACACGGATCCCATAGACTATAACGGGGTCCGTCTGTTTTTCGCACGAGTCATGAGGAGAGGAAAGTAGTTCATGAAGTACTTTTCTTTCCACACGTTCCATGTCGACACCACGCTATGGCAGGGGTAGGCAACCTTCAACACTCCAGCTGTTGTAAAACTACAACTCCCAGCATGCATACTTGCTCTGCTGTTCTTGGAACTGTTGGGAGTTGTAGTTTCACAGCAGCTAGAGTACAGAAGGTTCCTGACCCCTGGTCTATGGGGTCCGCGTGCTTTCATAAGCTCATCAATAGTCAATGCGTTCAGTGTTCCGTTCGGTTGGGTCCCCATGCGGACTTCTTGAATGGAATACCGAACGCAAATGTGAACCAGGCCTTAGATACAACATATCAAAATATCAAACAACATTATTGTAGTCATATTCTTGTGACTCCCACGCCTGATGCAAAAGATCCAAAAAATAGTAAAATATTCAGCATGCCAAAAAATTAAAATATAATTTTTACTTCATTGATGATAAAACAATCTCACACAATGAATGCAGGATCAACCGTGTATTCCCGAAACGCGTAAGCTTTTCCGGTCTTTCTTTTCTATCCTGGATTCATCATATAAGATTGTTTTATCATCAATGAAGCAAAAGTTATATTTCAATTTTTTGACATGCTGGATATTTTACTATTTTTGGATTGACTCTAAGCTCCATATCAGTCTGGAGTATCTCTCCGTTCAGCCTTTATATTCATACTCTAAACTCATGGTTGTATTGATGGTTGAGGGCTATTTTTGGTGATTCGATGATGCAAAAGATGCTACCAGTCCTGGTCTAAGTTAAGCATGTACTTGGATTTGGGGATTGGATTAAAAGAATTTGACAAATGTTCACTTAATGGATCTGTATACCTTTGCACTATTTATTTTTTTTCTTCTTTTTTTTTTGGTTCATTTACTTCTGCCTGAATGTAAAATTGAGTAGCTTTCTAAAATGGTATTTATTAACCGCAATCGCATGGCAATTATTTTACTTTTTTTTATCCTGTAGAAGAAATTGTTCCACTTATTTCTATAAGTGTTCACTGTGTGTTACCTCTATTATGTAAATATGCATGATCATGGGGATACCACATTTATATAATTTTTGTTATATTTTGATTGCTAAAAAAAAAAATTTCAAGAACAAAATCATATTCTGAGCTCCCATAACTTTTTTTTTCTTTAATTTCTGTCTACAAAGCTGCATAAAAGCTTTTATTTTGCGAGACAAGCTGATGCCGCTATTGTACCATCATGGTACCAATTTGGACCATCTGACAATAGGGGTTGAGTGACAACAGAAAATTGAATTGCACATTTTGATTTGCGACAGGATGTAACAGAAGATCTATGACAACAAGCCTGAGAATCTTTGATGGGCTCTCAGCTGTCATAACAGCTGATCACTTTCAATATGACAGCGCCATATTGTCTACCCATTGTTACAATATACATGCATGCCAGTCATGAGAAACATGTATATACGTCAGCTGCGATATTGTTGTTGAGCTTACTTATAATGGAAATGATATAAAAGGTTGAATCTCAATAATCACATTAGAATTTCCAACAATTTATATAAGGAAAATGTTTGTTCTCATACCGTGTTAGCCAGTGGGTAGGAAATATTTAAAAAAAAAACAAAAAAAAAAACTTGATAGTCTTCTGTAGTTGATACCTTTTTAATAGCTAACTAATAATGATGACAGACTACAATGTTTCGGAACTCTAGGCTCCTTTCTTAAGTAAATTTAAAAACCATTTCTGAAGGATGCATATTTATGTACAAAAGGACACACAGGGATAGAATTCTAGGAGAATTAATAATTCTAGAGGGTTATTAGTAATTGGTAGAAACAATGTAAACAATTCCAGGTTCTTATCAGTTCTCAGGTCAGTGATTTCTGTAAGATGCCATAAACCCATGTGACAGATTTAACCCCTTCTCCAGTGTTTGAAGCAGGGTCATAAGTTTACACTCCTAAATCGTCGCTCATCGCCATACAATTAGAGAACGAAGAATGGACCTTCCCGTACCAAAACATTTCTGCAATGAGGATCATAATATCACTGATCACATGAAAATTTTGGTTTTAAGAGGTAATTCTAAATCAAGGAAAGAGCGATGGATTTAAGAGTATGAACTTATGACCCTGCTTCAAACACTGGAGAAGGGGTTAAATCTGTCACATGGGTTTAGGACATCTTACAGAAATCACTGACCTGAGACCCTGAGAACTGATAAGAACCCAGAATTGTCTACATTGTTTCTACCAATGACTAATAACCCTCTACCCCCATTCCTCCTGGAATTCTATCCCTATGTGTCCTTTTGTACATAAATATGCATCCTTCAGAAATGTTTTTTAAATTTACTTGAGAAAGGAGCAGAGAGTTCCGAAACGTTGTAATCTGTCATCATCATTATTAGTTAGCCATTAAAAAGGTACCAACTACTGAAGACTATCAAGTTTTTTTGTTTTTTTTATATTTACAACAATTTATAGTAAGATGGAAGGGAGTATCCTACTGGGTTTTATCACATTTGACACTATATTACCGTTAAGGGTAATGAAAAGTGTCTATGTTGTTGGAGTGTTTGTCCTTGGTGAATCTTTCATTAAGGGTTCATCAGCCCTCAAGCTGCCAGCAGACCAGATGAAAATATTCCCCCCTAAGGTTTTCCTTTCATTCTCAGCTCTTCATTCAGAACGGATAAAAAGCATTTTGTTTCATCATCTAGCAATGTTAAATATTATCAGACTACACGCTAGATAGCAAGGGCTAAATAACATTATTTTCAGCACCTCTATGAGTGGAATCCCACTGGTCCTAAATGAGCCCTGCCATAATATTAATCTATCAGATTGGTACTTCCAAATACCAAGAAAGATGATTGAAAGTAGTCTGCCAAAAGCAAGCTAGAGAACAGTGGCATTCATTTCTTACCGTGGGTACAGGAGAGACATAAAGCATCCACAACTGAAATAAAATTCATTAATCAAGCCGGTTTTATAATGAAATTTCGATTTTTTTTTTCTCAACACCACTCTAACAAATAGCATGGCTTCAAAAAAGCAACAAATCAATGGTTGTTCCCAGGTGTAAAACACAAAGAATCTCTGGCATTACACATTAAAAACCTTCTAAAATGTCAAATCACAGGTCCACTTAAGAGAGGACCTTTCATCACTTCCACTATCTCCAATGCATGATCACTGGGGAAGGGGAGGGGGGTAGGAAAAGTCAGTCGCTGGGACTCCTAGAGTGCCCTATGTGAATGAAGAGGTATGCATGTGAGAACAATTCCATAGAAATAAATGTAGCAGTGTTGCTACAGCAATATTCACAAAGTGGTTGTGATTGATAGAGGTTCATAGTGGTAAAATACTTATCCTTTAAAGGATTGTCCAAGACCCTTGGGAAATGGATACTGGTGACCTATCCACAAAGGGAAGTCATCAATATATGATGCAGGGTCGGGTGCCAGTCCCACATCTATCAACTGATCTAGCTGCCAGATGCCATATAAAGGTGGCCATACAGCAGTTCGCTAGTGTCACCACTACAATGTATGGAGCTGGACGTTATATAAAGTGTATGAAGACTAGCAGTGTAGCATTGGCACCAGCGACATGCAGCTCTGCTCACATTCACATCAATAGGAGCAGAGCTGCATCTGGCCATATATTGTGTATACTGCTTTCAGCAGTATACAAAAATAGCTGATCAGTATGGGGTCTGGGCGTCACTACTCCACGATCTGATGCAGATTACCCATTCTGTGGATACGTCACCAAGAAACAATTGCACATGAATCTAGGACAATGCTTTTAAAATAAAACGAACCTGTATTAAAAAAAAACAAAAAAAAACTTTAGGGTGATCCAAATTTAGGTTTTGGTGCTGCTGCTGTAATGTGAATGTTAAAATGCATTGCAAGACATTATAGATGTGCACAAATCTGTTAGTATCTAGATCTAGGTCTTTTACCACTGACCAGAATAAGAACAAACTCGAAAATACTGCAGTAGTACAAAGTCCATGAAAGGCAAAAGAACAACGCTTCACTGACTTCACAAAGGTCTGGTGTATCGGTAACTTTATATCTGGAAACTGTATATACTGGATCACTGAATTCAGCAATTTCAAAAGAATCTCTCTAATATCCTGAATACCCAATGTACATAGCCACTGAAGGGGCAGAGTTTATCTGTAGCATAGGAAGTGTCTTCCCTATAAAGAACCACCATACAGCCTCCCGGATGTCTAACAAGTTCACACTAATTTTATCTGGCTTGTGATATAAATCCACCATTTTGACCTTCCTCATGCTTGCCAACTTTCTTCGTCTTTCTGTATCCCACTCTCTTTCGCTTACATGTGATCATGTAGTCTCAGCCACAATAAAAGAACATTCTTACATTATTTAAAAGTTGTGCGCTATGAAAATAGGTCAAACAGCAGAACGGAGACACTTCTTACAGCACATTTCGTTTAAGGGGACCCTTCCACATAAACATCTAAGCTTGTAAGGAGCCATTACATTTATACAGTACAGGCATAACGCTAAAATAGCTGCACTTTTATTCCTCAATATGGTTTTTTTGGGACACTTTCTTTTTCAGCATTACACAAAAAACATCAAAAAAATATCTAGAAATGAAGGAAGACGTAAAGCTTGGTCTCTTTCTTCAAAGGTATATTAACAGGTGACAACAAAAACCAGTTCATTATTCTGGGTGCAGGTCCCTGAAGTTAAAGGGGTTGTATCACAAAGAAGACTTATTCTGGATTCTGTGAACAAAGGATAAGTGCCCAACTGCTAAGATCCCCACACTCGCAAGAACAGGGATCATGAGTCCCCCTTCCCATTTGATGTACACTATGTGATCAAACGTATCCAGACACCCCCAAAAAACATACATTTTTCATATTAGGTGCATTGTGCTGCCACCTACTGCCAGGTACTCCATATCAGCGACCTCAGTAGACATTAGACATCGTGAGAGAGCAGAATGGGGTGCTCCGAGGAACTCACGGACTTCGAACGTGGTCAGGTGATTGGGTGCCACACATCACACAGGTCAATGCCAAATGACGCCTCGCTTGGTGTAAGGAGCGTAAACATTGGACGATTGAACAGTGGAATAACGTTGTGTGGAGTGACGAATCACGGTACACAATGTGGCGAACCAATGGCAGGGTGAAGGTATGGCAAATTCCCGGTGAGCGTCATCTGCCAGCGTGTGTAGTGCCAACAGTAAAATTCGGAGGCGGTGGTGTTATGGTGTGGTGGTGTTTTTCATGGAGGGGGCTTGCACCCCTTGTTGTTTTGCGTGGCACTATCACAGCACAGGCCTACATTGATGTTTTAAACATCTTTTTGCTTCCCACTGTTGAAGAGCAATTCAGGGATGGCGATTGCATCTTTCAACACGATCGAGCACCTGTTCATACTGCACGGCCTGTGGCGGAGTGGTTACATGACAATAACATCTCTGTAATGGACTGGCCTGCATAGAGTCCTGACTTGAATCCTATAGAACACATTTGGGATGTTTTGGAACGCCGACTTCGTGCCAGGCCTCTCAGACCTATATTGATACCTCTCCTCAGTGCAGCACTCCATGAAGAATGGGCTGCCATTCCCCAAGAAACCTTCCAGCACCTGATTAAACATATGCCTGCGAGAGTGAAAGCTGTCATCAAGACTAAGGGTGGGCCAACACCATATTGAATTCCAGCATTACCGATGGAGGGCGCCACGAACTTGTAAGCCATTTTCAGCCAGGTGTCCGGATACTTTTGATCACATAGTGTATGTACACTGCTGCTCAATTTCCCTCTATAGAACTGCCAAAGAAAAGAAGAAGTGAATGGACCACTCTATTGAACTAGTGGAAGTTGGGTACCCTGTTCTTGTGGTCGGGGAGGATATATATGCATATGTTATAGCATCCATTACTGAAGATACATAATAATACAGTTTATATACATCCCCTTCCTGCACAGAACATTCCTAGAAAACTCTCCCATAGACCTCAATCAATCATCTCCAGACTATTGCTGCCTCTGGCTGTGTATCCAGTTAAGGACATCACTAAATGTGGTGAGGGTGCCTCAGTGCATGTACCAAGTAGTTTTATTTGTTCTTTTTAACTAGCCAACAAGGATAATAAAGAATCCCAGGACGCTCATTGACTGTGGGCCTTGGAAAATAGCAATTGGAGCAGCATTTTTACCAACCATAAAACAATCCTGGATCCAGTTAGTATACATCAAATTTATTATTACAAGCTTGCGTATAGGTTTCCAAAGCACAGGAAACCACTCTTGGGTCCAGTTGTGTTCCCTTCTGAATGATCACATTTGGCAGATCTTGAATTGTTTTGACTTTGTCACATAAAATGAAGACGTCTCATGCTACCGGACAGCGCAAGAGAAAAGGCAAACTGACAGAATGAGTAATACGAGATTGCTCCAGATAATGGATGTACTTTTGAGAAAAAAAAGCTTAATTATAAGAGAAGCGGAAAGTTAAAAAGCCATCAGGATTATTAATACAAGAACCTTTCAGAAGCGAGCGCTGATAACACTTCTAGTGATTCTATAGTGGGGCTCCTTTTGTTCTTTAAAGTATCAAACATTGAGCACTGAAGTAATGACATAATTCAGGTTTCGCAAAAGGAAATTTGACTAAAGGCTTTAAAAAAAAACAAAAAAAAAAACAGTCACATTTGCCTTTCATATATTTACATATTTACATAATGATGGACGAATTAAATAGAAGGATTGCTTTTCTTTTTGCTTGTTTTTACACATTAAAGATGTCTGAAGCCTTCTGGTTGTCAGTGCTTGTTCTTTTACGCTGCAACGTAGAATCCAGATAATATGGAATAAACCACCTAACCTTGACAAACATGTTGAATGTTACTTCACACGCAACCAAATTCAGCACACGTTTAATAAAAAGCAAAACTGCATCAAGACCCAGCGCATGTCCCTGACCCTGTGCTATCCTACAGTTTCCTCCTCAAGATCAGCACATGGACCTCATGAAATACTAAGAGGCTGTAGTCTAATACAGATTAGTTCATCCTTGAAAATGACAAATATTGAGGATGACATGAAAACAAAATGTGAAGTCGTACGCCAACCTCAAATCATTGCTTAAAAATAAGCTATTATACCAGTTACATTATGTTTAATCACGTTTATAGTATCGATATAAAAAAAGTGGGAAAAACAGAGGTAAAAGAATCTTATAATACTGTCAGCACCCTATAGCTTGGAATACGCATCTCTACGCAGAATTATCCACAAGTATCTACTATTCTGATTCAGGATCTGGGTAATGGGAAAGCGATCTAAATACGTCTACAGGACATAGTTTGTTTACAGACTGACCATAGAATACGAGCCCCTGGTTACATCACACTGGCATGTACAAAATGCCATAAGTAATATGCTCATGGCAATGTCCTGCTGGTTTCATGGAAGTTCAATCTGGCACAAAATGTAATATTGATCATATCAAACATCACATCAGCTGTAACACATGCTGTATACAATGAAACCTGAGGAAGGTGGCTGGTATGCATAATATGCTGAGAAACTGAAAACCTGTCATTGGAAAATCTGTTCTAGATACGATGGTGGTCATCTTAAGGAAGTATTCTTTTAGAGAAGGCTTATATTTGGTCACCTGTATCAGCTGTGAACTGCAATATGTTGAAAGACATCTATCAGAAGTTGGTAAAAATAGGTTCAGAAATCTGTCAGCCGTCTCTTTATAGTTCACACAGGTCCCCAATCCTAAAACATCTTCCCTTCAGGTACAAGGCATTGATCATGCTGGGAGATGACCGTGCTGTAAAACAATGTGGACGTTTTCTTTACAGTTTCCATATTGGTTAATATGCCATGTGACTGTGATTTGTATTACTGGTTCAGACACTTGTTTTAAGTCATTCCTTTGAGGTCACTTGCATGCCATAAGGCATGCATGTCTGAAACACGTGAAACAAGGGTGTCAATCATTCTCACCGTAGGCTAGATCAGCCTTAGGATTGTCTTCAAAAGGCCGGTAGTAATTCTGAATAAATGTAGCTATGCCAGTTGGTGTAGTAGTAGTTGGTGTAGATACAATTATAGCCATTGCAGGAAACCATAAGACTGAAGGCAACCTTTATAGTGCATCCCCCATAAGTAATGTTATTACCTGCAGGGAGACACTATTATTGCAGATAGATGCCGCCCCCCACCCCACAGAAAATAGTTCACAAACACACACACGTAATGCTATTACATGTAAGGGGGGACACTATTAAAGTAATAGTGGCCTAATAGTCCCCCTCACCTACATAATATCCAGTATATAATTCCATTATACTTACAGTACAGAGATGCAGAGGGTGGGATCTTCTCCTGTACACAGTCTGTATGAAGCTTCGGTGTGCAAGAGGAGGACCCAACAAAAATTCTGCTCAAAAAGCTGATATCTCAGTAACCAATCCACAAGTGAAAATACCATTTGATTCAGGTGCCCCTAAGTAATCCATCTGCAGGACTGGGTTGATATGCTAGGGTCTGGTGACAGACTCTCTTTAATACAACCAAAGCTAAAGCACATCCGAAGAACTGCATAGTTTACAGCTGTTTTATCAAAATGTATTTGGCAACACTGTTTATTGCAATGGCACATTAGTTTTATCTTAGTACTTTTTTTCTTCAACCCATAATTTGCAAAGCCTACCAGATCCCAAGGCACTATACATAGAAAATAGGTATATTCTGACTGACCAGTCAAGAATCTGGTAAATTAGAACATGCTAGTAACTAGCTTTAGGTAAAAGGATATTTCTGACTATACAGTCTTCTTTCTGGGAAAGAGGACATATATTTGACAATGGGTGCCTTGGGCAGGATACTGGTATTTTTTTCTTGAGCTCCAGCAGCACAGACACCTATGCAGCACCCTGTGCCCTGTCCTCTGGGTGTTCATATTCAGCAGGATGGCTCCCTCTGCTGCATCCACTGTCACCAAAAGAAATTTACAGCAGAGATTTCCTGTTGGTTACAAGACAGGATACTGTCTGCTACAGGAGAGTGCAGCATATAGGACTGGAGCTAAATAAAAGTAGGACTACTTTACTCAAGGTTCACACCTGCGTTTGGGTTTCTGTTTTTTGGGTCCGCTTGGGGACTCCCAAAAAAACGAAGACTCAATCCATTTAAAAAGTGGTTACCCGCTTTTTCATATGGATTCGGGGGACGGAATCCCTGAACGGAATCCAAGTGCTGATGTGAACCTAGCATTACTGTGTACATTGCATAGTTACACAGCTGAAGCTTAGAGTAAGTATGCTAGCCTTTGATTTTTTTTATTTTTTTTATTTCTAACTGGAGGCAAACTTTAATATATACAGTGAGTCATTGCTATATCTTTCATGCTAACTTGAACTGTTATTCTATAGTTTCTTGGTACTGCTGAATTTTAAGGATTTTATTTGCAACATTTGCTAATATTTTACCAGCTTAAAAAAGAAGAAGACAATAGGTAAGAGCGGTGACTAAGGCTGAGGCCATCCATATTTCGGAAAAGCTGCTTGTTTTGTTGCAGATTTTGCTGCGTTTTTTGAGCCAAAGCCAAGAATGGCTACGGAAGGAATGCGAACTATATAGGAAGTTCTTATACTTCTCCTTTCTGCTCAATCCACTCCTGACTTTGGCTCAAAAAACAAACCAAAGTAAAATCTGCAAAAAAAAAACAAAACAAAAAAAAAAAACAACTGCTTTTCTTCCACGTGGGGCCGCAGCCTTGCACATGTTTATAAATGCCATTTGCTTTTTTTATGATTACATGTAAAATCCATAGTCGTGCCTACCTACAATAGATGGCACAGAAGGCGAAGGAGGAAATTCACAAGGCACCCATGCCTGCCCACAGGCTGAGGAAACGATTGGCTGGAATACATATTTATTCAGCCAGATGGACAGTTCAATTCCACCTGCACAAAAAAACTCCTAAATGAGGAAAACCATCTGTCATAGTAAGCTTGTTACACTGTGATGTTCCGGGACAAAGTAATGCATGTTATTGTCACTGCTAATTGACGGAAAGTGCCGGGATATACACCAAAAATGAAGAACTAGATTTGTACATGAGAGATTTACAATTTATTTTTGATTATATTTATATTGGGATTTACATCCTATAAATCAAAAACCCATTATCAGTTAACTGAAAGCAGCATAATCTCTGTCTAAGGCTTACAATGTAACAAGTGTGGAATTCTGAAGGGAGAATTGCACACATTTTCCAATTACCAAGGCTTATAATATTCAGAGAGCAATTCTACCCTGAATGAACGAAGCTGGCACAGGGTGATTGAATACAGGCCAGCTCCACAATAGGGGTTACAGGGTTACCATATGATGCTCAGTGGACAGAATGAGGAGCAATAATGAGCCAATACTTCAATTCACAGAAGGTTACCGAAGGTGATTCATCAGGCAGGTATTCCTAACTTTATATTAGGCAAGAAGTTTCTTTACTTCGCAAGAGTACAGTAGTCTCCACTCTGTGATCAACTCTGAGACAAAACTAAGTACACCCTCTTTTGACTTCAATGGTTTCACATACCAGGACAAAGAAAAAAAAAAAAACGTAGTCCTTAGAAGAAGATCTTAAAATTAGGTAAACAGAACACAACAGATTTCACTGTATCATTATTTAGTTGACAACCATTAACCCAAAATGGATATACCATGTCTGAAAAACTGAGTCATTGCATGATTCATGGCATGTTCTTAAACGTTACAGCACTAGCTTGAAATATTGGTTTTCTATGACTTTATTAGAGAATCCAATGTGTTAATGCCAGCTTGTCTAGTATATCCTAATGTGCAGCAATGCTATATATCTTTGGTATGGCTAAATGGATGTGGACAAACAAAATGCCAAAATGCTCAGGGTAACAGGATCAAAATGCTCAGGGTGTCAGGATCAGATGAGGAATGTCCCTGAGTTTTCGGACTTGGTGACAGATCTTCATAAAAGTCCAGCCACAGTATTTCATTTGGGTTGAGTTCAGAACTTTGAGTGTGCCATTGCAGCACCTCGAGGCTTTTCTTTTTCAGCCATTCTGTTGTAGATTTGTTGGGGTGTGTTGGCTCATTGTCCTGTTGCATGACTTAAGTTTGGCAAAGCTTTAGCTGTTGGCTAGATGGCCCCACATTGGAAACAGAAGATTTCATGGTCAACTCAATGACTGAAAAGTTTCACAGGCCCCATATCTGCAAATACAAGCCAGAGTCATCACTCTTCTACTACTCTGCTTAGTAGTTAGTATGAGGCGTTGGTGAAGACATGTTGTGTTTGGTTTTTGGAACTGTATTTTCGGTGCAAAGGAGAATGTTCCAGAAGTAGTTATTTTTATTATTGAATAATGCTGCTACAAGGAATATACACGTAAGAAACTTTTGTATACTGGTCCAGTGCGGTTTGTGTGAGACGACCACTACAGGTGGCAACGGTTGCCTCTTCGCAAACAGTAAGTGACATGTAAAAAAAAGAAACAGAGCTGCTGGCGGTGGAAATGGAGGTACAGAGAGGCGAGTACTGGTTTATTAGGTTTATATCCCTTGCAGTGGCAGTATTCAATAATAAAAATAGGAACCGCACAACCTCTTCTTAAGCAGTGTGGCCATATTCTTTTCAGAAAGAGGAAATGTTCTTCCAGCAAATCACACATGTTCTGTTGTTTTCCAATTGTACTGGAGACAAAGTCCTTGGGTTATTTCTCTATATATGACACGGTTCTAATTTGGGGTGAATCTGCTGAGACATCCACTCTAGAGGAGAAGAACGGTTGTCTTGAAATCTTTCTTTTTGTGAAAAAAACCTTCTCACTGTAAAATTGTTTATAGACCATCCCAGATAGTTTGCAAAGGTCTTTCCCCATTGGCATTGTGAACGCATGGCCCGGATCTCGGCCTAATTCAAGTGAATTAATCCTAATTCTTTGATGGAAAACTCATTCTATGTATATGTTATCAATCTGTAAGCCTGGAAAATCCCTTTAACTGGAAGCTACAGAATGCAATGAGATTTCATTCAATAACAGCAACAAGAGAGAAGAACACTTCATATCATTGATAAATGGTTGAACTTTTGAGTTGGCCTGTTATTAAGTGGTTTGTTGATACTGAAACACTCGGGTGTGTGCAGCGGCCTTTTCCTTGAAAACTAATCTCAGTGCTATAAATTGTATAGCAGATGTACCTGGTGTTGTAGCTCAGCCCTGTACACTTGAATGGGGCTGAACCATGTGAGGAATGAACGTGACATTGCATGGCCTGTGAATCGTAAGCAGTGCTGAAGGAGCACCGCTTTCATTTCAAACAACTGAACAATGGGGGTCCTGGGTGTCAAGATCATAAAAGTCCCTTTAAAGTGTTTTGTTGCAAGAATATTGACATATATACAAATTAAGCCATATACATAATATCCCAGGACAGAACAGAATCGTGGCACTGAATAGAGTAACTAGATGCAACTATTGATACTCCGTTATAGAAGATCAAGGACACCCATCATTATGGATGAGAGCATAGAGTCACGTCATCTGTTCTTTAATTCTACATAAGTAGAGATACAGGTGGGGTACCAAGGAAACAATGTGTAAACAATGGGGGGAATAATCTCACATAGCAGGCAAACGAAGATGTAATAAGCAATGTATTTAGGAAAACTATTGAATTTACATAAGCTAGCAGGTTTTTTTTTCCATTATGGACTTGTATTTATGATAAACCCACACAGTGGTAGCCTCTGGGGATAGGCAGTTACCCATATGTCTTCCTCAGGTCTGCTAATATCCTAGGAATATGAAGACAATTGTAGATCCTAGAAATGTGCATACCAAGAAGCTTGAACCGCTGTTAGTCATATTATAGGACATAAAGTAAAGTAAGCTTTAGTTTTCCCATTACCATACCATGTAAACTCCTATAAGAGTTAATACCTACAATGGTTATTACTATAGATGCTTCCAACTATTCTAATTAGAGATATTTGCCTTCTCCAACCAGAGCGGGCAGCCATGATCTTTAAGGGGGCATTCACACTACGTATACTGAAGCTTATTCTGAACGTAAAACACGTTCAGAATAAGCGGCGTATAAAACAGCTCCATTCATTTCTATGGGAGCCGGCATACGAGCGCTCCCCATAGAAATGAATGGGCTGCTTTTTTCACTAAAAGCAGTCCCATTGAAGTGAACGGGAAGTGCCGGCGTGTATGGCTCGGAATGAGCAGAGCTTGCTGTACACGCCGGCACTCCCCATTCACTTCAATGGGACTGCACGGAGTGAAAGAAGCAGCCCATTCATTTCTATGGGGAGCGCTTGTATCCCCGCTCCCATAGAAATGAATGGAGCTGCTTTATACGCCGCTTATTCTGAACGTGTTTTACGTTCAGAATAAGCTTCAGTATACGTAGTGTGAATGCCCCCTTACATGAAGAACATGCCATGGCAGGTCCATTATTGGCAATCACATTCCAACACAAATTGGCACCTGACAGCCTTATGAGGACCACCTCCACCACCAGGTTTGAAGTGATATTTTATCGATCACCAATTCTCAGGGGAAGACTTGTCTACTTGCCAGAATATTACTATTATCATACTAATTTTACCATTTAAACTCTATATGTTAGCAATAGACATTTACGCCCCGTCATTGTTCGCTAGGTTTTAAGCACAGAATGGTTTAATTGGAGATCTGTTACTTATGTGTTGAAGCCTTGAGCTTTTAAAAACCTCAGTATCAAAATACAATGATTAAATACTGCAAACCCACCGTTACCATAGTTACATATTTCCATGCTCTGAACACAGATTTTTCTAAAAAAGCATCTGAAGGTGAAATCTGTGTGATGTTTTACTAAACAGGAGCCTGGCCATATCCTAAAAGCTTACATGTAGGCATGTCCTCTATGGTAAAAACCCTGACCACTGGCCCAACAAATCACATATAACCTGCCATTGGGATACATATATACACTCACCGGCCACTTTATTAGGTACACCATGCTAGTAACGGGTTGGACCCCCTTTTGCCTTCAGAACTGCCTGAATTCTTCGTGGCATAGATACAACAAGGTGCTGGAAGCATTCCTCAGAGATTTTGGTCCATATTGACATGATGGCATCACACAGTTGCCGCAGATTTGTCGGCTGCACATCCATGATGCGAATCTCCCGTTCCACCACATCCCAAAGATGCTCTATTGGATTGAGATCTGGTGACTGTGGAGGCCATTGGAGTACAGTGAACTCATTGTCATGTTCAAGAAACCAGTCTGAGATGATTCCAGCTTTATGACATGGCGCATTATCCTGCTGAAAGTAGCCATCAGATGTTGGGTACATTGTGGTCATAAAGGGATGGACATGGTCAGCAACAATACTCAGGTAGGCTTTGGCGTTGCAACGATGCTCAATTGGTACCAAGGGGCCCAAAGAGTGCCAAGAAAATATTCCCCACACCATGACACCACCACCACCAGCCTGAACCGTTGATACAAGGCAGGATGGATCCATGCTTTCATGTTGTTGACGCCAAATTCTGACCCTACCATCCGAATGTCGCAGCAGAAATCGAGACTCATCAGACCAGGCAACGTTTTTCCAATCTTCAATTGTCCAATTTCGATGAGCTTGTGCAAATTGTAGCCTCAGTTTCCTGTTCTTAGCTGAAAGGAGTGGCACCCGGTGTGGTCTTCTGCTGCTGTAGCCCATCTGCCTCAAAGTTCGACGTACTGTGCGTTCAGAGATGCTCTTCTGGCTACCTTGGTTGTAACGGGTGGCTATTTGAGTCACTGTTGCCTTTCTATCAGCTCAAACCAGTCTGGCCATTCTCCTCTGACCTCTGGCATCAACAACGCATTTCCGCCCACAGAACTGCCGCTCACTGGATGTTTTTTCTTTTTCGGACCATTCTCTGTAAACCCTAGAGATGGTTGTGCGTGAAAATCCCAGTAGAACAGCAGTTTCTGAAATACTCAGACCAGCCCTTCTGGCACCAACAACCATGCCACGTTCAAAGGCACTCAAATCACCTTTCTTCCCCATACTGATGCTCGGTTTGAACTGCAGGAGATTGTCTTGACCATGTCTACATGCTTAAATGCACTGAGTTGCCGCCATGTGATTGGCTGATTAGAAATTAAGTGTTAACGAGCAGTTGGACAGATGTACCTAATAAAGTGGCCGGTGAGTGTATATGGGTGCATTCAATTGGCATAGTACACAGTAAAAAGGTCTCCTTTATTTCACATGTTTTAATATGCCACCAATTTAATTTGCAGATGTGGCCAGGGGCCATACAAAACATACTGCAAACCTTTCCATTACCAAGGTGACTATTCTATTTGAAACTGTTCTCCTTCTGCTCTTAGGTTAAGTTCACGCTGGGTATTTTGGTCAGGATTTTGAGGCCGTATCCGCCTGACCAAATCCTGACCAAAAAGATGGCTCCAATTGAAATCAATGCAAGCCGGTCAGTTCTTTTTTCCGGGAACTGTTTGTTCTGGCTCCCGGAAAAAAAGAAGTGGCATGCTCATCCTTTCAGGCGGATTTTCCTCGCGACATTCGCCTGAAGACACTCCCTCCTCACTAGGTCCATTCATTGGGGCCTAATCCGAAGCGGAGTGCGTGCTTAGATGCTGGTGCACTGCCTTCGCCTCATGTTCCAGACCTAAAAACCCAGTGTGAACTTATCCTTACTGTTCAAATGACCGACCCTGCCCTACTCCTGCTGCTTGTATTCAGAGTAGAGCAGGACCAGTCACATGAGTTGGAACATCAGGAGAGCAGAATGAAATAAGAAGTACCTGGTCCCACAGCTGCACTTTGAAAAGCTCAGAAACCCTTATTCCTTTTATATTACAGCCTGCATATATTTCTACACAGATTCTTACTTATTTCTTCCCTCCTTCCCTATGTTACTGCCATAGTTCCACCTCCTACAGTAATGCTCAAGGGAAAACATGTCAATGCTTTGAATTAATGCAGATCATGTACCTATGCTTATAAAAAATACAAATATATATTTATATTTATGACAATGCATAGAAAAATGTAAATACTACCATACATTAAATTACATTTAAAATTTTATTGTATATTTTTACATTCATGTTTTTCATTTTAGACTTTCCACCATGACTATTGCGAGGAAAGGCAACAAATAAAGAAAAAAAATACACATCAGTACACATTTAAACTGTGTTGGTTTTTACCCTTGTGCACGCATTAAAGCATTATTTATTGTCATTTTTTCCCATTATAACTGGTAATAATGAAAAATTCATGTTCTAAGTGATTAACATAGAAAGCAATTGTTTAAGGACTTTGGAAGACCAAGGCTTCCTTGAAAACTTGCTCTTCACAATTCACTTCAAGTCATGTGACTGGCACTCAGTTTGGTCATGGGACTACTTTGGCCATTTTTCATGACTCATTTTTTTTATTCATAGGAAGTGGCATTTTATCATCTGATAATAATCTTTAAAGTTGTTGTCAAGTAGCCCAAAGTGGATCTGTCACATGCTACAAAGGATAGAAGGGGAGAAACTGAGCTTGGGGTTATGTGTCTAAATGCGGCCAGGACACAGAGAAAAGTCCGCCAATATGGAGTGATTGAGTTGCAGGCAGGGAGAGCTGTCAAACAGAGAAAGCTCCCAATATTACATTATGTATAAAAGAAAAGCAGGACTCACTGGTTTTCTCTGAGCATCAAACTACTTTCTAGATCTGTAAATGTAAATACTAAATCAACTCATAGAAACTATATACAGTATATTCATGAGCTCAAAGTCCTCCCCTCCCATCTCATCTCATGCTGCCTTCATCTGACTGAGCTGCCTAAAACTGATGTCAGTCAGATCTAGAAGGGCTGCTGGTATAAATTAATGTTTTCTGTGGGACACACCATATTTAATATTTTAACAAGAACAAAAAGCCTGAATTCAAAGATACATTGTAACACAATGGAACATATGCAACATACCTATAGAAGAACAATTGTAGAAAAATTGGAAGGGCACTCACCCACACCGAGGCTCATCTTCGTAAAAAACTTCTTTTATTAAGGTAGTACATCTTTAAAAACAATTCGTGCAGGGAGGGAAAAACAGCATAGAATGGCAAGAAGCCTTCTTGCCATTCTATGCTGTTTTTCCCTCCCTGCACGAATTGTTTTTAAAGATGTACTACCTTAATAAAAGAAGTCTTTTACGAAGATGAGCCTCGGTGTGGGTGAGTGCCCTTCCAATTTTTCTACAATTGTTCTACTTTCATAGTGCTTCTCTCTGGTCGTTGAGCACCCCCATGGCTCTTTATATATAAGGTTGTAATCCTCACAGTCACCTCCAGTCCACCAGGACTCATATTCACATACCCAGCAGTGCCATCCTGTATATCTTCTCTTTTGGTTTTATACCTATAGCAGAGCAAAACGCAACAGATGTCACTGAAGTGATACTGTTAGGGCAGGTTCACACAGAAGACTCTGCCACGGATTTGGGAGCAGATTCTGCCCCCGAATCCATGGGAGATTCCGTCCCGAATCTACCTCTCATTGTTTTGAATGGGAGTCAGAGATCACAGCAGGATGCCGAAAAATCAGTATCCTGAACTATCTTGCCGCACGGCTAACTAGCTGCGGATTCCTTGGCTTGAGACTCCCTGCTGATCAGGTCTATTCATCTAGGCCTACGCAGCCCTGCATCTGCATTCCATTTCTTTTTAATGATTTTTATTAATTTTCATAATAACAGACAAAACAAGGATAACATAGGTTACAAAAACGGGAGCATGCAAATAAGACCGCATTTGGAGAAATTATACTATCGAAGTATAATATTAGTTAATTTACAAGGAAGAACAATTAAAGTCCATTAATCATCAAGTGGTGGTGTTTCGCGGTCGTTGAAAGAATATGGGAACCTGTAGAGAGAGGGTTAAGTGGGGAACAAGAAAAAACAAGGGGATAAGGAAGGTCCATACCAGCTGAATACAAAAGAATATTGATGTTAGAGATATCCGATGCTCACAAATATTGTATAAAGACATTAGATAATGTTGAGTGAAGAAATTACAATGTTAATGGTTAGTTATGAGGAAGGGGATGGTGTGCCAACCAAATTGACCATTGAGAAGAGAATGTTCCAATTTTACGTTCACGGCAGGCTAACGTGTTCTTGTATGCAATTATGTGTCGTAATGGATATTATTTCGGTTAGTGAGGGTATATGAGAGGATTTCCAATGACTAGCGATTAATAGACGTGTGGCGTGAAGGAAGTGGCATATGAGGGTCCTGCATTGCGGGGGATATTTGTGGATTCCCAACAGGAGTAAAGCCAGAGGGGCAGAAGAAGGTATTGTATTTTGAGTATAAAAGCTAAGTGAACTAAAGGCGGCATGCCATAGTGGAGCAATCTTCGGGCATCCCCAAAATATGTGATATAATGAGCCAGTTTGACCACATCCTCTCCAGCAGAGAGGTCAGGTGTTTGGATAGAATTTGGAAAGTTTTAGAGGAGTGTAGTACCATCTTAGTAGGATTTTATGATATTGCTCCCAATGGGAAGTGCATGAGGTTGCTTTGTGGGTCCATGTTAATGCCTTGTTTCATTCTGTTATATCAAACTCACGTCCCAGGTCAGATTCCCACTTTAAAATGGTGGGAGTCTTTGTAAAGAAAAGGTCTTTAGTTTAAAAAAGATATAGGGGTTGTACTCCTTTAGTTTTAGAAGTCAATGAGGCTTGTAGGAAGTCGTTTAGGATTGTCGGGATGGAAGAAGTAGTCGGGAATTTAGATGTTTCTAGGAAATGTTTTGTTTGACGATAACTAGGTAATTCCTGAGAAGGAAGGTTGTATTTCGATTGGATTTGTTCAAACGTTAGAACAGATTGATTGTAAAATATATCCAATACGTGTTGGATTCCGTAAGATGGCCATTCAGATATCGGATTACTGGGATAATGAAGTGATAAGGTCTGTATAGAAAGTTTAAGTTTATTTTAGGAATTGTGAAGTCTTGTGCAGCGACTAGGCATCCTGCTTTCCAAGCTTCCAGTGAGGCTTTAACTGATGGGGGAATAAAAGTTGGGGAGGGGAAATTTATTTGAGGGTGTAGTAATAATGCTTTAAGGTCAGGTATGTTATCCCCTGCCGCATAAACCTGTTCATCTGTTTGTGTAATAAGGAAAATATTTTCGTGGGAATGGGTATCTGCATTCCATTTCAACAGTCCTGTGGCCGAATGAGGCAGCAGAAAATTAAATTTCTATTCATTTTCTACTGTGTGATCATACCCTTTAAAAAAAAAAAAAAAAAGATACACTTTAAAAAAAAAATTAAAAAAGAAAAAAATCATAGATATTCACATTAGCGCATCTAAAAACCATATATTTAAATTACACCTTCTTACAAACTGAGCATTTTCCCACTAAGACAAGTTACTTGGGTACGTTTCCCTTTTTACACATGGAGCTTTTGTAGGAGCAAGATTATGCCCAATAAAAAAAAAAAAAACACAACTGTCCACGTGGATACTTCTGACCTACTTCTATACGTGTCAAGAGTAAACTGTTGTAAAGCAAATTCATGCTTCAAAACACCAGGAACAAAGTGAGCACTGTAAATGTACTGTATTTCAAAAGGAAGCAAAAACGTTCAAAATAGCCAATATTACTTATACAAGTCTTAAAGGGGTTTTCCAAGACGTTTTGATTTAAAAAATAAATAAATAATATAATTATAATAATAATAATAATAATAATAATAATAATAATAATAATAATAATAATAATAATAATAATAATTAGGTGCTGAAATAATTTTTTTCTAATATTGCAGAATTGCTGAGCAACACAATCAATCACCTCTTCGCTAATCCTGACCATGTGGCATCCATTGTGTACATGGTTAGCCACACCTACCATGAAAATGCCGCCATTACCAATTACAGAAGCATTTGCTTCAACTTTATTGACTGCCAAAGAGCCAGGAGAAGTAGGGGGCTAGCCCTGATCACCGGAGAAGCCCGCTCCTGCTTCGCACACACACACGATCGGAGCAGTGAATAGAAACAGCAGCAGTGGAGACAGGAAGATAAACTGGATGCAGGTGAATATACAAATATTCTAGTATATCTAGTATTCTACTCGTAGTCTAAGGCCTCTTGCTCACACCCATTTGTTTACATTCAATTTTTTCTATTTGTTAAACAGATCGGCAAAGTAAAATATGATCTGAATGGAGCCTTAGGGCTAGTTCACACGTGAACTGCCCGCGCGGGTTTTGACACAGAGAGAGACGCGGCGAGACGCGTCTCTCTCTTGTCAAAACCCGCCCGCCGCGACCATCGCGGTCGCGGCTTTCACCTCCGCTGTCGGCTCAAATGAATGAGCCGACATAGGAGGGAGCTGCCGGGGGCAGAAGAGCATGTCGCTTCTTTTCTCTGCTAGCAGCAGCCCACCGCTAGCGGAGAAAAGAAGCCCGGCGGTCTCCATAGACCACCATTATAAGGGGAGGTTTTGGACGCGAAATCCGCTGTCAAAAACCTCCCCTTCTACTCACGTGTGAACTAGCCCTTAGTGGCACTATTAACACTGTAAGGAGCAGTATGTGCACGTACGTGTCTACAAAACCCACTTTAAATGCTCCAATATAGAAGATGGGGGAATCCATATCTGCTACTGCTGGGACCTACACATCACAACTTTACCATAAAAACTTAAAACATGGACTTACAATGCAGTGAAATTGAAGGACAAGAAATCCATATATAAAATCACAAGTAAATGGTATATCATTACCACATACCATACAAAAATAAATCCTCAACCATCTCATTTTAAAGGGAATCTGTCACATTGAACATGCCGCTCTCTGCGCGGGCGGCATATTATATAGCAAGAGGAACTCACAAGATTGTAGAGTTAAAGGGAAAGATTGTTGTTAACAGAGCAGAAAAGAACCTGAGGCAAGATGGCAGCCCCATACAATATATATATATATTTTTTTTTTCACATTGATATATTACATTTTCTCCACAGTACTATTTACTTAAAAGAAGTTTTCTCCTATAATATAAATGTATTGCCTTAACATTTTTTGTAAAAAGAGGAAATGTTCTAAGTAAAAAGGAACACTCCCTTAAAGATTACATAGCACCAATGGCTTGTGTTACAGCAAGATAAAATTGTGAAAGTCACTGTGTCTTTATGAAGCATTATTGACCAACACGCTATTACACTATTACATTATTTTTAAGGCAATGCATAAAATACAACCACAGCAAAACTAATTATCTATTAGTTTATAGGCATGCCTACAATTTCACAGCACATAGCAAGAGAGACAGTCCATGTATTTCTCATACTCCTTGTATTAGGCCAACAGTGTCCTATGGTTCTTCTATTGTTTGTTTTCTGCAAATTCTTACTACATTGACGAAAAACATTTCAGACATTCTGCTAGGTTTTTATACTACTACTATCATCACCACCATCAATGGTAAACATGGCCTTGAAGGGGTTGTCCAGGCTAAAGTTTCATTTTTTTTTTAAATTAAAGAGGACCTTTCACCACTTAGGGCACATGCGGTTTTATGTATATAACACTAGAAAGTCGACAGAGTGGGGCATTCTCATAGTACAGCGCTATAGGCGCTGCTGTGAGGATAGGTGTTCCTGACTGACTGTCAGAAACGCCCTTCTGACGGTGAAGAGCTACGGTACCAACACAGATAGCTCTTTACCGGGGGCACAGAGCATGAAAACTGTCTTTCTACCGGTATATAAAACCACAGGTGCCCCAAGTGGTGAAGGGTCCTCTTTTAAAAAAAAAAAAAAAAAAATTTAAACGCAGTCTGGTCCTGTAGCTCCGTTGCTTTCTTCCAGCAGAAGTCTCCACTGCACGTGACTGCTGAGACCAATCAGTGTAAGAGACCTGGGACGTTAAAGCCGGGGAACAAAACCAAGCAGAAGGAGCGGTCTGTGCAGGACGACACTGGAGCACAGGGACAGGCGAGTAAGTTTTTTTTATTTATTTTTTTTTTTCACCTCCCCTGGCCTTGGATAACCACTTTAAAATTCTCCCGCAAGCAGCACTTTTCTTTGCTCATGTTTCGAGCAGAAACCACACGGACCCATTTATAGTCTATGGGGTCCAAGGGTTTCGTTAATTAACCGTATAGGTTTCCATTCTGTGGGTTCCCAAGCGGCCTCTCCGAACGGAAACCCAAAAACAAATGTGAATAGGGTCTAAGATAAGTCATCAAAATCAGACTGCAATATCAAGTACAACCACTACACATTTCACTTCTTGGTAAGCAGTGAAGAGGCGGCAGTGCTCACCTGAATGCTGTACCCTTTCCATGATATCCATATAACCCAGACAGCATGACCTCTTTAACTATACAGTATGTATTGTCTATGTTGCTGCTTCCGGGACTTTCTTTGACAATATATTACAGGTGTCCTTTGCCTCTACACAGTTTACTGCAGGTAGTTAAAAATGTACCTTTGCCACTGAAAATGACCAGTAACAAATATGTACACTTTTTTAATTACATGACATCTATAAAAACGTGGGCACAGCAAAAAAAACTATCTATATATCATCCTCAATTCATATCCATTTTACCACGCTGTGCAAGTCTCTAGATTAGCTTTTATTTGAAGGTGCTAAATCTCCAAACAGGTATCCTGTAGTAAGTAGCATACAAATCACTGACTTGGAGGTAGGCCTTTACATGCACGTTTTCTGTTTAGCACTAAAGGTAAATCTACGTGATTTCACAGAAGGCGGCTGACAATTATGATATACTATTGCTGAATAGCCCACACCCACTGAAGATTGCAAAGTTGTCAGCTGTCTTCTGTGTGATTCATTAGAACCAGCAAAATTCTCAATGTCCATTCTGCCTGAGTATTAATAATGCTATAAAGTTCCCATTCTTTACTGTCACATGAAATCACTGCAATGAAGCTGCAGTATCTACATACATCAATTCAAATGAACAGCTGCCAGGCCAAAGCCACCCTCGGGAATTCTAACAGCCCAATCATTTCTTGTGCCATCTGTTCATCTACATGGGTCGATCCCAACCAAACATCACTCAGATACATTTGTCAACCCAGGGTTTCCTTGTTTTAATTACATCACTAAAATAATCATTAAATCCTGTGTAGAATGCAAGTCACCCTAATGCTAGCCAGGCAGAATCAAAAATACAGAGAACGGGCCAATATTTGTAATATCAGTATCAATATCATTCACACAATTTAATGTGTGTGCGTTGTGAAAGCACATAGTCAGAAGACAAGACAGGAATATAACCCAGGGAGAGAAAATGTGTAGGAATTCATAAAAATGTCTAAGGTTGGGGCCACACGGTGGCTCAGTAGTTAGCACTGCAGCCTTGCAGCACTGGAGTCCTGGTGTTCAAATCTCGCCAAGGGCATAAAAACATCTGCAAGGAGTTTGTATGTTCGCCCTGTGTTTGCATGGATTTCCATCCCATATTCCAAAAAAAAGACATACTGATAGGGGGGGAAAAAAAAAGTACAATGTGAGCTCTATGTGGGGCTCACAATCTACATAAAAAAAATAAATAAAAATAAATAAATATAATAATAATAATAATAATAATAATAATAATAATAATAATAATAATAATAATAATAGTCTTAGGTCATCCATCTTCATGCACATGCTATTCTATAAAATCCAGTTTACTTTTATTCCTCCACCTACCTACATATATACAGAACCAATCAACTGCTTGGGCACTTAAAGGGATTCTACCATTAAAACCATTTGTTTTGTGGATAAGACGTCGGAATAGCCTTTAGAAAGGCTATTTGTCTCTTACCTTTAGACGTGGTCTTCGCTGCGCCGTTCCTTAGAAATAGCAGTTTTTATCGGTATGCAAATGAGTTCTCTCGCAGCGATGGGGGTGGGCTCCAGTGCTCAAACAGCGATGGGGGCGTCCCCACCGCTGCCAGAGAAGTGTCTCCAAGTGCCGCCTTCTTCTTCGTCTGGCGCAGGCTCGTAACTTCTAGACCTCGGGCAGAGCATACTGCGCAGGCGAACAAGTCACGGGAAAATGGCCGCTTGCACAGTATTGTTAGCGGCCATTTTACCGTGGCCTTTGTGCCTGCGCAGTCCACTTTGCTCTGCTAGAAGTTACGAGCCTGCGCCGGAAAGAGACATTGAAGATGACGCAGCGGACGAAGAAGGAGGCAGCGCTGGAGACAATTCTCTGGCAGTGGTGGGGACGCACCTATCTCTGTTTAAGTGCTAGGGCTCAGACCCCATCGCAGCGAGAGAACTTATTTGCATACCGGTAAAAATCGGTATTTCTAAAGGAACGGCGCAGCGGAGACCATGTCTAAAGGTAAGAGACGAATAGCCTTTCTATAGGCTATTCTGACGTTTTATCCACAAAAAAAAAGGTTTTAATGGTAGAATCCCTTTAATCTACTTTGTAGAATAAGAAGTATGCTTTGCTAAAACCATCAGTTGTATGATGCAGAGGCAGGATTGATACACAGTTCTATGCAGTGTTTAGCCCTATCCACCTTGCAAACTAGCAGCACCTCAGATTATAATCCATATAAATGCTTCACAGAGTGCCAGATACATCTCAACATAAAGAGACGACTTTGAGAATCAGGCCTTTATGGTCAAATTACAGCAAAGAAGCCACTACTGGAGGAACAAAAAGAAGAAAAATAGCTTGGGTTAAGAAACACAAGGATTGGTCATTAAACCACTGGAAATCTCTACTTTCTTCTGATTAATCAAAATTTCAGATTTCTGTTCCAACCACCACATCTTTGCGAGATGCTGAAAAGGTTAGTGGTTGGCTACTACATTAGTGGTTCCTGCCGTTAAGCATGGAGGAGAGGTGATGTTTTGATGGTGACACAGTTGCTGATGGGCGCACTCACCATATGAGACACCATAAGAATATATTGCCATCAGCATGGATATACAACAATATATCTGTATTGGCACCTTCTCGGACTATCAAGCATCATCAATATCTATGTGCTTACTATCCACGGTAACCTTCAGGAGCTAAGAGTTCTACTAGTAGGCCTGTCATATTTTTTTATGAACTAGTTACTGGTCTGGTGATCTGGCGTGGTTAGCTCTTTTCATGTAATTTGGCACACAAGTTTGGATGATTGTCCCCTGATGAACAGTATATGTTTGGGGAAACGCATTGGGACATATTTTGTAAACTTATGTGGTTTGTGGTTGTGTGTTAGTATTTATTTCACTACCTTTTTTATATTTGTTTTGTGAGATTTCATATTTGTGTCCTGGGGATCCCCTCAGATGGAAGTTGGTACCACTCCATCCAAAACTTTTTTTTTTTTGTTTTTTTACTGTTTCCCAGTGTCATATAGAGTTCATATTGTGGTTTATATACTTACTTGCCTAGTAGAAATGGAAACTTAGTAGGATCTGAGTAGGATTTTTAAATTCTTATCATTAAAGGTTATGTGTTACAGTGGTCCTCTTCTGTGAGACTGTTGGGGATTCATTCAAAATTCAACCATACATAACCAGCGTTGCTACCATAGCATTGTACAGCAACATGCCAACCCATCTGGCTTGCACTTAGTGGGGCCAACATTTGGGACACCAAACAACTCCAGCCTATGTAAGGACTATCTGAGTGCTGGAATGCGTCACCAAATGACACGTCCTACACAATCACCTGACCTAGATTTGGGATGAGCTGGACTGAACAGTAAAGCCAACCAGCCAACCAACCAACAGGTATATAGCATCTCTGGGAACTCCTTCAAAACTGTTGGAAAACCATTTTAGGTGACTAGGTGCAAGGAATGTGCAAAACTTGTCATCAAAGCAAAATGGGACTTCCTTGAAGAATCTAAGATATAAAACATTCAGGTTTTTTGCTGCTCAATCCCATATGTGCTCCTTCATTATTTTCATGCACTGAAAATCAATAAAACAAACTAACAAGCCATGGAATGAAAAGGTGTGTCCAAACTTTTGACTGGTATTTATATATATACATGCATACACTACTATTTATGATATAACCCCAGTAGCATCCAGCTTTTTCCCCACCACAAAGGTAATGAAAGCTATCTTCTGTGCAAACAACAGCAACACTATTGCATTCAAGTCAATATGACTGTGTTGTAGTCATAGTGCTTCACGTTGAATGGTGGGGACCTCAACAGTCTGTAATAACATCAGGATTGAGCAGATGTTGGAATGTCGATCATTCTTAGGACACCAAGAATTTAAAGAGGACCTTTCATGTCCTCGTGAACGTGTGGTTTTATATACCGCTAGAAAGCCGATGCGATGTGTGCGCTGAATTCTGTGCACTTTTGGATTTCCTAGTATGTGCCCCGGTGGTGGAGATATCGGTGCCATTAATTTAGGCACCAATACTTGCCCACTGTCAAAAGAACGTTCCTCATAGCTTAGCATCATCGCTGGTTTGGGAGAAACACCCTCTACCCCGACTGTACTCTAACATAGCCTTGTACTGTCAGATGGGGCACATGTACTGAATTCAGCGCAGTTGGTTTTTTAGTGGTATATAAACCTGCATGTGCCTGACGACATGAACGGTCCTCCATAAGCATGAAATACATAACTGCTACAATACTGGAGTAAGAATAGGGATAAAGAAAAACATACCCACACAGTACTAAAATGAAAACTCATTGTTTCATCACTGTATATCTGAATAACACATGTCCATAAGTGTATAACCCCGTGAACTCCATTAGTGTAGCAAGTAGCAAAAACAGATTGCCCAGACACGGAGCACAACAAACTGTTATTGATTGTTCCAGTAAGCTACTTATCCCCATAAGGGCTTGTGAAATCATCTTACAGAGCATCCTGGGAATAGAAGAACCAGTAACATAACATCATAACACTAAGGTATCATCTTGATAGTACTTCAAGGTGCAGCATCTGAAATCGCAAAGCTGCATAGTAAGCAATCCAGGTAGTTTACCTTACATGAGAAAATCTTACAAAGTAACATCATCGGACTACAAGATTACAGGCTCCCTATACCACATAAAAAATGTTCTTGGAACTAATCTCAACTTTAGCTATAACAATGTAAAAAATAAAAAAAAAATAAAAAAAATATATATATATATATATATATATATATATATATATATATATATATATATATATATATATATATATATATATATATATATATATATACACCCCCACACACACACTAAATATATATAAGTTGGAAAACAGGATTGAACAACATTTTATACAGAATATTCTGCATTATCCACCAACTAATAGCGCAGCACTTAAAATATACCTGTCATTTCACCATGTACGTGAGGAGTAACATTATTTTTGGCCATTGCATTCTGCATTTTTTAGGTGCTTCTCTTTCTTCATGCTGTATCTGGAATTTTCATTCCTCTCTGAATTGGTGGGTGGGTATAGACTAGACATACGCAACAGTAAATACATATACAAAGTAGTACTGGCCTGTACTAATGCGAATAAAGCACTTCTGTTATGATAGGAAGCATCAATCCAAACCTTTCTTGTGCTATCTCCTGGATTTCCTGCTCACTCCCCCTCCAAAGATAAGTAGTCTGAGTCATGTAAACTGTAGTCTGTCTTAAGACAGACAGAGCAGTGATTTTCAGAGTGAAAGTAATTTATTTTTAAAAAAAAAAAAAAAAAAAAATCTTTATAAAAAAAAAAAAGGTATGTTAGTCCTATTAATGAGTTAATAAGTGCACCCAAATACCTTTAGCAGTGTTTTGAGTGATTTCTAGGTTTCTCTGGGAGTGTCTAGCAGCTTCGGCATTTGTTTACCTGGTGTAGCTTCCTGCTGTGTTACCTAAAGCATTGCATTCTGGTAGTTGTAGGCTCCCACACTATCTGCCTCTCACTCCCCCCCCCCCCCCCATCTCCCTAGCTATCCCGCCTACTACTAACACTTCCCAACTAACTCGTACCACCCCCCTACCCCATTACAGTCACCTGTCTTCTTCCTGTCCAGGCTTCCTTCTGCGGAGAATGGCTTCTCCTCTTTTGTGACTCTAGTAGCATACAGTAGTCTCAGCAATAGTCTGTAGCCTTCACTTCATCTCTACTGTGCAGTCATGGGCAGCTACTTCAGGCTTCCATGCTTACACAACAGAGATGGATTGTCAGCTTCAGCGCAAAGTCGGGACTCCAGCTCTTTTGCACACATGCGGGCAGAAACAGATAGTCAACGGATAATCAGAAGATATCCCTGGACCGTCTCAGGGTTATTGATAAATACATGGTGACTCAGTAGTTAGCACTGCAGCCTTGCAGCGCTGGAGTAATGGGTTTGAATCCTGCCAAGGACAACATCTGCAAGGAGTTTGTATGTTCTCCCCGTGTTTTTGTGGATTTCCTCCCATACTCCAAAGACATACTGATGAAATGTGTTGAAAACACATTTCAACATCATTGCAGCCCTGCCTTAAAAGGATAAGCTAACATCGTTTCAGTGATTGCTCCATTAACACAGGTGTGGGTGTTGATGAGGACAGGGCTGGAGATCAATCTGTCATGATTTAGTAAGAATGACACCACTGGACACTTTAAAAGGAGGCTGATGCTTGGCATCATTGTTTCTCTTCTGTTAACCATGGTTGTCTCTAAAGAAACACGTGCAGTCATCATTGCACTGCACAAAAATGGTCTAACAGGGAAGAGTATCACAGCTAGAAAGATTGCACCTCAGTCAACAATCTATTGCATCATCAAGAACTTCAAGGAGAAAGGTTCCATTGTTGGCAAAAAGGCTCCAGGGTGCCCAAGAAAGACCAGCAAGTGCCAGGACCGTCTCTACCAGCGGTGCAGAGCTTGCTCAGGAATGGTAGCAGGCAGGTGTGAGCGCATCTGCACGGACTGTGAGGCGGAGACTCTTTGAGCAAGGCCTGGTCTCAAGGAGGGCAGCAAAGAATCCACTTCTCTTCAGAAAAAACATCAGGAACAAACTGATATTCTGCAAAAGGTACAGGGAGTGGACTGCTGAGGACTGGGGTAAAGTCATTTTCTCTGATGAATCCCCTTTTCGATTGTTTGGGACATCTGGAAAACAGCTTATTCAGAGAAGACGAGGTGAGCGCTACCAACAGTCTTGTCTCATGCCAACTGTAAAGCATCCTGAAACCATTCATGTGTGGGGTTGCTTCTCAGCCAAGGGAATCGGCTCTCTCACAGTCTTGCCTAAAAACACAGCCATGAATAAAGAATGGTACCAGAAACAACTGATCCTCGTCAATCTTCATACTGAGAATAATATAAAAAATTTTTTTTATAAGGCTAAAGATAGGGTGGTTGTACCATCAGAGAGCTGTCTATAGTAAATCTGTGTATTCCTGGCTCAATCATTCGGGAGCATAATTTTTGATGAGCGTTGTGCAGTTCCTCTGTTATTCTTCCTAGAGAATTAAGAGCAAACTATAGTGTTACCACTTGGTAATGGGTCCTTGCATACTCTGATGCCAACATTGTCACAATGTGTAGGGGATGAGGGGGAAGCGCCTATTTATTCATAAATATTCAAGAAGAATGAGAGGAATATCAAAAGAGGCCCCAAAAATGTTAGAGTATAGAAAATAGAACATTTTATCATAAAAACATGTCAGGACAGTAGACGCGCATATTTTTATATCTGTATATTATAGTAAGTGACAAGAAAAAAAATCCCTAAAAGGCAAGTTTCTATTCACCTATATGTTCACTTTTCTGTTATTTTCTGATCAATGCATATGCTTGATCTCCAACACAATAGCGCACAATTAGAAATCAGCAGACATTGTTTCATTCAGCTGTATAAAATGACATTGTTACAAATAAAGGAAATCATTACTCTTGGCACGGAGTTCTGCATTGATATCAGTTATTACCACCGTAATTTCTCATCCATGATAACATTGTGGGACATTCATAAAACTATTAATTTGCTTTTGTCCCTTGCAGAGCTATGTCAGAGAGTGTTAGATTCTCTACAATACATGGAGGATAATGAAAGAAGTGACTCTCTCAGTAAAATCTAACTTTTCATCAGATTCTCTAATCATCGTCTTCAGAAGATTCTGGGTACTTGGTAGTCGGTGTGAAGCCTACAATGGATACATAGTATACTACACTTAGAAAATGCCATTTACCATCTCAGCCTGGTCACTGCTTTGATATTTTACAGTTAAACTATACAGTACTTTCTACTACGAAGATATTTAATGAAAACATATGAGAATTATAGCTAATGTGTAAGTGTCACATCCGATGTTACACAGACAGCATTTCCTGAGCAGTGCACAGAAGGACCACATTTTGAAAAGCATTGTGTACAACATATCAATTCAGGAAATCACTGTGACAACAGGTTCTTAATGGGTTAAAAAGCAAAAGAAACAGTATTATCCAATCCCCTGCCACTTCCTGTGTATCATGAGGAAGCAGCTTCTCAATCAATGCCTGAGATAGGACACCAGTGAGGCTAGTATATACATCAGGTCATATCTATCTATACATACACATATTGTGAGAAGGTGACGGGCAGGGTGCTGGAGTCCAGATATATTAGCTCCAGGTTTCTGACATACAGTATGTGTGGTCCAGGGCAGATCTGGAGTAGGCCTCAGCCCAGGTGTAGATCCTTGGCTCATTACTGGGCCAGAAAAGGCTGCAGTTCCTGCATTACAGTGCAGTTCTATGAGGTGAGAGGAGGCGTCTGGTTCTGTCCTATAACCCAGAGTCCACTGAGACAATATTGCTCCTGTTATGTTCGTGTGGCTGGAAGTAAGCCACACGTATAGTTAGGTTATCAGTTCTGTTTAGTTAGTTGCTCAGACAAGCAGGTTTTAATTTTGTTTTTGCCTGAAGTTAAGGCTGTATTTTGTTTTGTTTATTTTGTGCCTGAAGTCAAGGCTTATTTAATTTCCTGTGTTTTTTCTAAATAAACCAGTTTGCTGCATTTTGTGTCCCTGTCTTGACTGTTTGGGTCCACACCACTGCTTCTACTGAGCTAACTTCCTTACAATATATACACACCAGAAAGAAACCCATGCAGCCTCAGTGGTGAATTGGTAAGCAGTAATATCATTTATTTTACTTTAAGTCATTATGAGCCAGTTTTTCCCCCCAAAGCCTGACAATACACAGATTTACAATAATGCATACTGCAAAATGTCATGCTTAGATGCTGTAAGGAGTTGTGCCAAGTCCCTATAGATTCCATAATACAGATAAGCAGGCTTCCTCTAAAACTCTCTATGGCACAATATAGCTTGAAAGTGAACATACACAAAAAAAATTGAGGCACAGTATAATAAGCCCTGTGCTACAATGCACTGTAGGCCCATATGAATGCAGACTAAAAATAGTATTTCAATATAAGGGTATACATACAGCGGAAGGCTTTTTTTTAAATTTCAGTGACTACTTGCCTTCTTATGAAAATATATAAATCAAGTCAAAGGCATGAATGAAAAATATTTCTGAGACCTAGGTGCAGATAGAAGAACCAGAAAAAAATGGGTAGGCCTCAATACATTTGTAAAACATAAAGTTGAGCTATTCTGACATTTAAAAAAAGCCTTGATTTTTTTTTCTTTTTTTAATCACACTCTTGTCAATGTCCAGTATCTCCGCCTAAATCCAGGGTGTTTAATAAAATAAAGACCCTAAAATGCTAAAAACAAGTTACATCGTATAAAACAACAACCCAACAACTTTCCCTTAAAGTAAAATATTAAAAAAATAAATAAAATATATAGAGGAAACAGGAAGGCATCTGCTTGGAAAGCACTATGTGAGCGTAACTTTTAATAGAAGAGTAACCAGACTCCTTGTGGACAGCAGGGCTAGCAGCAGACAGATGAGTACTCAGTGCCCTTTTCTCAAGTTAACTGAGAACAGGTGTCAAAATCACAAGAAGATCATCTTCCACCCGACTCTGCTCCAACAAGTACTGAACAATGCCACACAGAAATGAAATAGCTCAAGAAGAAGGAAAAGTGCTGACAATCACTATACAGACCTGAAAAACAAGTCATCTCACTCAAAAGAATGTGGTGGCACTCTAAGCTGCGGCCATAATTCAATGCTTCACAGACATACGCCCAACCCCTAAAAATATATCACCCATACTTACAGAATGCCCCCAACACAGACAGACACTATTGAAAAAAAAAAAAAAAGCCCAGCACAACCAGTACAGGGAGTCGAGCAGAGTATGTTCAAATACAGAAAAACTGATAGACACTTACAAGGTAAACCAATAGGAAAAGTACAACCTTTTGATCCACATTGCATCATCAAGTCTGATCAAGTGCTGGAGGATGGCCTGGCAGCCATAGTGGCATAGTGCTATGTTGTAGACGTAGATGGTTAGACCTCACGCACATGACAGAAAAATGACAGACATCTATGGGTGCAGTTACACTTTTATCAGTTTTTTTTTTTTTTTTCTATAAAACATATACTTAACCCCTTGAGGACGCAGGGTAGTTTGGGCCTTAAGGCTGACTTTTTTTTTTTTTTTTTTAAAATATGACGTCTTACTTTATGTGAGGATAGCTTCATAATGCATTTATCTATCCAGGTGATTCCAAGATTAACATTTCCCATATGTCTACTTTATATTGGCATTGTTTCTTCGATGTCCTTTTACTTTTCTAGGAAGTTAGGCAGCTTATAACTTTAGTAGCAAATTGTCACCGATTTTCAAGAAAATTTTACAAACGGTAGTCTTCAAACTATTCAAAATTGTATATAGGAACTTTATTAACCCTTTAGGTGTTCCACAGGAATTAATGAAAAATGAAGATGAAATTTCCAAATGTCACTTTTTTATGCACATTTTCCATTTTAAACCATATTTTTCTGTAACAAAGAAGGTGTTAACAGCAAAACACGCCATAATATTTATTACTCTGTTTCTGCAGTTTGTAGAAATATCCCGCTCGCGCCGCTTATATATTCCCCTCCTGACGCAACCAGATTTGTTCTAGTGATTTGGCGATTTTTCTTTTTTTTTTTTGTCTTCACATTATTCAAGCTATATTTTTTTTATTCTTGTTTTGACGTAGCCATATGAGTGCTTATATTCTTTCCGGGATATGCTGCATTTTGTAATGACACCATTTTTGGGTGCCTATAACTTATTGCCTATTTTTTTATTAACTCTTGTTGGTGGATAAAAAAAAAAAAAAAAAAAAAAAAAAAAAAAACATTATGGCATTGCATTTACATTTTTAATGTTTTTCCGCATGGCGTACAGTAGAAGTAACATGTTACCTTTATTCTGCGGGTTGGTACGATTACGGCGATACCTCATTTATATTATTTTTTTTATGCATTAGTAATTTTGCAGAACAAAAACCCATTTGGGGACATAAATCAATGATTTGTGCATTGCCTTGTTCTGAGATGCGTAACATTTTTATTTTTTGTTTGACAGTTGGTTGAGGGCTTGTTTTTTCCGGGACAACCTGTGTTTTATATTGGTACTATTTTGGGGTACATATGACTTTTTGATCACTTTTTATAGCATATTTTGTAAGATGAGATGGCAAAAAAAAATCATTTCTGGCAGGTTTCTTTTTCCGACGTTTACTGTATAGGTGAAATAATGTTTTAATTTTATTGTACAGGTTGTTACAGATGCGGTGATACCAAACATGCATAGTTTCTATTAATTTTTAGGGTTTTAGGGTTTAATATTATATAACTCATTTAATATAGAAAAAGGGAATTTGGGGGCTTTATTCATTTATTTCAGACACTTTATTTTACTTTTACACTTTGGGGGGGGGGGGGGGGGGTCCATGCAGTGCGAATGAGAAGATTAAGAAAAGGTACTGGTTGGCCTGACTACACAAAAAGTTTAAGTGGATTCTTAAGTAATCCCAGTATGTTATACAGATGCATAGCCTGGTTGCTATGCTGTACAATGAGTATCTGTACAAAGTACAGGGCGTATTCTGTCCAATGCCAGGCTGAGCTGGAGATCCATACTGGCATAGGGAACTCTTCTAGATACACTTATTTCCAGCATCATTGCCTCATGATGGTGGGATTTCAAAGGCCCAAATGTATCTAACTTTCCCCACAGAAGACAGTCTTTCTCCAAACTATGTACCAGCAGGCATACCGTTTGGTAACAAAATATAGTGTGACATACTCAATCCATATCAATATTCAATGTAGCTATTTACAGAGAGGTCATGGACCAGCACTGTAAAAAGGTAGGGGGAGGGGGAAGAGAGGGGAACAAAAATACATGCACACTCGGACAACTCAAGCATGCATGGTTGTAAAGTGGTCCATTACTGCATCTAGGGACAGTTAGAGCAGAAAAACAGGCTCACACAGAGCTCTTATGAAAGATAAGATGATCATATGTGGTTTCAAAAGTTTCTGTACATCATGCACTCTACTTTGACCCTATAACATATCAAACTCCTTACAGATTCCCACAACCCCTATCCACATCCACCATGGAACTCAGCAAGGCTGCCCTCGGTCACCTGTCCTGTTTGCCCTTAGTGATTGCTATTCACTCTCACACAGATATAGAAGGTGTGATGCCTGGAGACCATGAATATAAACGTAGCCTCTTTGCAGATGACATGCTATTAGCCATCACAAACCCTCTAGTCTCCTTACCAAACCCGATTGCCATTCTTTCCCGTTTCACCCAAATGTCCAGCCTCAAACTCAATACTTCTAAATCAGAAATTCTTCACTGTAAGGTTCCACAAACCAGTGCTTAGATGAATACCTTGAACTTTGGTCTTTGAAATCACCAATCATAAGAATGGGGGTATTTCACGCCCTAGTTTGAATGTATTGGCTGGTCTGAAATGTGCGCTGCCATGCTATTCATTTCAATGGGACCACAGCTAGAGGTAGAGATATTTTGTTGTAAAAAGACAACCCCTTTAAGATATATTAGGCAACATACACACAGCGTGTCTCTGGGCAGTGATTAGACGGCATGTGCCTATGACATTCACGTGCCGATGACATTCACGTGCCGCCCTTACCTCCACAGCCCCATTCACTGAGGTCGGTGAGCACAGTCCACAAAACGGACAGGAATAGGACCTGTCCTGAGTTTTGCTTACAGCCATATACACGGGACGGTAAATATACATGGTTGTGCAGAAATTAATGTTTCAATGTGCTAGACATGAAATACATGGATAGCACACTGACAATGCACAAGTCCGAAATCACTGCCCTATATGTGAAGCATATACTGTATAGCAAGGGATCTGCAGACACAACACTAATGCATCTTTGTTGAGTAAATTAAATATATACAGAAACCTTCCATTCTGAAATATGCACGGGTTAATTAACAAATAAATAGTTAACTTGCAAATAATTATATAATGAATAACATTTGTCACATTCATTGCATGTTTGGCTGCTTGGTGGTGAAAGGCCATAAATCCTTGGAATCAATAATGAATGGGGAAAGTGCATTGGGATATACAAGTCTGCTGGCTTATTCATTAGTGTTCCTCTTCATTCGCAAATGAAATCCAGCGTATACCGTATATTTGGCTAGTTAACACATCAAAACATTTCTAGTTAAATACCTTAGGAAAAGATCCAATATTTAGCCAACAGATTGAAGAGGCAATGGAAGAAGCAGCCCCTCATCTAAATGGTAATGATTCTACTTTACTACTGAACTGTGACTGATTTCAAGCTTCAAACACCATGACATTAATATTCCAAAAGCCAGCATATTCCTCATTTCCCATTGTTTTTGCCCTCTTCTGTAGCGTGTTGCTAGGCAACCAGCCAGGAAAGCATTTTAACTACTGATCATTACAAGACATGGAAGATTGTATAAAGACTTGAGTGGGGTACCTGCAATAGTCTAAGGCTTCAACATAGCACAGAGCACATGAGTTGTCATTGTGCAAATCCCTTGGAAAAAAAATAAAAAATCCATCAACTGCACAATCTATTTCTTGGAAAACAGGCGGTATATTATGCGGCTGGTAGAGAAAAACTCAACTTATGTACTCAATACTTTATTATAAACTGCATACCAAATATATGGATACTAATATATATAATATATATATATATATATATATACACACACATACACACACACTACACATGACAAAGCTGTATATTACATATTAAGCTAATTCATAGAGTTGAGATAACAAAAACACAGGTTTACGAAGTCCAACCTATAATCCTAATACGTTGATCCGAGGGAAGACAACAAAAAAAAAAATCTAAGGTGTACGGCAGTAGGGGAAACACTCCTTAAAGATTCCTAGTACCTGGATCAATGTCCTATGCACCGCACTATAGGCTAATGAGAACTATTGGCAGAACATTACATTAGTGGCACACAGTTGTGTTTTTTGTTAAAAAGCACAAAAGTGGAAATTATTTTTGTGAGGTACACAGCAAAGTGATCACAGATTCAGACTTGCACCATGGCTTCTAAACTTGCCAGATACCAGCAAGTTGTAGAGGATTACATTAACTTTAAAAGGGGTTGACAAAGACCCCATTTATTTTGGCTGCTAATGACCTACACACAGGATTGATGGGGGTCTGACACCCAGAACCTGCACTGATCAGATGATCCAGCTGCCAGAAGCTGTATACATAGTATACAAGTGCAGAGATGCAGTTCCCCAATTGGTGTTGCCTGAGATCTGTAGCTCTGACCCAATTCACTTGAATAGTAAAGCCCTTTTAGCCATGTACAGCTTCTGACAACTGGATAAGATGATTGGTGCAAGGTCCAGGTGTCAAACCCTCCAGCAATCAAATGCTCACAATTTGTTTTGCATGATGAAGACCTTTGGGGTCTACGACAATCACTTTAAAACTGAAGATGATGGTGGCTAACCTACAGTAAAAGTGCAACAGTGCAGTGGATGGCTTTAAAGGGGTTGTCCCATCACAAGGATCCTATCTATACTGCTTGTTAATGTGAATGTAAGACTTTTCCTAAATACACTGCTTCAGCAAAACTGCTTTGTCTGTCCACTATCTTACTTTATCCATTTCTTTGTTGACACATCCCTTGACTTATCTGGTCAAAAGTCAAGTGATGTATCTACCTGCTGCCAGGGGGGAGGTAGGAGGGGCTAAGTGCACGGGAGCGAGCCTGGAGGGTGGGGGTGGGGGGTAGTTTACACTTCGGGGGAAGGGGCCGCCAATACAGACCCGGCATCCGCTGTAATAGCAGCATCGCTCCTGCCGCTGCTGGCTTCATACAGGGCAGGAGCATAGCGATGTCGCAGGCACCTGTGCCGGCGTCTAACCCTCCCCGGCATCCGCCTCTCTATTACAGTGGATGCCGGGTCTGTATTGGCATTGTGAAGGCTGGAGAACTGACTGGTCTCCCCATCTATGAGCTCGCACGCAGGGCCCCACCCACCAATGACGCAACAATGCAGGAAGACAGAAGTTTTTACAGCAGCGAAGACTGGTGAGTATGCGACCTGGGAATACCCCTTTAAAGGGAATATGAAGGAAAAAAATAACGCTTACAGTGCATTCCTTGTACTAGATAAGCCTTCTTACTAATATTTATTCCTCTAAAGCCCTCATGGTTAGATTTGCAGAGTTGCAGCAAAGGAGGCCTAAAATATCACTGACCTGCCTCTCCTCCTGACTGTCACAGGACTGACTAACCTGTACTCTATGCCTGCAGCAGAAGTGGAGTCTGTATCATGACAGAATACCATAGCAGCAGGCCCAAATGAATGGGCCTAGTCCGGAGGGTGCTGGAGTGAGGCAGGCGCGGAATCCGCCTGATGAAAGGGCAGCTCGCTTCTTTTTTCCATGAGCGACAACATACCGCTCACAGAAAAAAGGAAGCTAGCGGTCTGCATAGACTTCTATTGTGAGGGGGCGGATTCTGATGTGGAATCAGCACCAAAATCCGCCCCCTCTTGCCCCTTGTGAATGAGCCCTTAGGCATTGCCAAGTAGCCAGAGCCTAAACAGATTAATAACGTAAAGTATAAGGGCTCGTTCACACGGGGCCAGTGGGGCGGAATTTGGACGCGGAATCCACCTCCAAATCCGTCTCCATACAATAATGATCTATGTAGACCGCTAGCGTTTGTTTTTCCACAAGAGTTTTTTTGCCGCTAGTGGGAAAAAGAAGCGACATGACCTTTCTTGAGGCGGATTCCGTCTCAGGAAATCAAGGCAAGTGAATGGGAGGCGGAAAACCACTAGAGGTTTTTTTGCTAAAACAGCGACGAGGTTTTTGGCAAAAACTGCCAGGCGTTTTATCAAGGTCCATTAACTGTGCTGGAGGGAAAAAAAAAAAAAACGCCTGGCGGTTTTTTGAGGTGGTTTTTGCAAAAAAAAAAAACACGCCAAAAACCGCCTCAGGTCCAAAAACCGTTTCCTAATTATTATTTTTTTCAGGACCAAATTCCGCCACCCCCGTATTCACATGTGAACTAGCCCTAAAGCAGCAGACTGAATGGATACAAACATTTTTATTGACTTTTCAGAATGCAGAATTGAAGGAAGAAAGATCATGTACCGAGACTTCTTCCAATAAAATGTACCCCACTACAATCTTCTCCACAGAGAGCAATGTTTTACAGCAAATAGACAATCTTCTAGTATGCAAAAGTAATGAATTAATTTGTGTGCAATTTAGCTAGTAATTCCATCCAGACATTGCACAGTGTGTGATGAGCAGAGATCTGAGAAGACATCTGTGTCACTTAGAAACCCCGAGTTTCCACAGGATAACCTGTCATCTATCCACAGGGATAATCACCAGCCATTCCATCAGCAGGAGCTTGTAAGCCAGACTCAAGGCAAGAAAGTAAAGAGCTCGAAAAGAAGAAAACCTGCTCCCTCGGGGGATAGAAGTGTTCTCCACATAAGTGTGAATCACTGCTTTCCAATTTCAGTATTTTGGGCCACAGGTGTCAAGTGTGAGCAGCAGGAAAAAAAAAAATTAAGACAGAAATTTTAGAAATAGCGGGAATATTGTGGACCAAGGAAAATGTTCAGCTTTATGTGAAACATCTGTGACTAAACTCTATTCTTTATGATTCACTAGGATGTGGCAATCTGCAGAATTAAGACCAAACCAAAGATGTATTAATCTCATGTCACACATTTCCTAGCTAATATGAATAAAACGGTTCCAGGCAGTGGCGTATTCACCAGAAGCAAGGAGAGGCGCAAAGAGATTAGTGAAGAAGTCCATCCACTTTGCAGGTACTGTAAAACAAAAATTTTTCACAAGGTGGGGCTTCAGCCTAAGGGCTCGTTCACACGGGGGCAATGAGGCAGATTTTGACAGCGGATTTCGCCTCAAAATCAGCCTCCAGACAATGGTGGTCTATGGAGACCGTTAGTGTTTGTTTTTCCGCTAGCAGTTTTTTGCTGCTAGCAGAAAAAAGAAGCGACATGACCTTTCTTCAGGGGGATTCCGCCTGAGGAAAGCACTAGAAGTGAACGGGAGGCGAAAAACATGATTTTTTTTTTTTTTTTTTTTTTTTTTTTTTTTTTTTTAACAGTCCATTCACTTTAGGGGAGGGGAAAACCGCCTGGTGTTTTCTGAAGCGGTTTTTACGAAAAAACTGCTCCAGAAAACGCTCTAAATAAATGCTGCCTAATTAGGAGGCATTTTTTTTCCAGACCAAATTATGCCACTCGTAATTTGTCAGACTTTAAAATATTGATAAAAGAATAAGAAAATGCCCTTACACCAAACCGGAAACTAGACTGCTACTCGTGTGAATGCTGAGGCCAGACTGCTGCCAAGCCCTCTCATCTAAAATCCAAGTGTGTGACCTCACAAATGCTCTTCTGAATGAAGGAATGTCATAAAAGTTTCAGTAGGTGCAACGTGTAGGTTTCATAATACTTCTTATAACTGGACTCATCAGACTCTTGACTCTTTACAGTCAGAAGGGCGTTTCTGACAGTCAGTCAGGTACATCCTTCTCCACAGCAGCGCCTATCGCGCTGTACTGGGGAGCGTGGAGGAACACCCCCTCCCCTCCTGATAATACTCGTCTATGGACGAGCACTGTGAGCAGAGGGAGGGGGCGTTCCTCTCCGCTCACACTGTACAGCGCGATAGGCGCTGCTGTGAAGAAGGACGTACCTGACTGACTGGAACGCCGTTCTGATTGTAAAGAGCTACAGTACCAGGACCGATAGCTCTTAACCCGGGGCTCAGTTCGGGAAAGCCGACAGTGCGCTGAATTCAGCGCAGTCAACTTTCCAGCAGTATATAGAACTGCCTGTGCCCAAATAGGTGAAAGGTCCTCTGTAAAAGACATTTGTTCACAGGGCTATCAACTACATGCATAACCTTTCAGTCAAGTGAATGGGCGTTGAGCTGCAATAACACACTCATGGTCACTACCCAGTGCACAGAGAAGTCTTCTTTTTGCTCCATATACTGTACTGAGAGCAGGCGATAGGAGGACGTGATTTTTACTGATATCTTCACTACTGGTTTTGATAACCTCTGTGCCTTTTGTAGACATCACTTATTTTGCTATATTATTTTCTGTGCCATACTTCCTGGCACACAAGTGTAAAGGTCCTTGGTACAGGCACCTCAGAAGAGACTCTACAGTTTCCAAATGTGCCTTTGTTATTCAGTTTCGGAGCTCCTTCATCACATAAGTAGCCATTTAATTCAAAATAAGGAGAAAAACCTTTCATATGGAATGAAGACCAAAGCCCAGGCAAGCCAAGGCACAGCCCCAAAGCTCTTTACCACAAATATGATAATTTGTATAAAAATGATGTTCCAAAGCTGAACAACAGAGGTATATTTGGAAACTGTAGAATCACATCTACAAGGTTACTTACTGCTGACAGATTCCCTTTAAAATAAGCGCAAACAAAAAGTCAAACAACAACTAGAATAATACAATAATGGCTAGTTACGAGAATATCCACAGAGTCTACAAGAAGTATGTAACAATTTATACAAGATGGATTCAGTTGAGCTTGTGTTTAAAATTGGGTAATAAGCTTAGACTGTTATCGCTGGCACAACACAAAGAAAGATAGGGTGTCCTATCTAATATACATGCTTCATAAATCAGGTAAATCTGGAAATTGTTTCTGGTTTCCTGAATAATGGAATCTAAACATAATAAAAACAGTCGTTTAGATGTGAAGTTTATTTTCGGCCTACACAGTCGGATTGTCCATAATGATGCTCACAAAGGTAATTTGAGCTTAGCAGCTTCTTTTATCAAACCCGAACACTGGCTCACTATTCAGTCTTGGCTTCTCAATGCTGCTTACAAGCTTATAATAAATGTCCAGCTGCTCTGCACTTGTACTTTACAAATAGCAGGCATGTAAATATCTCGGTGATAACACCCATGTAAAACAAAAACCAATATTTAACCTCAAGTCAAAGTTTTGTTCTATTGTAGAATTAGCCCAACCGGTTTCTAACAATAAAAACATATGGCAAGCATAGGGCATACCAGTTATCTACCATTTTACAGTATACCACGTATAAGAGAAAACAACAAAAATACACTTTGTAATAAATATGTTTATAAATTAGAGAAGCAGCAGCTTTTTCAGACTCTTTATTCTGCAATAGGTCAGAAGTATTCTCGGCAAACACCGTATGCATTAGTAAAGAAAGAAACCTTATCAATATAGTTCAAGTGCAAGTCAAACAAACAAGAGCTATTCCTCTAGCAGGTCTTGTGTTTCAGATTAAAGGAGTTATCCAGTTTATTCAAACATTGTTCCTATAACGGGTTTCCTCAATATATATATAAAAAAAACTAACACACACTTATTAAATATACATAATGTGAAAATTTGGTGCCATTTACCATTCAGGTCATGTGACTACATCTGTGACATTTCATTTGCAATCTCAGTAACCCTCCCTGAAAGCAGTGAGTCATGTGAACAAAACATCACAGCACTATGTGACCTGTTGAAAGGTACCAGACCTCTGTCTCTACTCCCTTGTCCCCCATTTCAGTGCATTGGGACAGAGTTCATTGGGACTCTCTCCTACTGCAGACTGCATGACACTGGCAGGAGCAGTAGTGTGTCACATACTTTGATCCCCACTGTACCGCTCTGCAATATCCTCCAAAGTCTTTCAGAAATTACTCTTTACTTTCTTTTTTGGAGCTGTAGCAATGGAGAGTAAGAGGCCTCTGCCTCTATGATGTCAGTACGTGTGGCTGCAACGATAGGCATGGGGTTTGGAGCTAGAAGCAGTAGGGGTACACTGTCTCTCCAACCACGGTCCCAATGAGTTGAAACAGGGCAGGGGCAGTAACTGGAGACTGGGAGTGGATGGCTTCCAACAGGTCATGTGGTGCTGTGATGCTTCGTTAGAGGAGTACTGAGCATGTAAACAAAACGTCACAGATGAGGTCATATGACATGAATGTAATCAGGTAAACTGCACCGATTTTTAACATGATGTATTTTAGTAAGTTTTGTATTGAGGAATCCTGTTATAAGAACAATATTTTAATAAACCAGATCACCCCTTTAAGAAATAAGAAAGTAAGCAAGCGAAAGCACAACAGGATGAAATGCGTATAATGAGAAAGTAAACTGAGGAAGAGATACATAGGAAGGAGGTAGGGGAAATAAGATGTAGAAGCAAAAGTTAACGTCAGAGACAATAAACCAGACAACAGATTTGTATCAAGGTGGTGACAGTAACATAGTAGGTATAGTGCCTTTAAATGGAGGTACCTATATTGTTTATAAGTGCAGTATTAAGAGTTCTCAAGATATAGACCTGCATTATTAATGTCTTCAGTACTTCTAGACGGAACAGTCTCTCCCTAGATTTCCTGTGAATATAGCTTCTTTCCCTAAAGCAACTGCCAGCATTAACCTTGTTTTATCAATTAGATCTGAGTTATGTGTAATACACAAAAAAGAGGGGGAAAAACCCATTTACACCCAACTAACCTTTTGATATTTGGATTGTTGGTATTAATGTGCCAATAAGACATCATACAATCCATAATCGGCTCAAATAACCATCCTAATCGTTATGCACATGCCCTTAAACAGCCCAGTAAAGTCATTACCATACCATATACTGTATATTACCATAGAATTCCCTGGAACTGGACCGGAGAGTCCTATAACCATCGCTCATTATTTCAATAAAATGCCACAGCCAATAATTACTAAAATAGAGTAAAATACAAAAACAATGTGCACTAGATATAGAAAAGAATTGTAATGCTGATTTATCCAACTTTCATTCTCTTCGTCAACATTTCTCTGCTCAAGTGTGTCTGAAAATGACGGAGGCTGGCACCTTTGATATTTACTAGATGAAATATCGTCCACCAGCTTAGGATGAGCCAGGATTGCAGTACATGGTAGAAGGGGGTTTTCCAAAAAAGAAATGTCACACATTGGTATAGTATTTGAAATGTCACAATGCCAACGTATTACTGTGAGACGGAAATGTTCATATATACCTGTATACACGCTGTAACATTTACTTCACAGCATTGCATACTTCCATTGCCCTTTATAGCAATTTTATGTGAAATTTTTTTTTTTTCCTCTACTAACCCATTATGTTAAAACTTTTGGATTATTCAACTCATTTCATCACAAAGCCACAAACTAAGCTCAGTTACTTAACTTACAGTTTAGGAGGAACCTCTACCTATCTTTCCTCTTATTTAACCCCAAAATAGTCGCCATATTTTATGAACTTCCTTTGACTGCTTACAAGAACACGCTGTAGAGACAGAAACTGTAGAATTGTCTTTCATTTGGAGAAAATCCGAACATCATGAAGCATTTCAATCTGGTCAAAAACAAATATTACTAAAGTGAACACAATTCCTTCCCTGAGCAGCACGACATGCTTGACTGGCTAAAATGTCAATCTTTCAGACTTCTGAAGAGATGTGCATCATACTCCACAGTCCAACCAGAAGCCAAGAAAAAAATGTTTTCACTTCAAATGAAATTATAGAAACACGTAAGTGATTTTGTACATATATCTTATATTATGATAGCAAGTGAATCTATAGCTGGCCCTCGTATATAATTCGAGTTGTCACCTCAGAGAGGTTATACTGTATATAAAAAAAAAAAAACCACTGCGTATTATTTGGCAAAATGTATGTAAATGAAGATAAAACTTCACCCACATAACTAAAAACAGAAAAAAAAGCTGTAAGCCAAGGTATAAAAGGAGCCCATACACATTAACCATGAATACTCTCTCCAGCTGACTGGTAACACAGTTATTATATGAAAAGAAGATGGAAGTGTGTGACTGTTTTAGCAGATAGTCTTGTGAAAGCTATTTCGGCCACAAATGCCATTTCTGTGAAATTACATGGCTACAAAGATCGTTCATCGTTCGGCCCAGTGTCACAATATGTATGGCCAAGCTTGACCAACTGTAACACTCAATATGGACTACAATGTGTACGGCCTCACCTGTGAAGTCATTTTGCTGATGCAAATAATCATTTATTCAAGGGTTGCTCAGCTATCAATCCACATCTATATAAATAAATATTCACAACCACCTTACACCATAGCCAGGCACTTCTGCTTCCCCTATAGGGGTTGTATCTGAGGAAACACAATGCTGCAGAGTGCTGTAAAGGAATCTTAGAAACTGTGCCAACTAAGGAGTCCTCCAATACCCAGAATGGAGACGGATATATCAAAATAAAAAAATTTTAAAAAAAAAACACAAAGAGAAGTTTATTGCACAGCCAGGAAAGGGTACCACATGAATTCAAGGGAACTTGTACTGACTATGCATTTCAGGGGCTAGCCACAACCGTCATCAGGTCAATCTTGAGAAACGGTGTAGATTTTATCAGCCAATATGGCACATAGGCTAGACAGTCTTAAACTGTACCAGATTTTGTAGAGTTTTTAATACTGTTGGAAAAAACTGGCGTACTTTTAGTGTATGTTCACACAGCAAAATCTGGTGCTGACTTTATGGCAGACTCTGTGCCAAAATTAGCGGTAACTTCTATTTTGATTCTACCAAATATCGGGGCCTTTTATCGGCGGTGGAAAGCCGAAGCTCTGCTTTATGGAGCCAGGGGACCTGAAAATGAAGAGGAATTGAAACAGATCCTTGCAAATTTCTCTTCATTTCCAGGCTTTATGCTAAGTCCCATTCTATATTCCAGTAGGACATGAGTTATGTATGGCCGTGAGAAGCCATTGGTACTATACTTGATATTATATTTTGCCCACATGCTTATGCTGACCCTTCTGACATGATACATGTATACTTCATTTGGATGATCTTGCGTTTCTTAATTTGATTACTTTTACTAGAACGATTATTCTGTACGTTAGTGGGACATTTACATATATGTATTTCTCATAGGGGTGTCTATATACAGTACTGTGATGTAAATAGTAACATTCTGTAGGACTTTGATAAAGGCCATTAGGAGGCCAAAACTTTCAAAATAACCATTCGCTTCTACCTCCAACATTGCGTACAGAAATTTGATGACTCAATAAATTAGTAAAAAGCATCTCCTCCTACTAGAGTGCTGTGCTACTGCTCTATATTGAAATTGGCTAACAACCAGACCATTAGCATCACATAACCGTAACCGTGCGGTACCATACATTAACTGCTGAATGGCCCCTTAGACTGTCTACTCTAACTTTACAACGCTTATTATTCGGCTTACTTTCCAACTAAATTTTGTCACATTGTCCAGAATTTTGGCAAATTTTTTGGCTGCCCAGTTTTGCAAATTAAATCCCACCCACCTGTTGGATGAGGAACTCTCCCCTTTTCCTACATTTTGGGGGATACTTGTAGCAGTCCGTGCTATCTGTACATTTTTCTCATTCAATTTGATATTCATGAATTCTAAGCTATATTGTATGTGTGTAGGAGGCAAGACAAGGTGAAAGGTTGAGGGGATTTTCTCATTTTATGCAATGCTGCTGGTTTCCATGGACACGGGAAGAAAACTGAAGACCAATCTTTTTCATCAGAAAAAAAATGACTAGTATTTTTAATACATTGGTAAAAAATAGATCGAGACTTCTTGATAAGAAGAAGATTGGCTAGACTAAGACTTGAAAGCCAATAAACAAGTGGAAATAACAATAGGCCCAATTTGCTCTGAAAATTTAGCTTCCAATTACCAAAGTAGACAACCTCTGTGTGCTGATGGAGACATGTGAAAGGGAGCGCATCCCCTCCTATCATGCCCCGATCTTTCATTAGGTACGATTTATCTCCAGCTATGTAATCTTACAATTACAGTTTTCTCATGTTAGCGGCAGCCTGCACACAGCATTAGCAGGGAACATTACAATTACCAAGATTACTGTGTGAGCGCTGCTTATTACCATCTCGCTGTATTGTTTTACATGACCCCCACCCCCCAACTCCACCGAAGAACTAGAACCAAATCGTTTTAATTTGCTGTCCTTTCTATAATACATCACAGAAACAAGCATTAAAAACGACAAATAAAAATAGTACAAATTGTCATAGAAGTGACACTACATGTACATGCTGAATGACATAATGTGACAGCTCAAAAAAGAAAAAATAATATGTCATTTCCAAATTGTAATCAGCAAGCGCACGCAGCTATTATTGGCCCAGCGGAAAAAGAAAGCGATTCACGGTAGCTTTGTGCCAGGGAGGTTTGTGGGTGTTGTCACGAGCTGATGCCCATTAACTAAGATCACCTAGCCTGTACAGCTTTAGAGTTAGCCCACACATTTGACAGCCGCATTTTCCAGCAGTGTTTTATGCAAGCTCAATGGAAGCATAACAGAACTGGGGGAAGTGATGCAGGATGTAGAAAACGCTCTCTTTAGAAGGAATCTCTTAATACTGAAAGCAACAAGCCGTCCAAGAAGGAAGAAAGATGTAAAGCAAAGAGCAGACGGTGAGCAGCTGTCAATGCTTTCTCAAATAATGTGTCCTATATGCAATTCACAGTAAATGAAGCAACAATATATACATAATGGATCATAGAGCTAACACTTCTTTAAAACAATACTTTTTCCCATCTAAGGCTTTTAGATCGTTATACACAGGATATGCCATAAATGTCTACTAGTACAATAACCAGGGTCAAGGCCTTCTTACCTGTCCTGGTGTCAGAGCATACAAAGCTCTTTGTGCATTTTTGTTCCAAAACAGGTAAGTTATGGGAAATCTGAAAGCAAATCCCACACAAAGGAGATAATGGCAGACACAACCACCTCCTCATATACAACGACTTCCGTATAGGAGTTCTTCATCCCTGTTATCGAGATGTGGGGCAGATTTCTTTAAAGACATTTATAGCATATCTGGTTAGGAAAACCTCTTTAAATACACTAAAATTAAGGGATGTTCCCCGCATCTGGCTGAAGGGCGAGTGCTGTGGCCTCCTCAATGTATATTTAACAGCTCTGTACACAGCAACAAACTCTGCTGATTGGTGAAGGTGCTGGGTATTGGGGCCATATACAAAGGACAGGCCATCAATACAAAATTATTTTTAAACATTAGAAACATACGGCTTCTTCCACAAACTGTGCCAGATCTGCCAAGGGCTTTGCCCAATTTTAGAATAGAGTGGAGCTGTAATGCCACATACAAACTGTGGAAAGATTTGGCACAGTTTTTGGCCGAAAACAGAAATGTTTTGCTAATCATTGAAAAGCCCTTTAAAATCCATTGAGATGGTGGACAGGTCCCTGTACTTTATAAAATATCACTTGAAAATCATTGGGGGCAAATTTATCAAACCCTACATAGCAGAATAGTTGCATCAAAAAGCTTCAAAATAGGTTTTCACAACTTAAACAGGACCTTTCATCGATTTGGGCACAGGCAGTTCTATATACTGCTGGAAAGCTGACAGTGCGCTGAATTCAGCTTTCCCGATCTGTGCCCCAGGTAAAGAGCTATCAGTCCCGGTACCGTAGCTCTTTACAGTAAGAAGGGCATTCCTGACAGTCAGTCAGATACATCCTTCTCCACAGCAGCGCCTATCGCGCTGTACTGTGTTAGCGGGGAGGAACGCCCCCTCCCTCTGCTCACAGTGCTTGTCCATAGATGAGTACTATCCGAAGGGGAGGGGGCGTTCCTCTCCACTCACACTGTACAGCGCGATAGGCGCTGCTGTGAATAAGGACGTACCTGACAGACTGTCAGGAATGCCCTTCTGACTGTAAAGAGCTACAGTACCGAGACCGAAAGCTGTTTACCCGGGGCACAGATTGGGAAAGCAGAATTCAGCGCACTGTCAGCTTTCCAGCAGTATATAGAACTGCCTGTGCCCAAATCGGTGAAAGGGTCTCTTTAATAGCTGTAATTGAACGTCTAATATGCCTTTCACTCTACTTTTGGAAAATGGGCGGAAAACTGGGTATAAGGCTGTTGTGCTGATGAACAAGAGACTTATGAAATGCAACTTCATAAAAAGCTGCAAAAGGATTTGCAACCCCAGCCCAGTAAAAGACCAGTCCATTAAATGGGTTTTCTTGGACTCTAGTATAGGTCAACAATTAAAAAGCCATAAGGGGATCTGATACCTTGGACCCAACGAATCAGCTGTTTCAAGCGGTGGCGGCGCACAAGCACAGCTTCTGCCTCACATACCACATGAAGTAACATTTGTCATACGTACATTATGTTTTGACAAATGTACGGTGCTGTGCTTGGCAATTATTGAAGAGGTTGCAGAGCTCACTTGAATGCTGTAACCTCTTCAAACAGCTGATCAGCCAGGAGCCTGGATGTCGACCCCCTGCTGATCTTTAATTGAACAGCTATCCTAAGGATAAACAAAAAATAAATAAAACTTTATGAACATTTTCATGGAAATCTCATCTTTCTAACATTATGCATTACAAGTATTTATCTCCGTAAGGAGGTAAAGCTGCTCTAGGGAATGATTAAGATACTTTACACCTAAGGGATTATTTACTGGTTGAAACTTTTATCCAAAGCAACTCCAAACAATACATGTTACCTACAAGTAATCTCTGCAAATAATCTTGTTTAGCTAAAGCCAACCTATATACTCTTACAGTACTCTCTCATAGGCATGAAATGTATGCTTACACAACAAAACTCAGAATGTTATAGGATAAAATGGATATAGATAACAATTAAAAACTGAATAATAATAAACAAAGCTATACAGCTATAAACTACCACCTCCAACTAAAATGAAGCTTAGCACATGAAAATACACTCAAATTACTCACGCATAAATCATTTCTGGCACACAATTCACACAGGAAACAAAAGCAGTGCAAACCCGCTGCCAATGGCTTCCATGCCAGTGAGCAACAAGGAAACACTTCTATGTTGTTAGCATGATTGTGTACAGTACATTATAAACAGCGGATTTATATATTCAGTGATATTGCTTTCCTACGTTCTATTCTATACGTACCTTACATACCGCTGATACACTGCTCAATGGCCTGCAGAATACATTATAGGCAGACTAGACTACTGAGCGTAAGCAGAAATGCCAAGACACTTAGATGAAGCTACAAAGAATATCATATGTTTTGCATATGGCACAAACCTTATATTCAAAGTATAAAGGCAGAGCAGAGGTCAAGTTTAGCTAAAAAGTAGTATTAGTGTAGCCACCAAAGGCAAAATGCATTGGCACATCTAAAAAGATTAGTAATCTATGATAATTGCTTGTAGAGCCAAGATATACATGCTCACCTCTCACATGGCCACAGATCCAGCATTGGGGCCTTGGTTTTCATGGATTGTCTGCCCACACGACAACCAGTGGACTGCATCATTTATGTGCGGGCCATAGACCCGGAACACTGTGGACCTGAACAGAGTCTCTATGCGGGATCCCTGGCTCAATGGAGAAGTGAGTAACTGGGGTTTGACATTTTAAGCCCCGCAGGGCGCAAAAATTTGAAACACTCTACTAATTATTATTATAACCACTTCTACTAACACTCTTCTAATTATATTGAAGTTTGAATCATATTTTGTGTGCAGTTGACTTTTACAGGGATAACACTGAGTCCGTTCTCTAGAAGCATAAGTTATATACAAACCACATGCAATGTAATATACATTTATTGTGCATAATTGATTTGCATTTATATTAGATTTCTAATAATCATAATAAATAATCTTTCACGGTAAAGAAAAAGTCTATATTGTGATACCTCATAGTGTCCTGTCTATCAAACAGTCAAAGCTGTCTCCTCCCAGCTTGCTGAAGAAAACAGGTAGTGAGAAGAAGAGACAGCAGAAAAAGCTGCTGAAACAGGGAGATGGGAAAACCCCTTTAGGCTAAGACCCCACATAGCGGGCTGCAGCCAAAAAGCACTGTGGGAAAAACTGCAGTGGAAGCACATCACTGTTTTTCCTGCAGGAATTTTCACAGAAAGTCCACAGTGATTTCCTCTACTGACTTTCTGCTTCCATTAAATTGTCCGAGATTTCATAATTGATCTGCTACAATTTACAAAACCACAACGGTTTTAAAAATTGCAGCATTTCCGCTGTGCATATTTTTCTGCAATATGTGTATGGGATTCATTTACGCCACATGTGGCCCCAGCCTTTCACTGTACAATATAAGACAACATAAAACAAACACCTATAATAATAGATTGTCCTTGTGTAATGGGCAATGTATAAAAAAAAAAATAATATATAAAGTACGGGAAAAGACTATAATCTGTTTAACTGCATAAGCCTTTTCTATGGTGTTACATCTGGGGTACACACTATTTTCCTACAATAACCACTGCACATTTGCAAGCTGAGGATAGAAATTGCATCACTGGCCTGCTCAGGTAACGTAATACAGTGACTGATGGGTTGATAAGTCATGTAACTGGAGCTAGAGACTTACTGATGAAAGGGCAAGCGGACAAAGAAGTTCAGGAGACATTTTAAAAACATACAAAATAGAAGAGGCTCATATCTGGTATTTTATGAAAAATCTCTTCATATTAGAGAAGTATTATTAGCAACACTCTTCAATATATTGTATACGCTAAATATCACTTAGGATAATCCTTGTATGTAAGGGCTGAAACAATGAAGGAAACAACCCTTCAGAAGCAAAGCAGCCAAATTCCCGCCACTGTTTTGCGGATGGTGTCAGCAGCATAAAGGCCTGCACATTTTGTACACAGAAGCTATCACAGTGACTGTCTACAAATCAATATGACCTGCACATTAGAGTCAACATGCGACTGGGGACACCAAAGATGTCTACATGTGCATGAAATCCAGTCATCACATTTTAATGGCAATTTTAATAAGAATATTTATGGATGACCCTAAAGGGCTGAATCAGTCACCACATGCTGCATAACCCTCAACAAGTCAGATAAGTGCTGAGAAGGGTGCACATAATAAGATCCATCATACAGGAATACTCAGAAACACTAAAGCAGAACCGCTGGTTAACTAGACTCTCCTACTGAGGAACCAATGGTAGGTGATACCACCATGTTCACATTCCCATAGATACTGCATAAATGGCCACTTGCTGTCCCAAAGTTTCATGATCAGTAGTGGAAGTGAGACTAGGCCAATACAATAGAAGCAGCAGAATACATCTGTTTACCCAAGGAGAGTACATGTATTACATAGATAAAAGCATTAAAGCCCATGAAGTATTAGATTGAAGCTCTGGTTTTCAGCACCTCTGCCAGTTAGCTCCGTCCCTTCTACGAGGGACCCTTGGTATTTCTTTTTGTAGTGGCTGTTCCTAGTTTTATAGGCTTGCCCCATTTGTCTCAATAGGATGAAGCTATAGTAAACTACCAGGCCACTACTAAATATATCAAACCGTGCCAGAGTGACATGACCCCTCCAAAACAGCTGAAAGGGGGGGCTTGAACTCACTCGATTATCAATGGCCTAACTTAAAAACAAACCAGCAATTTTAAAAAAAATTGGATAACCCCCTTTAGTTTCCGAGTCTTAACCCTAGCTTGTTAGACAAGATGCCAGATGTCTGCACGCATGTCTAATGCAGATTTATGGAAATACCTGTTCAGACAAGGCCAGCTTTTGTGTTTCAAGATAAATTCCAAACAGTGTGTGTTACAATTTGTTCACTTTTAGTCATACAAATCCAGTTGAGAGAACCTCCACAGACCAGATCATAGGCCATACCATACCCCGCTGTGTTCTTCAGGGCATGCCTGCATTCTTAGACATTAATAGGCATCCAACATCCCCGACAATTTATTAAGATGTTATGATGAGTAATAAAGATGACTTGTTATAATAATATTTAGCTCTGGGCAAATAGATGAGCATGCATGTACCCTTTATTACTTAGACTACTGAGGTTTTCAGTATTATATAGTGTGTTTATATAGTGTCCTGTCAGGGATGGCTCATTATCACTAGAAGAATGACTCTGTACTATTTAAGGTGTGGTGCAGAACAACAAGTGGCCACTTTCTATAGAAAAAGTAAGATCAAAAGGGCATCCAGCTACCTTGTACATCAGCTGATAAGTGCAAGGAATTATTTAATATATTAAGTACAATAATTGGGTTGGAGAATAGCTAAATTAAATAGGAAAACTACAGTAACAGATATTAATAAATACAAATATGTAAAGCCTCTTAATTTGGCCATACAAATATGTATCAGCTGGACACATCAATTTATGTGAGAACAACCAACCATTTAATGTGTATGGGAGCCTCAGGGTTATGTCCCAAAAGAGGAGGTTAAATTAGAGAAGGACAGACATGTTGGATTTTAACATACCCCACCCAGTCGCACAGGGGGGGAAAAAAAAAAAAAAAAAAAAAAAAAAAAAAAAAAGTGTAATCCAGTCAGTGGTAGTTTTCTCCTTCTCCCTATTAAGGGGATATTGTCACTCCTTAGGGAGAGACCACCATATAGGTGTGTGGAGACTTATTAAGCCTTTAGGACCTCTACCACCTCTATCAGGTTATAGTCCTCTTTCCCTATTAAGAAAGCATGCACACTTGTCCACGCCAAGTATGTATGTGTGCATACTGGGTGCAAGGAGTGATGTAAGGAATGGCTGTCACCCTTGCCCAACTACACAGACCTTAGCTTTAATTAAACCTGATGTCATATAATGAAGCATGTACATTGATTGGTTGCTATAGGCAACAAGGCCAATTTTCCCAACAGACTTGATAAATGAGGCCCTATTTAGCCATATATGAAATTGCGGTCATACATTTGGTGAATGACTTGTATTAATCTGTACAGGTTGTTTTTTTTGTTTTTTTTAGACAATATAATCATAAGTTTCATTGGCAGATATCTCTGTAGCATGACCTGTGGCCCAGTCTGGTCATTCACATGGAGGGTCAGACCCTCCAACAATACACACAAAAAAAAATGGATTCCGTTCGCCATTCCACTTGAAAAATGGGAAAAGGAAGTATAGTACTTGCTACATTTGAATTATGTCAGAACCACACAGTAAAATTGTTTCATTGATATTAATAGAATAAAAACTAAACCTATATATGTGCGTTTTTGTTCTTTACCTTGCTTTCCTTCCCATATATACTTTAAGGAGAAAAGATCCTATAAATTCCCTTCACTATGCTGTGTTTATAGAAGAATGCAGATTACATCTATATATAAATCTATGGACAAATATGCTCGCACTAGTGATTATAATGCATATGACAGCCCCATTCTCCAAACTAAAAAGACATAACGGCATATCCTTGCCAGATACACCCAAGCCTGCCATGCTAATAAGAATAAACTGGAATGGACTTATTCCTGGTATTGTCTCAACATGTGCGCTAATAAAAGCTTGTACAATTCATAGCATAAACACATGAGAAAAAGAAAATAATTCGAAGGACGCTACTGTAAAAAGAAAAAAAAAAACGAACAAAAAAAAACAAAACCTAAAGGCCGGATGTTAAGACAATTATAGAAACACTGTACACAAAAAGCAGAACTCAAGGCTGTAGAGTGTAAACTGTACACACAATTTCACACGTGGACCAATGCTGCACTTCCCCATGCCTGCTTCAACCTGAAACTACCAGTGAACAAGCCTCAGCTTATTCAAATATGCCTTCCAAAGAAACCCAGACCTCACGGAAAAAGATAAACAGGCATGCACTTAAATAAAAATAAAAAAATCTATAAAAAAAAACAACCCATACACACTCCTGGAAGAATTTTGATCACTGCATGAGGTTTCAGGTGTTTTGGGTGGGAAAACCTGTCAGACTACAGTGAAGGTTGTCTTTGATCACTCTCTCTTATCTTACATCAAATAAACACTTCACACAATTTTACAAGCTTTGGCTTTATGAACCTCTTTAAAGGAAAACAGGCAAAACAGCCACCAATAAACAGTAAACCAAAAAAAGTCATTAGACACTGCTCACATCACATTTGGAGCACAAGATTTAACATGGTGCTTCCAATAGAGGGCGGCATAACAGAGGCACTGTCTCCCTGTTTACATCTTGGGAGACAGATTTGCATATTCTTCCCATGTTCCTTTGCAGTGGAGCAACTATGGCTGTATAAGTCTCCACACACCTGAGAAGGTGGTCTCTCCCTAAGGATGGACGTTATCCCCAAGATTTAACTAGACATTTGCATCTATCTGCCTAAACTGTCAGCTGTGTTACACTCTTCTTACAGCATGTAGTTGATTACAATACTAAAGTGCTCTATCCAAATATATACCAAAACAACACTCATTGCATACTAGAAGGATAGCCATCAGGAGTCTATATAGAGGTGGCAATGAACATTTCGTGTATACTGGCCCATTACACCAGCCTGAATTGGCATATGTATGCTTACAATGACTGTGACCCTCATTAGTATTTGTGTCAACAGATATGCATGCATTCTGGCTTCTTAGATGCCTTTTCCAGTTTTTTATATAGATGACCCAACCTTAGGATATGTCATCAATATTAAATTGATAGGGTCAGATACCTGTCAAGCCCATCGATCAGCTTTTCTAAGCAGTCACCAAAACTGGAACTATAAACTGGATGAAGCAGGAAAAAGATGATGTTGTCCAATTTACAGCGGCTGCAAAGAGCTACCCATGTTTCCATAGACCCGTTGATTTCGTTCAGTGAGTCCAGGCTGCAAAATGGATCGGTTCAGAACCTATCCTGAGTTTTGCCCTGGGCTCATGACGCCATACACGGACCTGTGATAATATACAGGTATGTGTATGAAGTCATAGACAATAACGGATCAGTGTGCTAGCTGTGAAAAATACAGCTAGCACACTGACAAAAGCTTGAAGTGTTACCTCTTAAAGTACAGTTCAAAGCAAGCACCAAATTTATTAATAAATGTGGTGCAAATATCTCTAAGTTTCTTCTTTAGTTAGACATGCTAAGATAAGCTAGCCTTAGTAAATATGGGCCTATGTATCCACCAACCTGTGCTCTTGGCATGGTCTGTTATACAAAAATAGGTCTCAATAGAAATAACTATACTTAGAAGTAAATAAGCCATGCCTATAGAGACCACTCCCCATATAAGGGTCCGTTCACACGATGTAATGTGCCATTAATTCTGACACGTAAACTCGTCGGTCAGCTCCGAAAAACAGAATCCCATTGACTTCAATGGGTTCCGTTTAGCGCGCGTAACACATTAAAATCAATGGAAGGCTTTTTAACCTATTGATTTCAATGTGTTACGCACGCTAAATGGAACCCATCGAAGTCAATGGGATTCTGTTTTGCAGCTCTGACACGAGTTTACGTGTCAGAATCAACGGCGCGTTACATCACGTGAACAGACCCTAAGACATCCTTATAAACTGCCTAAATTTGAGAAGAATTTTCACAAGTTCAACATAAACTAGACTAACAGGGGTGTCCTTCACACCCAATGTATAAGAACAAGAAGACAGCCTTGTATTAGGAATTGAGACCAAGCATTTGGATTTACAGCAAGTGATCATTTCATGTACCACCTTGTCATTCTGCTACTGTTAGTTACGCCTATCAACAATGGGAAAACTTTGCTGGTGCCAAGAAAAATTTAATAAAAACAAAAGTTAAATAAACCATGAAAACAAGTTTTGTTGACCTCTCTTAGGAACCATGATAAACAGCCTGAAGCAACTGCTGAGAAGTAAACCATCATTACACTGCCTTATTCCCCAAGGGCTTGGGTGTTTGACATACTGCGAGCACTGCTCCAAACAGGCTCCGAAGTGAAGCAATATACCTCATGTGATGATATGATTTATCAATAACCTAAAGCATTGTTAGGTGAGGTTCTGTAACCATGCTTGGTGCTGTGTAGGGTGGCGGGTGGGACAGGTCATACAGAGGGCAGGTCGTGAGCACATACATACTGCATGGATAGGTTATTGATTTCATTTGCCAGAATACAGCAAGAGAAGATTACTTTTTCCATTTCAATCAAGAGCCCTTAGACAGCCATCTGCTGCCATTAGAGGTATCAGGAAATGTTTAGAGAAGGAACAAGTTAGCAAACAAAAAGAATATCACAAAAAAAGAGAAATCAAACAATTACCAATATTAAGGGCAGCATAATAGAACTAGATCGCACATTCATTAGGTATAGATGTAGTAGTAAAAGTGGTCATATTGTAAACCTTGGTAAACATAGTGTAGGATTCATGCCAGGAAATGCTATTTCACAGGAAAGCCAGTTGTGTGGAACAAAAACATTAAAAGGGATGCCATATTCATGTGAACATATCACTAGGTTACCATTGAAGAAGACAAAAAAAAAAAAAAAAAAGATGAGAGGGCGTTAGCAATGGTTTCATTCAAATGGTTCACTTTTTAGAAGATTTCTTCTACAATAAGACACACTCACATGTCAGACTTGGCATGGAGTCAGAACATATCTGCATACTATTCCTAGGAATAAATTCTGATCTCATTTATATGCAGCAGAAAAGTTACGTGCCAGCGCTACCATGAAAAAAAAAAAAAAAGTTCTACTTCTATTGGGAAAATTTTACACAGAATAGCAGAGGATTAGCCCGAATGAATGACAATGGGGCGAAAAGCAAAGTAATGAGGATTCAGAACAGAGAGTCCCCCCACATTAACTCAGAATTCCATAACAAGGTACATTTATGGCCCTCTCCATTCAATTGTATGGGGTTTATGGAAATAGCGCAGTAGACAGCCTTGGCCAGGTCTGCAACTCCTGTATAAGTCAATGGAGAGACATGCACATGCACGCCCCCTCTGCAATTTACTTGAGTTTGCAATTTTCAGCGTAGTTTTTAATTCCCATAGGTGGTGTCTGCATCGGTCAGGTATTTATAACATATTCTATGGACATAGCTATAAATACTGAAATTGGAATAACATATTAGCGACTATTGATTTAGAAGATACTTAAGACACAGGAGTCAAGTAACGCCTGCTAAATCCCTGACCCCAGTTATAATCTGTGGGGGATCCTGACAGAAAGTATTCTTGTTCCCTGCAGTGCCACCACATGAGGATTTAATCATGACACCGATATTATGCACATCAATTAGTTGTCTGTCTAATGATACTGATACTTCACAGACTTAAATTTTAAAAATCGGCCCAGAAAATGGCATGTTCGATTTTTTATCGGACCAGTCACAGAATCTGGTAAAATCAAGAGTTGTGCGAGTTGATCCATTAGTATATATGAGGCCGTAGGCTGCCCATTGAATCCTGTTGTGTGAATGAATACTAAAATGTTCTTTATACTTGCTCTCCACTCTGGCCAAGAAATGAGAATCATCCTATCCTATTAATTCATAATATGGTACCCTAATATGGTATATGGAAATAGGTTTCCTAAATAAAACATCCCCTTCTAAAGGCATCCTCTGAGTAAGTAGTATTGTTCTACTATAACTAAACAAGTATTGTGACACCTGGAAAAGTATTGCTTACATCTAGCACATATTTGGGATCCACTGTCAGGTAAACCTGCAACTCCAGATGGGGATGCATAGTAGTGTATGTTTATCCCCATTACATATCCACATCTGCAAAACATACTGGATTATAAAGCCATTTCAATTAAAGGGATTCTACCATTAAAAAAACTTTTTTTTCTAGGTAACACATCGGAATAGCCTTTAGAAAGGCTATTCATCTCCTACCTTTGGAAGTGATCTCCGCTGCGCCGTTCATTCAAAATACCTGTTTGTACCGGTATGCTAATTAGTTCTCTTGCAGCGATGGGGGCGGGCCCCAGCGCAGGAAATGCGATGGGGGCGTCCCCATTGCTGCTCGAAAACTGACTCCAGCGCCGCCTCTGTCTTCTTCTGCATCCTCCCCTTCGTTCTTCGGCTTGACGTCGGACACCTGCGCAGTACGCTCTGTTCGGCGAACTTGCGGTGTCGGCACTATGGCCGTGGGCATGCGCAGTACGTTCGATGAAGTTCGCCGAACAGAGCGTACTGCGCAGGCGTTCGACGTCAAGCCGAAGAAGGAAGGGGAGGATACAGAAGAAGACAGAGGCGGCGCTGGAGTCGGTTTTCGAGCAGTAATGGGGACACCCCCATCGCATTTCCTGCCCCCATCGCTGCGAGAGAACTAATTAGCTGATTTCGAACGAACGGCGCGGATCACTTCCAAAGGTAGGAGACGAATAGCCTTTCTAAAGGCTATTCTGACGTGTTACCTAGAAAAAAAAGTTTTTTTAATGGTAGAATCCCTTTAAGTACTAATGAAACATCAAATATATTTTTCTGTATACTGGCTGACACTAGCGTTCAGATTTCCGTTTTTCAGGTCCACATGGGGACCCCAAAGACAGAAACCCTATCCTGTAAAAAACGGAAACCCGATTGACCCCATAGGCTATAATGCTGTCTGCCAGGTTTTGAAGATTTTACGCTGAAATCGGCAGAGGGAAAATTCCTCCTTGTAAGACTTTCTCTGCCAATTTTAAGTGGATTCTGCAGTAGAGTCTCCTATGGAGATTCCAATGCTAGTGTGAATCCAGCCTGACAGACAAAACATTACCTACAAAGCAGCTTCTGACTGTGGGGTGAAAGCATCAAAAATAGAAGACCTATATGCAGCTTGATTTGTGGACCACTGACCAGTGGCCTCCCTGGTAGATACAGCAGCACAATGCAGACAATATCATAGAGGTAAAAGAACAATCCTCTGTTGAATAAACCTATACTCTGCTTGAGATGTAGGTGATATATTATATGTTATGTAGCAACTCTAACCATTCACCTCCTCCACTTATGATAAACCTGTATCATTCCCCTTTCAAGAAGACATCAGCGTCCTTACATAATCTCTGATTCTTTTCAACACCAGCCAAGAAATGCCTATGATGTAGTTACAATGCAAAACTAGACGGTCATAAAATGCAGACTCAGCCACCTGTAGAAGATGCACCATGGATTTGGAGAAAGGATCTTAGAGTTGGAGGAAATAAGCATTAAGGTGAACGGCATAAACCATATATAAACCATACATCCTGAGCCAGGTGCATAAATATTTGGATGTCTTGACAAATTAGCTTCTGCAGTGATACCTAAAATCTGAATCCCAGTCATATGCCAATATACATGTTGCTTACCCTATATAGTCCTTTATAATATAGGAGATAGCAGCATAAAGCATTGGTTATATATGGATGCTTCAGCTGCTTCTAACTTGAAGGAAATCCATAAATCAATCTTTGCGCATAGGTTATTGATCTTAGACCAATGTTACTCAATCGCCAAGAATCTTCAGTTATGTTATGCACACACAGTGCTGATTTTTCTACAGGTTAATAAATCTACATTTCCACCTCCAAAAAACGGGAAATGATAATCTATATATCGTAAAATGATTTGTTTCAAGCTCAGCAAGCTGCAACCTTCTAAAGTCTTCTACCGCAGTAGGGTGCATTCATGTACAATGCTTTGATCGACAGTGATCATTTGTGACTACACATATAAAGAAACTTTGTTAAAACGTCCTTTAATCGGTGTTCATAAACTGCAAGCCTAAGAGGCCAATTCCCAAATCTAACTATACAAACTCATACGGTAAGGGTTAATTTCCTAACCTGTGCTTGGAATGTGGCACTGCTCCTACTTGCAGCACTCCTAGTACTACACTCTGGAATTTACCATCTCAGAATTGCTGGCTGGATTTCCTAACTCCTATATAATATACAAGACTATGGTGTCAATAATGGAAGTTATCATCATTTCCATAACACGCAAATGCAATATTATGCTGCAGGCCGCAACCATCATTTGGTTTGAAGGGGTTAATAAGTAAACTGAAGCAAATGTGGTAAGAGTACAGTAAGTGTAATACTGAAACCTGTCTCTGGAGGAGACACCAATGTGAGGACATATTGACTGCAGGCTTTTCTCCAGTAATACAGCTTCCTCGAGGGCATCGGGCAATCCCCTGGTGCAACATTCAACGCTACAGTGCAATAAGTAATCATCCCTATGACACCACAGCCAAGGTATAGATAATAATACACAGTAGGAAGGCGCGGGGGCTTCATGGTAACAGATTAATATTGCCATCCTATCCCCGAGCTGTGGAATGTTACCATGATGTGATAGAGACTGCTACCTTGTAGCGACAAGGACCAGCATCCTCAACACACAAATCTGGATACATAATATTTCTAAATATCCAAAACATGAATCATAATCGAGATGGCAAATGTGGCAATGATAAAACGACTCATTAAGGCCACACCATAGGGGGCAAATCAGCATAATTCACCATCCAGCCTGCCACCCACACACAATTCCTTCAGCATGGCATACTATGCGGTGATGGGAGCTGGGGAGGGGGTTATCACCACATAGAAGAATGATCATTTCCATTTTGTAGATTAAGGATTGAGCACCTAAGAGCCCTCCCTTTACAACCTAACACTACCCCACCCAATGCCAGGCTAATGAAGAATAGCCCCTGAGCTTGTGCTGCTTTGATGCCCCAGGGCAGATCCAGACATGGAATCCCTCCTGTGTCATCACTTGATATGTGAGAGGTGTATGAGGAGGAGGAAGTAAAGGCTGCGCCAGGTCTGTGCAGTCCCCCACCCCCAAATACTGCAATGCAAATGGTAAGCCCAGAGCCAGGGCTGGCAGGGTAACATATGCTGGATGGAAGCAGAGAACATTTCTTACCTTTCACCGCCCTGTCCAATGTAGATAACTTGGGATCAATGGCCCTGTGCTCAGACATTTCCAGCTGCACTTGGAGGCTGTCAATGGATCAATGTCTTTATATCCCGGAGATAACTTGAGTGTGTTCTCCCCTTTCCTTCTGCGGTTGTCAGATATGATTCACCAGCATCAAGAAGAAGATGTGTCTGTCAGCAGCCCTCCCCCCCAAACATAACAAAATACCACAGATTGCTGCAGTGAGCACTGAAATGCAACAGCCTGTCTCCAGCCAGAGACACTGCTCCACTGTATTCCCTGACACTCACTCTCACACACACACCACACATACACACAGCCAAGGCACTAGCACTCTCTACACCATCAGCGCTCAACCTATCCTCAGCCCAGCTTGGGTTACAGCACTAGTCCCGCCCCCTGCTCCCTGTCTCGCAGCTCCTATTGGCTCAGCCGTGCCGTCAATCAGGGCTAGGAACCCTTCCAGGTATTTCCCTTCCCTAAAGCTCACTGGTGTTACTATGGCTCTCTCTGCTGTCACTTTGGCTGCAGACGAGGAAGTGGAGGCAGAGTGGGAGGAGGAAACCACAGCACGGAGAGCAGCTTGGCAGGGAGAAGCCCCGCTAATGATTCCTGTGCAGCAAACGTCGAGTGAGGGAGGATGCTGGAGTGTATGAGGGTGCGCCGCGCTGATTGGACGATGTGTGGAAACGACTGATTGGCTGGATTCGAGTCTGCTCTCACCACACATTTTTTGATTGAAAATAGCTTTATTCACAATCAGTCATCAACCCAAAAGTATTACAGAGTACTGCGTCGCAGCGCATAAGATACACCACTCACAATACTCACAAATAAATAAGTTATCTACATTTCCCATACTTCGTGGAGCAGGGCTAAGTGAGGGTCAGAGGAGAAATCCCCCCCAAGACCTCACTTCTCCCTACCCCATACCAGCATTTCCAGCCTCCCCTATATGCATACAATCAATCCTAGCTACCTGACATGTGTGGGAGGGGGGAGGGAGAGTACACAGTGCCCAAAGCTTTATTGAAATACACACACACACAAGGGAAGCAAGCAAATTCCATTAGCTAACTAAACAAGTCAAAGACAATGCACCCGGGCCAGCGTGGAGGAGGGAAGGGGGAAAGAGACACTGGCCTAGGGCTTTGTCCAAGACAGCAGCAAAAACATGCTAGATACTAAGGTAAAATAGAGTCCATGAGAAAACAGGTGGAAGAAAAAGTCCTTAGTCCTCTTCGCCTCTCAGGCTGTCCAAGATGGAGTAGTCCCGGAATACCTCCCAACTTTTGAAGAACCGAAAGAGGGACAAAATGTGTGGCGTGCGTAGCTCCACCCACTTTTGTGTTGACTCCGCCCATTCTCATTAATTTTGCATGTGCCCGCACACAGTATAATCCTCCTACAGTCACCCGTAAATTATATGTCCCTCCTCTAGCTCTCCCCCAGTTTCATATACACCTTTCATCTGCCCCCAGTTTTATGTCCCCCTCCATCTCTGCCCCCAGTTTCATGTCCCCTCCATCTCTGTCCCCAGATTCATGGCACCTCCATCTCTGCTCCCAGATTCATGTCCCCCCTCCATCTCTGTCCCCAGATTCATGTCTCCACATCTCTTCCCCCAGATTCATGTCTCCACATCTCTGCCCCCAGATTCATGTCTCCACATCTCTGCCCCCAGATTCATGTCCCCTCCATCTCTGCCCCCAGATTCATGTCCCCTCTATCTCTGCCCCCAGATTCATGTCCCCTCCATCTCTGCCCCCAGATTCATGTCCCTCCATCTCTGCCCCCAGATTCATGTCTCCACATCTCTGTCCCCAGATTCATGTCTCCACATCTCTGCCCCCAGATTCATGTCCCCTCCATCTCTGCCCCCAGATTCATGTCCCTCCATCTCTGCCCCCAGATTCATGTCTCCACATCTCTGCCCCCAGATTCATGTCTCTACATCTCTGCCCCCAGATTCATGTCTCTACATCTCTGCCCCCAGATTCATGTCTCCACATCTCTGCCCCCAGTGTCATGCCGTCCTCTCCTTCATCTGCCCCCAGTTTCACGTTCCACCTGAGTGTAAACATTACACTTACATTCTCCTAGTTCCCGCGCTCTCTGCGCGCCTCTTTCTCTCACTGGCACACAGTTGTAGATGCGATGAGACGTCATCACATCGCGTCTACAAAGCCAGTAGCCAGCGGCGAAGCAAGGAGCTGAACTGTGTTCAGATCCTTGCTTTAGCCGCGTATGTGTTCAACTCAGATCTGCGTCCTCTGGATGCAGATCTGAGTTGAAATCGGGACATACCTCCCTCCAACCGAGAGCACGGGACACGTCACCTGAATCGTGAATGTCCCGCGGAAATCGGGACGGTTGGGAGGTATGAGTCCCGGAGAAGACTCTGGATGAGTCTGTAGCAGTCCTGAAAGGTGACCTGTTCCCTCCTGAGAACAAGCCTGTTTCTGGCGAACCAGATAGCGTCCTTGAAGTAGTTCATAAGGCCTGGATGGTAATCTCTTTTGTAACTCATCCCAAAGATCAGCTCAGGGTTCTGTGCCAGTCAGTCTGGGTTCATACCTGTGCTTGGTTCTGTCAGTAGGACTTTTCTCTCTGCATTTTTGGTCAGAAACCCAGTGGACCCCATTATAGTCTGTGGGGCTCGTGGGTATCCACTTTTTAATGTAACCCCTGCTAGGGGTAAAGTAACAGCAATAGACAACACTGTATGTGCACCCTGGATTACCTATCCCAGCCCCACCTGCTTCTCTGTGCCCCTGCCACCTAGGGGAGGAGCTGCAGAGGATTGGGGGAGAAGAGGATTGTGGGTCAAGGGAAAACAGGAAAGAGATGAGGGGACCGCATGGTCGGGAGAGCAGAGAGTCCAGCACCTGCAGACACAGGGTAGAGCACTAAGGACAGTCCTGCCAGCACAGCAGCTAAGACCAGCAGAGGAGGTCACCCTGCAGCTAGACAGCTCTACAAATTGGCTCTGGAAAGACCCCTTGTCTCATCACACAGGCGGACCCTGCCCCACTCCACCAGGACTTGATTGCTGTAGAGCCAAGCAGAATTCTGGAAGTGGATGCACCTATGTGTCTGGGAGTTGTGAGTAACCACTACTGAACTGTGTTATAGACTTGTTGTGGGAACTATTTCTGAGGACAGTAATCCTAAGTGCACCAACGGTTCCAGCAAGCGCACCAACGCCCGCGGCAACAGGGCTCCAACTGATGGAGTTATTTATGTTGCTGCAGCTTTATTAGGGGAGATTTGGTACACGCAGCTAGTTATGTGGAGTGTGTGTGCCAACGTATCTGTGTGAGAGAATTATGTACTATGTGTGGGTCATTGTACATTAATCCTGTGTTCCCCAGAGTTTAGAGTATTAGGGGATCCATTTATACTACTATATCTACCAGGCCTGGCATGCATTTATAGCTCATGGTTACAAAGTAGCAACCACTGGATTGTTTATATGTTATATGCTATCTTACCTTTCTACTTTTGCAATTTGCTCTCCTGAGCACATTCCTATTTAATTCTATCCCAATAAATATTCCCCAGTTGTTTTACCCCTACTTCTGTGAGTGTGTACTGGGCTTAGGCAGGGGTTTCCCGAGTCAACCCCTGGCAGAAGAGGACAACCCTCCTGCCTTCCTACAGAGCTCTGAGAAAGATTCGGGTGGAGGCACTGCGCCATAGCGAATTTAAAGATACATACACCCTTCCTATAGAGTGAGGTCCGAAGGGGTGTTACATTAATCAGACCGGATTTCTGTATTTCGGGTCCCCATGCAGACCCTAAATGAAAAAAAGGCAATGGTGCCGCACACTCACAAATTTAGAAAGTGTGGTGCAGACGTCAAAGGGTCCTTCGACCCCACAATCAGATTAATCAAAAAATGTTGTCGCACACACAGGTTTTGTTGCCAAAAAGGGAAATAAATTTATTTACAACACCATGTACATCATTTGTTGTGCCTTTGGACATAGGGGTCGCAGTAATATGAAAAAGACTAGTTTCATGGGACGCATCCTACATGCCTTGTATTCACACTATAGATCAGTTCAGATGAAGGTCTACACGACCAAAACGTCAACTATTGTGATCTATTAGTCTTTTTCATATTACTGCGACCCCTATGTCCAAAGGCACAACAAATGATGTACATGGTGTTGTAAATAAATTTATTTCCCTTTTTGGCAACAAAACCTGTGTGTGCGACAACATTTTTTGATTAACCCATGCAGACCCCAGGTACGAAAACCCAAGCGCAGGTGTGAACCTAGTCAGACATGTTCTTCCACTCCGCCCGCCTTAAGGCCTCATTCACACAATTGTACTTGTTATCCTCAATTGCAGATAAAAATATGGACCCTTACATTTAACTAGGCCCATACAGACAGCCATACTTTTTGCAGCTGTGTATCTATGGCAAATTGAAAAGCTGCAAAATATGGAGCAGGTCCTATTCCTGTCTGTACTTAAGGCCCAATCGATTAATTTTCAATGTATGGATCAGTGAAAAGCACAGATACCAATCCATGGGTCATTTGTGTTATTTTTACTGACCCATACACTGCACACGACTATGTGTAGTATACGGGTCAATGAAAACTATAAGGGTGATACACAGATTGGTATTCGTGCTTTCCACTAACCATTACATACATGAATAAACTGAGCTATAGGATGTGCTCCATATTTTGCAGCTTTTTACTACAGCACGGGTCCTCCGTCCTATTGTGTGAATTGATTTATTAGACTGTAATGTCACATTTTGTTCACTATATAAATAGAATGTATAATTTATTAAATGGAAGAGTGAGTTGTAGTAGAAGCTTGGTGCCGGATCATAAACTGATAATTGTTTCCAAGCCTTAATTAACTGAAGAGAAGGATCTGTTATTTGACAATACTGGATCATTTGATGTTGAGCAGCAGATATGATGGGTTGTAGAGCATCCTAATCCAGTACCATGCTGGAATTCAGTGACCAGTTGTTTCACAACTTTTTGTAAAGACAGTCTATATGACTAGGAAACACCTGAATTCAGTAATAAGACTGTCCCAATACTTTTCTCCATATAGTGCATGTTGGAAAATTGCCTAAGAGGGCCTATCTGTTTTATAGTACCTCTATTCCTCATGAAATACTAGGTCTGAAGCATCTATTCTTAACACCTTGCTGCAAACAATTTTAATTCTTTTTTTTTTTTCTTGTCTTCTAACAGCATTGATTTTTTTTCTTCAATATTTGAGGTCACAGTTGAAGATCACAGTTGCACTTGGGTAAACTTTGTATAATAGAGTTGGCCTCTGCTGCTTTTAGAGCAGACTTAAAGAGGTTGTTCTGTTAAGGACACTTGACCCCTATCTACAGGATAGGGAACAAGTGTCCAATCGCTGGGGGTTCGACCAATGTGTACCCTAGTGATAAGGAAAAGAGTCTTCCAAAGCCTCCTTATGAATAGAGTGAATAGTGCTCTTGCAAGTCTGATGATCCATTTACTTTTAATCTCCATTTTCAGTTTTTCCTCATGGAAATGTTTGAATAAAATGACACTTGGGTTTTACCATTCCGACTGTAAATAGGTATGTCTATGCCCACTGACATATAAAGAGAGCAAATTTAAAGGAATTCTACCATTAAAACCTTTTTTTTGTGGATAAGGCGTCAGAATAGCCTTTAGAAAGGCTATTCGTCTCTTACCTTTAGACGTGGTCTCCGCTGCGCTGTTCCTTAGAAATACCGTTTTTTACCGATATGCAAATGAGTTTTCTCGCAGCGATGAGGGCATCCCCACCGCTGCCAGAGAATTGTCTCCAGCGCCGCCTCCTTCTTCGTCCTAGTAACTTCTAGGCATCGGGCCTTGAGCAGAGCAGACTGCGCAGGGGCACAGGCCATGGGAAAATCGCCGCTAATAATACAGTGCAAGCGGCCATTTTCCCATGGCCTGTACGCCTGCTCTGCTCAAGGCCCGACGCCTAGAAGGTACGAGCCTGTGCCGGAAGAAGACATTGAAGATGACGCTGTGGACGAAGAAGGAGGCGGCGCTGGAAACAATTCTCTGGCAGCGGTGGGGACGCCCTCATCGCTGTTTGAACGCTGGGGCTCGCCCCCATCGCTGCGAGAGAACTCATTTGAATACCTGTAAAAAACGGTATTTCTAAGGAATGGCACTGCAGAGACCACATCTAAAGGTAAGAGACGAATAGCCTTTCTAAAGGCTATTCCGACGTCTTATCCACAAAAAAAAAAAAAATGTTTTAATGGTGGAATCCCTTTAAAATATAACATTTAATAGATATGCACTAAAACAATGCGCTAAAAGGGGCATGCCAAGAAAACAAATGTATACATACAACAATACAAACAAATGGGTATCAGATCATAATCTTATTACAACCATTTTAGATTAAAAGGTTGCGGTATAAATCCGGTGGCCAACATGAAAGTGTCTCAATGTGCACATAGGTTTTGTTGCCACAGAGATACCACATTCTAGTTGCATCCCAGGGGGCCCAAACAGAATGGAAAGCCTCCTGGGTATTATTAAGGCTGGTAGTCAGGAACTCCAGGCTCTGTACATCCTTCATCCTGGCCAAAATGTTAGAGGCAGACGGAGGAGCCACACTTTTCCAGTGCTTAGCAACCGGAGTCTTTGCCGCAATGCAAAGATATAAAAATAACCTGGACGTCTTTTTACCCATATGCCTAGGGTGGAGGTTGAGGAGGTAAATAAGAGGATCTAAAGGGACCCCCTGCAAAAAGAGAGCATTCATCAAAGCCTCAACCTACCTCCAAAAGCCCAACATAGGGGGACATGTAAAAAAAAACGTGATGCAAGGTACTTACTGCCACACCACAGTGCCAACACCCCAAGGGGATTGCTGGATTAAGCCCGTGTAGTAAAGTGGGAGTATGATACCAGTGCATCAATAATTTATACTGGGTCTTCCAGAAGGTAATATACTGGGATGAATTATGAGCACGAGACCACACAATTTGACACTGCCCTGGGGATATAGTACCACCCACCGCCTCCTCCCATCTGGACGTGAGAGGGGAGAAACCCACATTGTGGGAGGAAAGAAGCTGTGAAATAAGGCCTCTAGTAGACGTTCCTCTGCAGCAAACCTTCTTAAAGGTGGTGGGAAGGGAAACCATAGAGGGAGCAAACAAAATGAGCCACCTGAGAGTAGTGGAGCCACTCAGTGGCCGGGAGATTTAAAGTTGCAGTAAGATAACCGAAGGGCCTAAGCTCCAACGTCACTGGATCAACCATATCAGCAATTCGAAAGAGGCCCGCAGCAGACCACACCTTGACCATAGCAGAAAACAAACTCTCACAAAGGAGGGGGTTATATAATATGGAGACCAATGAGGACCGCAGAGACTCCAAGGAGAACTTAGATGCACAAGCAGACCAGATGGACCTGGTAAAACGAATGGGGCCAAGCAAATAAGAGGGAGGGGGAATGGGGGGAATCGATAGTCCATTAGGGTGCATGGGAACTGACCAAAGCTTCTCAATCTCCACCCACTTGGTATAAGCCGGGATAGCCACCCAAAACGGGATATAATGTAGATGAGTTGCCCAATAATAATGCAAAAGATACGGGACCACCAAGTCTCCCGACCCACTCCCCGCTAACATGACAGAACGGGGAATATGGTGATACTTGGCCCACCATATAAAGCAAAAGAGTGCCTTCTGTAGGTTACGCAGGTCTGCCTGGGGGACTGAAACTGGGAGAGTCTCGAAGAAATATAACCATTTAGGCAGGAGAGATATCTTGATCACAGCAATCCTCCCCAGCAAAGAGATGGGAAGGAGCTGCCACTTGTCCAAGAGGGCTCTCAAGTCGCAGAACAGCTGGGGGTAATTCACCAGAGTAGAGGGACGAATAAGAAAAGGACAACTGGATCCCCAAATAGAGAATAGAGTTAGTTCGCCATTGGAAATTATAATTGCTACAAAGAATAGAGAGGAAATTATGCAGGATGTTAAGGGGGAGCGCCTCAGTTTTAGAGGGGTTCACCTTATATCCAGAGAAGTTGCTATAAATCTCCACCAAGCACAGAAGATTAGGAAGAGTGGTGTAGGGAGAGGTGAGGGTATGGAGGATGTCATCGGCAAAAAGGGAAACCTTAAATTCCCTGTCCCTAACTCTAATGCCCTTAACATCAGGGTCTCATCGAATCTTAGCCGCCGAGGGCTCAATACAAAGAGTGAAGATAAGAAGGGAAAGGGGGCAACCCTATCAAGTACCATTACGGATGGGAAATGAAGGCGAAGAGGAATGTGGAAGATGAACTACCACCGAGGGCTAGGGGTAAAGAGCCCGAATCATTGTAAGGAAGGGTCCAGAGAACCCAAAAGCCGCCAGAGTAGCCTGCATAAATGACCAGTCCAGATAGTCAAAGTCCTTCTCAGCATTCAGGCTCAAAAGAAGAGTTGGGATAGAGTAATGGTTGGCTACCTCTACCAAGTCCACAGTCCTAGTATTATTGTAGCCCTGACAACAGGGAAAGAAGCCTACTTGGTCCTTTGAACCAGGAGGAGGAGCCAAGCATTCAGCCTATTAGCCAAAATTTTTGTAAACAACTTCAGGTCCACATTCAGCAAATTTATCGGATGATAGTTAGCACAGTCCTGAAGATCTTTACCCAGCTTAGGGACCAGTGTAAGCATTGCAGCATGGACAGGGAAATTGAAGAACCAGTGAGGAAGGAGTTGAAGAGACCTAAAAGATGACTTGACAACTCCCCTTGGAAAACTTATAATAATAATAAGTAAAGCCGTCTGGGCCCAGGGCCTTACCATTATGGAGATCCTTCAGGGGACCCTCTAGTTCTTTAGCAGTGATAGGGGAGTTCAGGGAGGCCAAAGTGTCGGAGGGAAGACGCAGAAGGTGGCAATCGGCTAAATAATCAGACAGAAGAGAGAGCCCATCAGAAGCGCCCAAAGACCTTGGGGAGGGAAGGTTGTGCAACTGAGAATTGTAGGAATTAAAGTTGCTTTGTTTTATGCTACATGAGGCCCCGACTTCAAGCCAAAACCCCCACCGTGTGAAACTGCAGCTTTTTTTGGCTGCAGCAGAAATATAGTGAAAAAAAAGGCGCTTTACAGTACCAGCAAAGGAAGGAGATTTTGGATAATCTCATTTATACATTGTGGAAAAAAGACCTGCAGAAAAGCTGCTTTTACAAAAACATGTATTTCTGAAATGTTTCCTTAGAAATTTATCAGGGGAAAAAAAAAAAAAAAAAAAAAGCAGCACAAATTCTCTGCAAAACGCTGCAGAAAAAATGCAATCCGCTACCACTATTTTTTCAGTGTTTTTAAGCTGCATTTTTCTGCATGGTGCCCCACCCTCATGCACTTATTAAAAGGACGTTCCAGCAGATCCTTTCTTATATTCAAGTTTATTTGGGTACTATGCCATGTATACATAAAGCCAGGGATATACCGTATTTTTCGGACTATAAGACGCACCTAGGTTTTAGAGGAGGAAAATAGGGAAAAAAAATTTGGAAGCAAAAAATGGTAAAATATTTAATATATGGGAGTTGTAGTTTTGCAACAGCTGCAAGGCCACATTGACAGATGACCCTGCAGCTGTACGGGGACGCATAGAGTGTTTTTTTTTGCGGGGCCAGAAGTACTTTTTAGTTATACCATTTTGGGGACTATCTATTGCTTAGATCACCTTGTATTGAAAAAAAACCCGGTGGTTTATGATATATGATTTTCTACTTTTATATATATATTCTAGGGACAGGAGGTGATTTAGAACTTTTATTTATTTCATATTTTTATTATATATTTTTAAAGCTTTTTTTTTTTTTTTTTTACTATTTTATTCCCCCCCGGGGGCTTGAACCTGCGGTCACTTGATTGCAAGTCCCATAGACGGCAATACTGTATTGCCGTCTATGGGACATTCTGTATATTAGTATTACGGCTGGTCATAGACCCAGCCGCAATAATAATATATAGCAGTGACAGGCCTGGGAGCCTCATTAGGCTCCCGGCTGTCACCCGAACAGGTCGGCTCCTGCGATATCGCCGCGCAGGAGCCGGCCTGCAACTTCACAGGTATGGGGCCGGTGAGGACCGGCCCCGGGGGAGAAGGGGCCACCGATACTGACCCGGCATCCGCTGTACTAGAGAGGCGGATGCTGGCGAGGGATAGACGCTGGCACAGGTGCCGGGGCCTGAGACATCGCTGCGCTCCTCTGCCCTGCATGAAGCCCGCAGCGGGGGGACGGAGGAGCGGAATAGCATCGCCGCTGCTGGCTTCATGCAGGGCAGAGGAGCGCAGCGATGTCTCAGGCCCCGGCGTCTATCCCTTGCCGGCACCCGCCTCTCTATTACGGCGGGTGCCAGGCGCCACATTCGGACTATAAGACGCACCCTTCTTTTCCCCAAAAATTTTGGGGAAAAAAAGTGCGTCTTATAGTCCGAAAAATACGGTATATTGAGCATATCGCTCAACATTCACCTTTTAAGGCTAATGTCCCTCTGCAAAAAAGTGCTGCATGAAAAACCCTGGCGGCAATGCATCACGATTTTTCCTGCAATGCTTTTCACAGAAAGTCTGCAAAAATTTTCTGCTTCAACAGTTTTAGTAATTGCTGTGTTTCTGCTGCGCTTATTTTATTTTAAATATGATTTTTATTGAAAAGAAGAAAGCTTTTACAATACAATAAAAAAAAGCAATAACAAACATAAGAAGAATCGGCATACGTCCAAGCAGTAGAATAGGAATCGCAAGCTGGAACTCCGGACTGTAGGTAAAATACATGAATGACACAAACATGACCGAACATACAAAGACCAAAGGACCAGATACACAGACGCTACAAAGACACCAATTCTACAAGAAGACAAGAAAGGAATGAAAAGGGGAACACAACCAGAAGGGAACAGAAAAGAAACAAGAAAAAGAGAAACAAGGGAGACGGAATAGGAACAGAAAAGAACAAGAAAACCAAACAATGACATAAACAACATAACCACATACCTGAATACAATACCAGAAAAACACAAAATACATCCGAAAAATTGAACACGATAAAATAAAATAAAGTAAAATAAAGCCACCTGGGGTAATAACATAGTAGGTAAATAGTAATCAAGGGGAACCCCTGGGGACGGCCTGAGGCCGAGGAGATAGAATATCCTTATTAGACTCCACATATGAAATCCAGAGAGACCACTGGGATCGAAACTTGGCATAAGTATGGTTTTTGTTAGACAACAAACGTTCCAAGGTACATGCCAAGGTCAGCTAAGGTCAAACACAGAGCGGACTTCCACTGGCGAGCGATCATGGCCCGAGCTGCGAGCACGATCTGACCCAGGACGACCTGCATCTCCGAGGGGAAACTACCAATATCTAGGAAACAAAGGGCGAGACCAGGAGAGGGACAAATATCAAAACCAGCTATGGCGGACATGAAATGAAATACCGCTATCCAGAAGGTTCGTACCGGAGGGCAGTCCCACCACAGATGCAAGAAGGAACCTACTTGACCGCATCCCCTCCAGCAGAGTCTAGAACAAGAAGGATCAATATGCGCCAACTGGGTCGGAGTCCTATACCACCTCAGCATAATTTTCAAAGCCGTTTCCCAATGTGCAGCCCCCTTAGATACACGTTTAACAAACCCAGCTGCCGTATACCAGTCAGACAGAGGGATGGTTCTGGCAAGATCCGCCTCCCAACGGAGCAGGTGAAGAGGCTTGACCCGCCCCGGAGGGACAGAGAAAAAGCCATAAAACACAGATAACCCACCTCTAACAGGCGTGGACCTATTCCACAGCTTTAAAGCTAGCCTGGGAAAGGTCAATCTAGAGGGTTCGTAGGATTGAAAAAAATGACGCAACTGCAAAAATTTAAAAAAATCCGTCTTAGGGAGCTGGAACTCTTCCTGTAACATGGAGAACGATTTAAACCCGTCGTCCGTAAACAGCTGTGTCACTCTATAGAGACCCCTAGAGACCCAACCACGGAGTCGCAGCTGGGGAAGAAAGGAGGTTAAATATAGTATGGGTAGCTTTGATAAAGGGACCAGGTCTTCTCTGGAAGTATATGACAAAAAATAACGCCAAGCAGACACCGTGGCCCTAATACTCAGTAAGGGAGGGGAAGTGACGGGCAGACTTGAATCCTTAGGGCGTAAAATACTCACAAGCGGGGCATCCAGAAGGCATTCCTCAATTTCAGCCCAGCGCCATTTAGAAGTCTCATCCCACCTGACCCTAAGATGATCTAGGACAGACGCCATATAATATTTTTTAACATCTGGGACACCCGCACCCCCATGGGACCAAGGACGTGTCATCACCTTAAGTCGAACCCTGGATCTCTTACCCTCCCAAATGTAGTTGGAAAGAATGGACTGAAGTTTGGTAAAATAGGAGTCAGGGAGGGGGATAGCAACTGTACGGAACATATACAAGATTAAGGGTAACACCATCATCTTGACAATAGCAATTCTGCTCGCCCAAGACAACATTGGCTGTGAGAAAGAGGCAAGAAGAGACGTAACTTTGGTCAGAAGGGGGATGTAATTGACAGAAAACAGATCAGAACTAGGGACCGTCAGGGAGATGCCAAGGTAAGCTATACGGGAGTCATTCCATTGGTAGGGGAATTGAGAGCAGAGATCCCGTCTCAGTGAGGGAGAAATGAGAACAGGCAATATCTGTGATTTGGAGGAATTTACCTTATAATAAGAGACTTTACCAAATCCCTCCAAGACCTCCGTAGCAGCACTCAAGGAGGAACCAGGAGAAGTCAGGGCCAGTATGACATCATCAGCATATAAGCCGATTTTATGTTGCTGGCGACCCACAGTAATACCCTCGATATTTCCCGCCGACCGAATGGACTCCGCCAGAGGCTCCATCACAAGCGCAAAGATAATAGGGGAAAGAGGGCAGCCCTGGCGAGTACCATTCGAGATCCGAAAGGGCTCAGACAGGAAGCCCGATGAGAGTACACGAGCCGACGGGTGGGAGTACAGAGCCAGAATAGCAGATTTAAAGACCGACCCCATACCAAACTTATCCAAAAGGCTGTCTAAGTAACCCCAGTGGACCCTATCAAAAGCCTTCTCAGCATCTAAAGCCAGAAGCAGAGAAGGCGTACCATCTTTTTCGGCTTTCTGAATAAGATCCATAAACCTCCGTGTGCCGTCTGGCGCCTGTCTACCGAATACAAAACCCACCTGGTCAGGACTGACCAACTGGGGGAGAAGGAGGAGCAACCGCTCAGCAAGGATTTTAGCGTACAGTTTGATATCCGTATTCAGGAGGGAAATAGGTCTAAAATTAGCCGGGACAGTGGGAGATTTGCCGGGTTTAGGGATGGTCACTATAGTGGCCGACAACATTTCCTCCGGGAAGCATTGCTCCTCCGCTGCCTTCCTGAACACAGCTAGAAGATAAGGGGACAAAATATCTGCATATTTCTTATAGTAGATCCCTGAGAAGCCGTCAGGGCCAGGGGATTTCAGTGGTTTCAGTGAGGCTATAGCTTCCGTAACTTCAAACAAAGTGATGGGCGAGGCTAGGGAGGCAGACTGCGCAGGGGAGAGGCGGGGCAGGGCCACAGAATCTAAAAATCGATCGATTTCTTCCCTAGATGGTTGGTACGTCTGGGGGTCATCCCTAAGATTGTATAACGACTTGTAATATAAGCGAAACTGCTCTGCAATAAGGCGGGGGTCAATTACTTTAGTACCCGAGTCATCCACAAGGTGAGCAATACGGGTTTTGGGACGCGACTGTTTGATTTTTCTAGCTAAAAAGGCGCTAGCCCTACTATTATGCACATAGGCCTGACATTGAAAACGCTTAAAAGCTAGGTCCTTCTTTGATCTTGGAGATAAACAGTGACTAAAGTATACTTAACATTGTTAATAAGGCAATTAAGCCCCAAAAACCGACCCCCGGGATCAACTAAAGTGGATTCAAGGGAAAAGGCTACTGAATCCCGCACAGCAATAAGAACCCCCTTACGCTTAGCATTGCATGAAGCCTGATATATATGAGGGAAAGAGGGGTTAGAGAACTTAGGGCATTTGCCAACACAAAAATGAGTCTCCTGGAGGAAGAGTACATCGCAGCGAAGGCGACGGGCCTCCCTCCAGACAGAACTCCGTTTACAGGGGCTATTCAAACCCCTAACATTAAGTGAAGAGATACGGAGTACCATAGCGATAATCTAAAGAACAATGGCGGAAGACCCAGGTGGCTACACAGAAAAACAAGGATGCATAAAATATGTATGAACAGGCATAATAGGCATACAACATTCCAGGTATGAAACAAGAACAAAGAATGCGAACAAAATAACATAGTGTCAAAAAACACCGAATAACCAAAAGTAATCAGCTGGGGGGGAGAGAAAAACAGGTCAGTAACACTCAGCGAGAGTGAGTATTAGAAAGGCACACAGGTCACCTAAATCAAAGAATAAAATTATAACATTAGGCAGGGCAAGTCAGTCCGCCGAGGCGGCTAACGGATTCACTTACGACCGCCCACCACAGTCCATTCCTTAGCAAGATGAGAAGGCCGCACCGAGGATTCAGGCACAGATGAATGAGAGTCAGCAGGGGCAAGCTTCCATTTACGGAGGAGGGACATGCCCGCCTCCACATCAGGGACAGAATGGAAAATCCCGTTGCGGGGAATCAGCAGCTTGGTAGGGAAGCCCCAACGATACCGTACGCCCCGGTCTCTGAGGATCTTGGTGATGGGAGCCAGCTCACGTCTGGCCTGCATAGTAGCTGCGGATAAATCGGGAAACAGGGAAATGGATGCAAACGGAGCTGGGAAGGTGCCACATTTCCTGGCTTCTGCAAGAATCGAGTTCTTGACTTGGTAGAAATGAACCCTCGTTAACACATCTCTCGGGACATCCACAGGAGCAGAGTTCGCTTTTGGAATACGATGGGTTCGATCCAGGGTGAGCTCCAGCTCAGTAAGTCGCGGGAGAATTTTCTTGAAGAGGCGTTGAACATAGGCCGCCAAGTCCTCCGATGCCACATCCTCGGGGACACCACGGATCTTAATATTGTTGCGTCTAGACCGATCCTCAGCGTCAGCAGCTTTAATTTTCAGCCATCTGACCTCCGCTTCCAGGGTGTTGTGAGCATCAACCAAGTCATTATGAGCAGTCGAAAATTCCTCCATTTTGTTTTCAAGGTGGTCAGTCCGCTCTCCCAAAGCATCAATATCCTGTCGCAATTTGCCCACCGCAGAGGAGACAGTCTTGTTAATCCCCGCCTGTAGAAGAACAAGCATCCCTTTCAGGGTATCACACGTTACAGGGTCTGAGGAGGCCGGAAAATCAGAGATGTCCGAATGAACAAAATCAGAGGTAGCAACAGAAGCAGGCAGGACATCAGTGACCCGTTTACACACCGGATCCTTGCCAGATGGAGAACCCTGAGGAGACACAACAAAACTTCTCTTACCACCATCAGCCAACAGGGGGAGACGATCGGCTGAGAGAGAGCCCACTTCAGGCAGAGAGTCCGCTAATTCAGACCGTGGAGGCGACTTCGCTGGAGAGCGGGAACCTGAAGGTGAAGAAGGCATCGAACGCGACATGGTGCTCGAGAAGTAGTCAGATAGCTTCCTAGGGGTTTTGGAGGAGGATGGTTTCTTCCGAGGCATAGTAAAGCCAGCAGGAAAGGTCAGGGATGCAACCGAAGTCGGTGAGGCCGGAGGGCAAACTTATGCGACAGGGACAAAGTTCGCGGAGCAGTGCAGGAGGTCAGACAGCAGCAAATTCCAACAGGGCGGTAGGGGCCATATAACAAGAAACCTAACAATCAGCTGAGAGCCGCCAGAGGTGACACTGTTAGCGATTTAATCCAACATGGTGAGATAAGGAGCCAGCGGTGGGGACACACAGGCAATTATAAATCCACGGGAGCCCAGTGTGAGGAGCCCCCCCTGGTGGTGGAGTAGGGGCTCTGCACTCACAAAGGGCTCAACTAGGTGAGGCAGGGAGCAGGCCAAATAACATGTAAAGTCCAGTCCAGGTGGCAGGTGAGGAGCCCCCCCTGATGGTGGTGTAGGGGCTCAACACTTCACTGAAAGTAATATCACTCAGGCAGGGGAGCAGGAGGCAATGACCAAAAAAAGTCCAGGGGGAAGGAGAGGAGCCCCCCTGATGGTAGTGTAGGGGCTCAACACTCTCCCAACCCCCCTGAAACCGCAGAGCACAGGCGCTTCACAAGATGGCCGCCGCCACTACCAGTCCCAATAAAGCAATATGAAGGCCGCACAGCAGGTTCCACACAGGCCAGGGGCAGACACCGGACTCTGGAGGTGGCACACGGGGTCAGAAGAAGTACCGCTCATCTCCGTACAGCAGCCGCTGCCACAGCGCAGGGATGGAAGACTGGAGCCGGCCGCCGCGATCCACAGGAGGGAACCGGATGTGGAGATGGCGCAGCAGGACAGGCCGGCGGGTAGGCCGCAAAGCCTCCGAGGCCAGCAGAACCGGGATGGAGGCCGAAAATGAAGGTCCAGAAGGCACCGCCGGGATCAAGGGACTCACCGCTGGGCGTCACCGACCAGGAGCAGGTAAGTAGAAAGGAGATGCGGAAAGGAGAAGGCCGCAGATGCCGGGAGCTCCAGCAGATGCGTCCTCTCTCCTTGCCGGCTAGCCACGCCCCCCTTCTGCTGCGCTTATTTTCCGCAAAGTGGGGATAGGTTTCACTAGAATTCCATTCATTTTGCTGTGACTCTAAAGCGCTGGGTTTTTTTTCACTACGTTTCTGTCAAGTAGGGCCCCAGCCTAAATCTGTAAATGTACATGCTGTGTAATAACATATTATTCTGTATACAAGGTGACTGTGTAAGCAAATAGATAATTAACCTCTCACCTCTAAGTTGTTTTGTTATCAACATAATTAATATTTAATGACTCTTTACATAGGCACAGCCACCATGAGTGTTACTGTCCCACTTGCTGTGCTGTATTGATTTGGTTTTTAGCTATATTGTCATTCAGATGTTCCTCCTGGTACAGCATTTATTGTAGCGTAAAGATTGCTTTTATTTTATTCAGGTCTTCTTCTTCTGTTTGCCCTTTATCTTCACCTTATGTTCCCTGATATCCTCCCCATATTTCACTCTTGAGTACTCAGTTTGATGTCTTTCCAAATGTCCTTTACTAAGAGGAGACTGCAATATGGAGAATTTTTGTAAGATACGTATAATATGTAGATGTCAAGTAAGAACAATATTATTTGAGCTTTCTGCCAGCTATTCTCATTGATAAAATATATTCATCTTTAAACTCTATTTTCTAGCCAAGATTTAAATGAATTGAATAATTGGGTAGATCCATAGGGCTGCATTTATTGTTACTGACACACTGTATAGAGGGTGTGCCAGTTTCTGCACCCCTTCTGATATATCTGGTATAGAGGGATAATGCCAGATTTTGTTTTCTATCACTTTTATTAGTAAATTAGGTTTGCTTAGCTCGGCTGTGTAGCTCTACACTCTACTTTTTTGTGAGAAACACTTACTACATTTTCAATACCTTGTACTATTGCTACAAAGTGGGCAGCATTCAAGCAGATAAATCAATAAATTGGTAAGCACTACAACCACTTCAAATAACTGATGAGTGGGGGTTCTGAAAAACTCCAAATGGCCACCTCCAAGCAATTGCTAAAATTGTCTGAGTTTCTAGAAAGAAAAACTTTTAGAAAAAACATCTAAGGGGATGTTTACACCTGTGCCCGGTGTCCACCCTGTACCATTCTACTGGGTTTCCATCCTCATCCCTGAGAAACTGGACAGAGGACTGCTTCCCGTTGGTCAGCTTTAAAACCCATTCATTCATCGCAAGTGTGAATGCCCCCTAAGGCCCCACATAGTGGGCCGCAGCCAGGCAGTGCTGCGGAAACATTTTGTTTTCCTCTGCAGATTTTCAGCTTCAGTTACAGTGTTGGCCAAAAGTATTGGTACCGCTGCAATTCTGTCAGATAATACTCATTTTCTTCCAGAAAATGATTGCAATCACAAATTCTTTGGTATTATTATCTTCATTTAATTTGTCTTCAATGGAAAACCACAAAAAGAATTGTCAAAAAGCCAAATTAGATATAATTCCACACCAAACATGAAAAAGGGGGTGTACAAAAGTATTGGCACTGTTTGAAAAATCATGTGATGCTTCTCTAATTTGTGTAATTAACAGCACCTGTTACTTACCTGAGGCACCTAACAGGTGGTGGCAATAACTAAATCACACTTGCAGCCAGTTGAAATGGATTAAAGTTGACTCAACCTCTGTCCTGTGTTCTTGCGTGTACCACATTGAGCATGGAGAAAAGAAAGAAGACCAAAGAACTGTCTGAGGACTTGAGAAGCAAAATTGTGAGGAAGCATGAGCAATCTCAAGGCTACAAGCGCATCGCCAAAGACCTGAATGTTCTTGTGTCTACCGTGCGCAGTGTCATCAAGAAGTTTAAAGCCCATGACACTGTGGCTAACCTCCCTAGATGTGGACGGAAAAGAAAAATCGACGAGAGATTTCAACGCAAGATTGTGCGGATGGTGGATAAAGAACCTCGACTAACATCCAAAAAAGTTCAAGCTGCCCTGCAGTCCGAGGGTACAACAGTGTCAACCCGTACTATCCGTCGGCATCTGAATGAAAAGGGACTGTATGGTAGGATACCCAGGAAGACCCCACTTCTTACCCAGAGACATAAAAAAGCCAGGCTGGAGTTTGCCAAAACTTACCTGAGAAAGCCAAAAACGTTTTGGAAGAATGTTCTCTGGTCAGATGAGACAAAAGTAGAGCTTTTTGGGAAAAGGCATCAACATACAGTTTACAGGGAAAAAAAAAGAGGCCTTCAAAAAAAGAACACGGTCCCTACAGTCAAACATGGCGGAGGTTCCCTGATGTTTTGGGGTTGCTTTGCTGCCTCTGGCACTGGACTGCTTGACCGTGTGCATGGCATTATGAAGTCTGAAGACTACCAACAAATTTTGCAGCATAATGTAGGGCCCAGTGTGAGAAAGCTGGGTCTCCCTCAGAGGTCATGGGTCTTCCAGCAGGACAGTGACCCAAAACACACTTCAAAAAGCACTAGAAAATGGTTTGAGAGAAAGCACTGGAGACTTCTAAAGTGGCCAGCAATGAGTCCAGACCTGAATCCCATAGAACACCTGTGGAGAGATCTCAAAATGGCAGTTAAGAGAAGGCACCCTTCAGATCTCAGGGACCTGGAGCAGTTTGCCAAAGAAGAATGGTCTAAAATTCCAGCAGAGCATTGTAAGAAACTCATTGATGGTTACCGGAAGCGGTTGTTCGCAGTTATTTTGTCTAAAGGTTGTGCTACCAAATATTAGGCTGAGGGTGCCAATACTTTTGTCCGGCCCATTTTTGGAGTTCTGTGTAAAATGGTCAATGATTTGATTTTTTTTAATTCTCATTTGTGTTTTTTCATAGCAAGCAAAATAAATGAAGATATTAATATCAAAGAGTTTGTGCTTGCAATCATTTTCTGGAAGAAAATGAGTATTATCTGACAGAATTGCAGGGGTGCCAATACTTTTGGCCAACACTGTATACCTATATGGAAACCTCCAGCATATGCATACATATAATTCTCCAAAAATGCAAAAGTTATCCTCTATGTTGCTTTATGCAATGGAATTTACCTACTATCATCTAATCACCTACTATCATCTAATCCCTATTTTATTTATTATTCTATGATTCTATTATTGTACACTGAGTGGCTAAAAGTCATGGGAAGGTACCGGATGCACCGTTAATAGCAAGTTGCTCCTCCGCGAGCCCTGATAACTGCAGCAAGACGACGAGGCATGGACTCCACAAGGTGTTGGAAGAGTTCTGGAGGGATATTGATCCACGCAGTTGTTAGGATTGGGTCCCGCAGGGTCCACTCTCAGCGCATAGCGCCACCTGCGGGTCAATCTAACCCTCGCCCACGGCCTCATGTAGTGAGGTGTCTGGAGTGTAAGTCCAGATTTCGGCCTACTGAGCATGCTCAGACCTATTGGAGTCGCTCACAGGCTAAGTGCCACTTCTTGCCTATTGAGCATGAGCAGTGAGGTCATGGCCACCGCCCTCTTGGGCGGGGACTTTCCTTTAAAAAGTGTGAGCCGACGCCTGCCCGATGCTCACACTTTGAATCAAATTACTGAAGGTTGTGCATGACAGTAGTACAGGGAAAGGCTCCAGTTTCCAGGCAGGTGTTCAGACTAGGCCTCTGGTTGGGGTTTCCTCTGCCTCTATCTGCTCTATAGTTTAGAACCAGTAATTCCTGAACTGGCAGCTCCACACTATGGTTCGGTGCAGTGGACTCTGTACCAGCCGGACTGGACTGGCAGCAGGCCTGGTCTCTTAGTTAGCCTCTTTACTGTCTAAACTTCCTGTGTTCCTCCTAGCTGTTGCAGGAGCTGCTGTGGTTGCTGACCTGGGGTGAGTTAACCCTTGGCAGCCTTGTTTGCTGTTTCAGCTGTACTGAGCACCTGTCCAGTGAAGTTAACTGGCAGGGCTTTTCTGCAGCCTGTTTACACTGAGTATTGCGTCACTTGTCTGTCAGTGCAGTTAACTGGTAGGGCAGTATTCAGACACTCAGCCGCCCATCATTGGGCTTGTGGACCTCGCTGCAGTGCCTTGCAGACTAGGTTCTGTCATTTAAAAATATTATTTTTAATAAAATACACAGAACTGTAACGGCAGTCTGCACTGCAGCCCACAATTGGTCCTGTGTAGTTGGCAATGGGTCCATGGAGTGGACACTGGTATCCACAGCATCCCATAAATGCTCAATGGGGTTGAGTTCGGGCGAGCGGGCAAGCCAATCGAGGGTCGTGAGGTCACTGGTGTGTTCATTAAGCCAGTCCCGTGCCACCAACAAGTGATGACATGTTGCATTGTCCTGTTGGTACACAGCATCCCCATCAGGGAACTCCAACATCAGAAAGGAGTGCAGATGGTCTACCATAAGTTGCATGTATCGAGCACCAGTCACTGATCCCTGAATCCAGACAATGGCGTCCAATTGCAACCATGTGAACATGGCCCATGACAGAGCCACCTTCCGCCTGCACACATCCCTGTTGGCATATAGGATCCATGGCTTCATGGGGCATAGGTCACACTCTCAAATGCCCATTGGCTCGGTACAACTGTTCCAAATTATTATGCAAATAATATTTTCTCATATTTTCAAAAATTACATATATGAATTGCAGTCATTGTAATTTTCCAGTCTTCAACTATTAGAGTACAATTGAAAGGTTTTTGAACAAACTGCCTATGATAACAGTATATTTTAATAAAAACACAAAATGCACTCAAAATGCATGTTCTAAATTATTATGCACAGCAGAGTTTTCAACCTTTTTATTTTTATAAAGAACAAATTAATGGTTATTTGTGAAATTATAAGCATTAGCAGACTATTACAAACTGAAATCAAACAGTTTTCAAGTCAAAACTTTATTCTAGGTGATGTTACATTTGCACATAGGACCCCTTGTTGGAAAGGAGCTTCTGAACTCTCTTTGTCAGGTTTTGGATGCTTTCTGCTTCAATTGTTTTGCATGAGGACTGAATACCCTCCCAGAGCTGTTGCTTAGATGTGAACTACCTCCCGCCATCATAGACACTCCTTTTGATGATGCTCCAGAGGTTCTCAATGTGGTTGAGGTCAGGGGAGCATGGGGGCCACACCATAAGTTTGTCCTCTTTTATGACCATAGCAGCCAGAGATGCAGATGTTTTATTTGCTACATGAAAATGATCTTACTACATGTAAAATGTACAATTCAAAACCAACAAAAAGGTAAGTATGACACCATCATATATAAGTAGCAATAAAGCGACTGTTATAATAACATATCAAAATTTTATTAAATATCAAAAAATTTGGACATACATGCAAAACACAAATGCAAATACAGGGAGATGAAATTGGAGAAATAGGGTACCAAGATGGAATAAGATCCCCATATATTGCTACATAACACCAATGAGAGGTATATAAGATGATATGTAGTGGCAAGTTAATAGTAATCTAAGACCGTTTCCCACAAACAATGGGGCGGTCACAACATAAATCACAATAGTATGTCAGTACATAGATAGTAAAATACCCCTAATGCAACAGGGAAATATGTCCTGAGCCACAGGTAGCCGTAAAAAACAGTTTCAGTAAAGTACCACGAGTAGCACAGAATAAGAAGAACTCAGAACTTACCCATGTGGGTAGTGTAGTGTAAACAACCAGGGGACCAGTCCCTACTCTCCAATGGCCTGATACGCGTTTCGGCACGCAGCCTTCGTCAGGGGAGTGTGTATGGAAGAGGTATGAAGGGCTGGTATATATGCCGGCATATGGAGTGGTGAGCCAATCAGAGCCAACGTGTGGGGATATCAATTAATGAAGCAGGAACTATAATGGCGGATGCTTGTAATGGCGCATGTAGTCCAACCTCCGTCCAGAGTGTCACGTGACCATACGGCCGAAAACGAGGCTGGAGTGACACGCATAGCTATACCAAACCTCGTTGTCGATCGACCGCGTCACGTGACTCATGACGTCGGGAAGGGCATGCGCACTAAGTATACGGCGTTCCATGATAGAAAAACCCACAACATTGGATCCATCGGATTACTAATGAACGGAGGGTTGGGCTAGGAGGCGTTTAAAGGAGAAGTGCAGTGAAAGTGCATATAGAATGTGTTCAAATATAATAAATACCCACAAAGAATCAAGAGTTGAAGTGTTATATAAGATCCTGAATTAGAGGTAATATATACCTAAAGTGCAATTATAGCATTAGGGTTATTGTGATTGTGATAGCGATCAAAAATAAGACCGCATCTTAAAGGAGTGTATCGAAATTAGAGAAATATTACATTATCTATATAATATTGTGAATAATAATATACACAATCATAAAAGTGCACTATGGTGAACATAAAAGGATATAATATAATACTCACAACACGACGAATGCCGTGCTGTGCACATAATATATACAAAGAATAATGCGTAAGAAATATTATAAAAGGATGCCCCACAACTGAACCGGGTGTGTATACATCCCTAATAAATCAAAAATTACAAAAAACGATCCACTGTGATAGAATAAAGCAAAACAGCGGCATTGACGATAACAGCGACCACGTCCATAGCCCATACCGCTCATAATAACGGCACTTTCAAGTATACCTATAACAAACTAACAAAGAATAGTATTAGAACATATATCAAAAGACAAAAACCCAACCCAAAAACAAAAAGAAAAAACCCTAATACAAAATTTATTTAAAAGAAATACCAGATAGTTTTCAGGCGTTGTTTATAAAAAGGAACCAAAACCAAGGGTCTCCTTGAGGCCATCGGGGGTAAGGGTGCCAAGTCTCCATATCCATTTAGATTCCATTTGTGCTAGTCTTTTTTTGAGGTTACCACCCCAAATGTTGTTTATTACACAGTCAATGCCGCGGACACGTAGCGATGTAGGATCACTGTCATGACATAAAGAGAAATATCTAGCGATTGGTTTAGATCTATCTGTCACTCCGTCTGCACTGGCTGTAATATCTCGTACGTGTTCGCGCACTCGTACTTTCAATTCGTGAGTTGTTAAGCCAATATATATTTTCTTACATGGACACGTAGCATAATATATTACGCATTTCGTGCCACAACTGATCCTATGTCTAATCTGATAAATTTTGTCACCTTTGCTATTGCAAAACTCTGTGGCTTTTTCAATATTCGTGCAAGCCACACACCGGCCACAGGGAAAACAACCACTTTTTGGAGGACCTACCCCAAAAATCCTGGGTTCTTCAGGCTCGTAGTGGCTCCGTACCAACATGTCTTTTAAATTCCGTGCTCTACGAGAAACCACATTCGGAACAGGGGAAATATATTTAGTTATAACCGGATCACCGTGTAAGATGGGCCAAAATTTTTTTAGTATCCGAAACATCTCATCCCAATGAGAGTGATACTGCGTAATGAAACGTACCGTTTGTGAATTATGTTGTTCTCGTTTGGAAGAATGAATTAAATCCGACCGTGGAGATTTTTTAGCTCTACTGTACGCCTTTTTTATAGAACGCTGGCTGTAACCCCGGTCAGTAAAATGTTGTTTGAGGTCCTGGGAAAATTTCTCAAAACCTAGATCTGTAGAGCAGACCCGTCGCATCCGAAGAAACTGTCCTATCGGTATGGCTTTAATGACCTGCGGGGGATGAGATGAGGAGGCCAATAAGAAAGAGTTTACAGCAGTTTCTTTATGGTAAATTTCAGTTTGTAAGTTGTGTGCAGTATCTCTGAAAAGCCAAACATCCAGAAATTCAATTCTGGATTTGTCATAGTGATGAGTTAAATAAATGTTCAAATTATTGCTATTTAATTTGGCGATAAAGTCACCAAATTCTTGTTCCGTTCCCTCCCAGATGATCAGGATATCGTCAATGTACCGCATCCAAGATTGGACACGGCACATTGACAAGTCCCGATCATCTGGGAGAAGGTCCCTCTCCCACAGCCCCAGGAACAAGTTAGCATATGAGGGGGCACATGCCGCCTCCATCGCTGTTCCCTGGAGCTGCAGGTAGAAGGACCCTTTAAAAGTGAAAAAATTATGTGTAAGGATGTATTCCAATAAAGTGATTAGTAACTCGCATAACTCCGGTGGAAAATTGCTTGTATCAAGAAAAAATCTGGTTGCCCGTAGGCCGTCTTCGTGGCGGATGTTTGTGTATAAAGCTTCTACATCGCAAGTTGTTAATAATGTATTTTCGTCCAGTGGTAAGCCGTCAATCTGTTTAAGGAGGTCACTGGTGTCACGCAGAAACGAGGGTAGCGTTTCAAATAGAAGTCGATGAACCGACATACATGCTCAAACGGACCATTTATCCCGGAAATTATTGGTCTACTGGGAGGTGTAGTTGGATTCTTATGTACTTTTGGTAAAAGATAAAATGTCGGTACTGACGGTTCTTCAACCTTCAGACTATTAAAAACTTCTCTGGAGATGATGTTTCTCTCCAGGGCCGATTGGAGAATATTTTCAAGTTCCCTACAGAAAGTAGACATAGGATTAAATGTTAATTTCCTATAGTATTTTGTGTCTCGTAATTGCCTAAAGGCTTCAGCCTCATTCATAAAGATAGGCCACACCACTACATTTCCGCCTTTATAACTATATCATTTTTCTGACTAAGTGACTTAAGACCATCCCTTTCCTCCCTGGAAAGGTTGTCCTTCTTAATATACCCTGGTATTTTTTGGAATTCTTGTGAAACCAATTTAACAAAGAGCTACAGTTGGGCAAATCGAGAGAGATGGAAATTTTTTTGATGATACAGGCTGGTACAGATGCCACTGCAGCAGATGTGGAAGATGTAGGGACTGGATTAGATTCCTCATAGAGGTCTTCCAGAATATGTAAAGCCACTTGTTCCTCCGGACTCAATGTAGAGTTACCGGAGGCATGTTCCACAGCTGCTTCAGATCTATGAAATAATTTTTTGAACACCAATGACCGACCAAACAAATGCAAGTCTTTTGTTGCTATAAACCTATCAAAACCAGCACATGGTGCAAAGTTAAGCCCCTTAGATAATACCGAAATCTCAGAGGAGGTAAGTGGATGTTGTGAAAGATTAATCACCTGTAGTTGATCTTGCCTCTGTGCACTCTTAGTATCCGGGCGTCTTTTAGATGGCCATTTTGCTTGATTCTTTTTACATTTGTTGCCGCCATTTGTTCTGGAGTGCATTTCTGTGTTCATTGAACTATTGGATTCACTAAGCGAGGAAAGGGAGAATTGGGATGCAGATTTCCTGATGGCAATAGATTTAGTATGATGCCTTCTATATACCTTATTGGTCTGGAAATCATTGCTATCCCGATTAAATTTTTTTGTTTTTATGTCACAAATAGATTTTTCCCATCCCACAAATACCTCATCTAGATGTTGATTAAATACTGATAGGGTCTCACTAGTAGATATAGCTTTAAGTTGGCTTTGGAAATCTTCGATTTCTTTATCCAGTGATTCTAAGGAAAGAGTATTGTATTCTGTCAGCAAATGCATAAAAGAAAGGGAACATGTTGTACATGTTGATTCCCATTTCTTAATAAACTCATCATTAGTTATTGGGAAGGATGGGAAAACTTGCACCCTCAACCCCCTAGGGATCAATTTTCTTTTGATGTAATTTTGGAGAAAAGCTCTATTCCACCATATTTTGGTGCGTTTATGTAGTAGACCCTTGATTTTGTCCTGTATCTCCTGAACACTATTCTGGCCTGTAAAACCCTGCACTATACAATTATCTTTAAACATGACGTCCAATTGAGAGAGCCACGTCCTCTCTCTTGCCTTGTAGTCCATGGGGCCACTATTGTCCGACTCTGCTTATGTGTCCTTAACACTATCTGTTTGTTATACATGTAAAAATGTAGTAAGCCATTGAGTTCAATTCAGTTCAAGTCATTGGCTTACATGCGTATTTTTGCGCGTGTAATCTTGCGGACGAATCTTACTACATTTTACACATGTATTTTTACACGTGTAAAATGGACAAAATGCACGGAGCGTAACTCCGTGTGAAGGCACCCTTAGATAGGTAGTCTGAAACTTTGTAGGATTTATTGCAGCGGCTGATGTTGGATGATAGACCAGGTAGATCTTTACACAGTTTAGTCTTTTATACAATTTTTAAGGCCATGTTCTATTAAGAGATTCTATCTCAGTGTCTGCCTGAAAGCAGCAAACCACATTATAGTGCAGGGGTAGGCAACCTTTTTTGTTCGGCGTGCCGATTTAAATTAAAAAAATCAAAGATGAGGTCCTCGGAGTGCCGGGCAATAATTGTAAAGCCGACGACACCTACACTAAAGTCATATAGCACAGGGGTGCTGTCATACTGTGATCCAAGCCACATGCGCTTACCACTATTTGCCTCAATACACATGTTCTTTTCCTTTAGAAGCAATGTAAGTACATGCGTAACTCACAATTAGTGGTAATGTATGTGACTGGGAGCAGAGTGAGGTCATACCTGTAAAGAGCTGACACACAATGTACCTGTATGCTCCATCCAGTCCTCGGCTGTTAGTAACTTCAGTATTCTGTAAGGGAGCGTTCACACTACCGTCAGTGTCCGACAGCTAGTGTCCGCTGCTAATGTCCGCACAAGATTTTGAACAGACATTAGCAGCGGACACTAGCTGTTGGACACAGACGGTAGTGTGAATGCTACCTAAGTGAAACGCAGATTAATTTCAGTCACTTTTAGTTCCTGGCGGTGAAGTAACAGCAAAACCCCAGCCAGAAATTAATCGGTGTCACACTTACAACAAAGTGGCCGCACTGGTGCCCAGGAACTGGATTTGGCTATAATTGCATCTAGTTACAGTGTCACCACCCAATAGAATCACACTAAGGCTGAGGCCCCACATTATAAAAATGCAGCTTTTTTATTGCAGATTTAGCTGCGTTTTTTTTTTTCCGTCAAAGCCAAGAATGGCTAGAAAAGGAACGGGAAATATATAGGAAGCTTCTTATATGTCTCCCTCCTGCTCAATCTACTCCTGGCTTCGGCTAAAAAAACCCCAGCAAAATCTGCAACGAAAAAAAGCTGTTTCTGCAACGTGGGGCTTTAGCTTAAGGCTGAGGCACAGGGAACACAGCTTTTTTTTGTTACATATTTTGCTGTGTTTTTCTGAGCCTAAGACAGGAGTGGATTGAGCAGAAGGGAGACGTATAAGAAGCTTCCTATATATTTCCCATTCCTTCTGTAGCCATTTTTTAGCTTTGGTTGAAATAAACCGCATGAAAATCTGCAACAAAAACGCTGCATTTCTGCAACGTGGGGCCTCAGCCTTACGCCTCCTGCATACAAGTGGCACGCATGTGGTTTTCACTGACCTATATGTTAAAATGAATTGACAGGGCTGCAAATGCAGACAGATATAGGGGATGTATAGGACATGTATAGGACCTGCTCCATAGTTTTCAGCTCTTCAATTTGGCCCAGATACACAGCCACAAAAAGAATGTCTGTATATATGGGTCAATTGAAATATATAGGTCTGTACTTTTATCCACAGTTGTAGATAAAGAGTCTGGTCATGTGCATTGCAGGTTACAACTCAATGTGCCTCCAATTAATAGCAGTTAACCCCATCATGTCCCTCACATTAACCCCCTGTGTGCTTTACATAAGGGACACTGATATGTGAGACATAGGAGGTAATAAGTGAATATCTTCATTATATAGGTCCTTTATTAGTACAAAATGTTTGAATCCAGCATCCACGTTAAATAAAATAGAAAATCTTTATTTTTCAATTTAAAAAAATAAGTCCATACGACTAGAGGTGCTCCCTACCCCTGCACACCAAGAAACAAGTGACGTCGGCTGACGCGTTTCAACACATACGTGTCTTAGTCATAGCCTGAACGTACACTAGTGCCCAACCCTCCTTAAATAGTGCAACATTACATGAACATAATAACATTGATTAAATGAACATATACATAAACCACAAAAGAGAAATTAAAATTAAAATTTTTTATTAGTACCTCCATATGTCTCACATATCAGTAACCCTTATGTGAGCCACACAGGGGTTAATGTGAGGGACATGATGGGGTTAACTGTTATTAATGTGAGGCACATGGAGTTACTAAAAATTACTAAAAAATACTAAATTAATAACCCCAAATGCCTGACATTAATAAGAATAGTTAGTAACACACACGTACCTGGTGTTGTTTGCTTTCACTTTGCTCCCCGGAGCTTCCTCTCCTCCTCAGGGCTGCAGACGGCAGGATCTCCTCCTCACGTGTAACAGCTGGTCCAGGGAGCCCTTATCCTGTGCAGTGAGAGGCTCACCTCTGATTGGTGGGCAGTGAGAGAAGGGGGCGTGTCCTACATATCAGCTCTAGCAGAGCACTGAAAGGACGCTCTCTCTCTCAATTTAGAGTATGAAAGTTGCAGGCCAGCTGCCGTGCCAGCAAAATATGCCTCGGCACGCGTGCCAGGGGTTGCCGACTCCTGTTATAGTGAATTGAATAGGACAGGTAACGTATTTGTCTACTGTATTGCTGGTCCATCTGACCATTGTTTTGGTCCTCTGACAGATGAGAACAACACACAGCCCAATGCTAATGTTCAGTAGGCTTACTTTAAGCCAGAATTTTATGCCAATTTTGGCTCATTGTAAGCCAAGTGCCTTTTCTGATAAGCCATAACTACATGTGTAACAAGGCAAAGAAATTTTGACGTGTCAGATTTGCCAAAGCTGTACCACAATTTCCTCTGTGTCTAGTCATAGGGATAATAGTAAATCTATCCCACTATGTATGAAAGGACCCTATATTTTTGCTATTTTCTTTTTCAATCAAGAATAAATACACTGTGATTGGTACACAGTAGCTATGGGGTTTCCCAAAACCAGGATAGGTTTTAAAGAACTTCTGGAAGCTCCATCATTGGAACCCCCACTTACCACCAGAACTACACAGAGGAGGAATTTCACAGCCCAGTACAGCCCCATATACTCCTCAATCCTCCACACTTGTTTGTCACTCTATTCAAACTCCTCATTGTGATCTTGTAGTACCGGGAAACTGGGGACTTGGGTCCTCTATTGTAATGATAGGCCCCACAGTGAGACTCCAGCATTCATAGCTGTGAATAGGCAATAAAAGTTATTTGTGAGAGAAAAAACCCCCCAGAGCAATTCAAAAGGAGGAAACTTTGCAAATGATCCTAACTGAAGAACATTCTACATATATCTATATCGGAACATTCTACATATACCTATATCGAAATACATACAGAAATATAATTGCAATCATATTATGAGTAACAAAAGCTTATATTGACAGTTAGAATGAGTTAATGCAGCAAGTCAATATTTGCAGTGTTGACCCTTTTTCTTCAGGACCTCTGCAATTCTCCCTGGCATGCTCTCAATTAACTTCTGGACCAAATCCTGACTGATAGCAGTCCATTCTTGCACAATCAATGCTTGCATTTTGTCAGAATTTGTTGGTTTTTGTTTGTCCACCCGTCTCTTGATGATTGACCACAAGTTCTCAATGGGATTAAGATCTGGGGAGTTTCCAGGCCATGGACCCAAAATCTCTGTTTTGTTCCCTGAGCCATTTAGTTATCACCTTTGCTTTATGGCAAGGTGCTCCATCATGCTGGAAAAGGCATTGTTGATCGCCAAACTGCTCTTGGACGGTTGGGAGAAGTTGATCTTGAAGGACATTCTGGTACCATTCTTTATTCATGGCTGTGTTTTTAGGCAAGACTGTGAGAGAGCCGATTCCCTTGGCAACCCCACACATGAATGGTTTCAGGATGCTTTACAGTTGGCATGAGACAAGACTGGTGGTAGTGCTCACCTCGTCTTCTCCGAATAAGCTGTTTTCCAGATGTCCCAAACAATCGAAAAGGGGATTCATCAGAGAAAATGACTTTACCCCAGTCCTCAGCAGTCCACTCCCTGTACCTTTTGTAGAATATCAGTCTGTCCCTGATGTTTTTTCTGGAGAGAAGTGGCTTCTTTGCTGCCCTCCTTGAGACCAGGCCTTGCTCCAAGATTCTCCGCCTCACAGTGCGTGCAGATGCAGTCACACCTGCCTGCTGCCATTCCTGAGCAAGCTCTGCTCTGCTGGTAGCCCGATCCCGCAGCTGAAACACTTTTAAGAGACGGTCCTGCCGCTTGCTGGTCTTTCTTGGGCGCCCTGGAGCCTTTTTGCCAACAATGGAACCTCTCTCCTTGAAGTTCTTGATGATGCGATAGATTGTTGACTGAGGTGCAATCTTTCTAGCTGCGATACTCTTCCCTGTTAGGCCATTTTTGTGCAGTGCAATGATGACTGCACGTGTTTCTTTAGAGATAACCATGGTTAACAGAAGAGAAACAATGATGCCAAGCACCAGCCTCCTTTTAAAGTGTCAAGTGGTGTCATTCTTACTTAATCATGACAGATTGATCTCCAGCCCTGTCCTCATCAACACCCACACCTGTGTTAATGGAGCAATCACTGAAACGATGTTAACTGGTCCTTTTAAGGCAGGGCTGCAATGATGTTGAAATGTGTTTTGGGGGATAAAGTTCATTTTCTAGGCAAATATTGACTTTGCAAGTAATTGCTGTTAAGCTGATCACTCTTTATAACATTCTGGAGTATATGCAAATTTCCATTAGAAAAAATGAAGCAGTAGACTTTGTAAAAATTAATATTTGTATCATTCTCAAAACTTTTGGCCATGACTGTATATTGGTTGCATACAACTTCTATTTATACTTGTGTGTCTTCATGATAACAGACAACACACCCTATATAGTCTGATCCTGCAGTTATACTGCATTGGACCACTGGGGTTTTCACTGATCAAGAATACAGTTTGAGGGTCCTAGCACTGAAGCAAATCCTTGTAAAGGGCTACACAAATAAACAGTGAACACCAATTCACTAAATAAGAGTATTGCACAAGTCAGTGATTCATTCAAGGGTTTTATCTGAATTAAAGGATTAAGAAGAATGTTACATACTGTTTTCTGGATGAATGAATAGATGCTTTCTACCTGTTTTTTTCAGTGAATCATTGTTTGCCTGGGGACTTGCCCAGCTACAGATGCCAACTTGCTGTTTCTTGGGTGTGATCCTCCTAGTTCTGATTTTTTTTGCCATTTTTATTATATTAAAATGCCTTTGACCTTGGTCTGTGATTCTAATTAGGTATTTAGTTGGATGCCTGTATGTTTGGGTTCCATGACTTCTTCCCTTTGAGCTTCTATCACTCTTTTAGGACAGCAGATCAGACTTTTATTCTTTGCTTGGGAATTTATGTGTGCATATGCTGTGGATATTATTCTTTAGCAATTCTCTGCCTAAACATAATGAAAGCAGGTATGGACATTTCTATCCTGCCTGAAATCACACTACACTATCGAGAGCATCCTGCTTTCTATTGTGGCTGCACAGTTTTTAGCTGACCTCCACTTCCTGTGTGCACTTGTGTAGTCACTCTTTCTACCCTATGTGCTAAAATGCTACAAGATAATATAAGGGAAGTTAAGTTGCTAAAGCTCAAATGGACATTGTTTCCTGAATGAGAAAACATGGGTTCTATGTTCTGGGTCATTAGAAAATTGGGATCTTCCTTCTACTGTAGTTGATAAAGCAATGATTTCCAACTCCTCCAAATAAACCCACATTCACATTCCGACCTTAAAAATACTTGGAGATCCTTGATACTAGGAGCAGATAAAATATATTATATTATATTACAACTGAGATTTGTTTACTGTTTCGCTAGCTACATTCCAGTCACTTACCCTAATGTAAAGGTAACATTTCTTACGGCTGTTTTCTGGGTAAATGCTACGTGGATTCTGAGAAATTGTGTTTGATAATCAAACCCCCACATTTGGTCAAGGAAAAATGTAAGTCTAGTTTCATATTACCTTTCATGCTTAATTAATGTATGTGCCTTCATTAAACTAACCCATAGATTCCCTTTCCCCCGTGTGAGGGTGTGAAGCTAGAGGGCGCTCTAGAGCGACCCAAAACAGGGTTAAAAAGGACCTGGACCACATTCATACCTGAAAAAGGGGCTCAACTCCGGAGGGAGTGCACACAGCAGGAGAGTGCTGCTTGTGACCTGCAGGAGCAGGTGGATCTTGGACCAGTTAGAGACAGACAGGAGGTCTGTCCCAAGAGGACTGGATTCCATAAAGGACTTGGTTAAGCTCAGTGTGAGCTGAACTGGTGAGCTGAAACCTCAGAAAAGTATTTTGCCTTAGTAGCTTAGTCAGGGTTCAAGAAGTGAGGTAGTGCCTCGTGTGGGGGATAGGTTGTTTGTTGTTTTTGTTCCTGTTTAAAGCTGAATAAAGCCACTTATTTTGGATTGTACCACCTGATCTGTTTATTTGGCGCCCAGCGCCACCAACACCTCTGTTTAGTCGAGGAAAACCGCTACCTTTGATGCTAATTTACCCCTAATTGTCACACCCGATATAGGTTTAAAAGAGCTTCTGTTCAAAAGTGGCAGCTCTTTTCCCTGCATGGAATAGCGTAACCAACTGCACTATTCCATGCAGTGGCATCCAGTAAAAAAAATTATAGACTACATATGTATAGCGCCTATGGGTGATGCATCCGTTTTATGTCCTTCTTTAATATACGTCTTAATTGCTTTATTGATGTGGGCAGAAGTCACAATAACACCTGTACAAGTGGTACTGATGCTTGTGTAGTCATATTTATGCTCTGAGAAGAGTCTTATGTGCATTAATATTCATTTTCCTGTTTGTTGAGAAGAGCTGCCCAGGGCATCGGCAGCACTGCCCCAACCATAAGCAGAGCTAACTGTCCGTTCATAGATATTGGTGACGTCCACAGATAGTTCAGATTAGAGTTCATTGCATGCAGCAAACATATTCCATGTTTAACAGACTTCCTTTCACCTTCACCATGTTTTAAAACTGTCTGGAACATAAGACATGACTGAATGCATCAAATTTACTAAGGGCATGTATTATTTTTCATATATGAAGTGAGCCAAGCATGAGGTTGCTGAAGAAAGAGGAACCGATTGAACATGTTTAGCAAAATGGGGCAAATGTATAATTTCTCATGTACCAATTCAAACAATCAAAGACATCTGTGGTATTATATAGGGGAAGGAGGCCTTTTATATATGATTGCCATTAACTTATACATACACATTATGTGTAAAAAAAAAAAAAATGCAAAAATAAATAAAATATTTGTCCCATAATGTCAAGATGAAAAATTTGTTTAGAAACATGACTGAAGGGGTTAATACTGTAGACCAAATTCTTCTTTTATTTTTCTTTACAATGTCTGTGTGCCCATAATATACAAGTTACCAGCCCCACCCTCCTTTTAAACACACCAATGTGACAAAGACCTTCAATATTCTGACATTGACCTAGCACTGTTGGACTTCAAAGCGTGTTTTTCTTTGCTTTGGTTTAAGCTGGTGGCACAGCCTGATATTGGTAGATTGCCATTGACGTTAATATTTCTCCATCTGTGTTGATGACTTTGCCCTTGGGGAATGAATTACATGCAGCATTGTAAATTCTTATGTTAAAGTCCTATGGAATGTGACAAATTTATCAATAACATAGGCGAGACCATGTTATTATTCTACTGTAACTATCTGCTAATATCCATTAAAGCTGTAATTGTGGGTGTTTGCAATGTGCTTTTAGTGGTGAATCATTTGAGAATAATGATACAATGCATCTGGGGAGGTGGAACAAAACACACTCGTTGCTAGACAAAAAGGTAGTACAGTACAATCCTTTCCTTTTCAAAATCCAAAAAAACTTTTAATCCCACACTTGTTTCCAACACGGAATTACAATATAGCATGAAATTTCTCAAGACTAGATGGAAAAAAGTAAGCAGAGCTAACCAGGTATGAGACATCACTGATTCAGGATTTCTGAATAAATAGCAGGTAGTTTTTGGAGAGGATGGAAAATTCAAGCATGATAAAGCTCCAACTGCCATGTGTCAAAAGGGTTAAAAGGGGAAGATCATTACATACGACAAGGGTTTATATATCCTGTATGATAGTTATACAGTGTAAGCTTAAAGGGATCCTATCATTCAAACTCATTTTTTTCTCATTAACACGCCAGAATATCCCTAAGAAAGGCTATTCTTCTACTACCTTTCATTGTCTTCTCCACGCCGCCGTTCGCTTGGAATCCTGGTTTTTGTCGGTATGCAAATGAGTCCCCAATGCTGCGAGAGAACTCTCCAGCGCCACCTCCATCTTCTTCAGGAATGTCCTCTTCACGCCTCTTCTTTTGGTGCAGGCTACAATGGCCGCTTACACAATACAGTGTAAGCAGCCATTTTCTTGTGACCAGCGGGCATGCGCAGTCGGCTTTTCCCTAAACCCAAGCCCTAAAAGTCTGAAGCCTGCGCCGGAAGAAGACGCGTGAAGAAGACATTGCTGAAGAAGATGGAGGCAGTGCTGGCGAGAGTTCTTTCGCAGCATGGGGGACGCCCCCAGTGCTGTTTGAGAGCTGGGGCCCGCCCCCAGTGCTGCAAGAGAACTCATTTGCATACCAACAAAAAAAAACGGGATTTCAAGCGAACGGCGGCGTGGAGAAGACATCGAAAGATTCTGTCTCAGTGGTACCGGTGACCTGACTTTCTCCATAGAATTGACCCCGCTGTGACTGACCAGTCACAATTAAAAGCACTGCACAACTCCCAGGTCCCCCTCATATACAGGTCCACTACTGCAGGTTGTAGGGCAAGACGAAGAAAGTAGCTGAGTTACTGATGTTATCAATTTTGTTTGTCATCTGCATTAAGGTCTGTGAATGGCGCTGCACCTTGGGTGCGAATAAAGAGTGAAAAATTTCAAAGAGCCTTTTAGGGTTACAGGAAAGAGAAGAGATGAGAGCAGTGAAATAGGCTTGTTTGGCAAGGTGAAGGGCAGAACTATAGGTTTTAAGCATAAATTTGAAGTGGAGGAAATCTGCAGGTGAACGTGATTCTCTCCACAGACATTCCGCACAGCTAGAGCACTGCTGAAGAAAACGCGTATATATAACAAATACTTAATAAAAGTCAGGTAGTCGGTAATAAACAGCTACTCCACTTTATAATTTATACTCTAGAACTGCAATGAACAACTGGCTATCAACAGTAAACTCCCCAACCTATCCCATGCATTACGGTGTACTCAAGAGTCCTCAATGGAGCAAAGTATTCCCTTTTTTTTTTTTTTTTTTTTTCTTTTAACTTGAGCTCAGTTATTTCATTGAACAAGATTAACTACTGTTCAGTTCTGATTCACTATTGTGTTAGAGATACTGCTTGTTATGTAAGTCAATAATTGTAATCCATCATATACAATGGCTCAAAAAAAGACATTCGATTTAGTGGTGATAATATAGTGTAAGTTGAGTGGTGTTAAAGGAGTACTTAGTACAGTAATATCATCAAGTCTTTATAAAAGCCAGATCTGCTTTAACAGTGATTGATTATTATACACTGCCTGCTTACCCTCCCATAACTCCCTGAGGCTCCAAAGACCGGGGATAGGACAAAAATTAACCACTTATCATTGTCTTCTCAGTCAAGTTACATTACACACACAAATCTACTTAAAATGGCTAGAACAGAAATGTCAGCCTCTATGCATTGATTATTTGCTGATCAAAAGAAGATTTTTTTTTATTAAATTAAAAAGTGTATCAAATTTCAAAAAGTGTTGAACTGATAAATATATGTATGTACTGTATTATGGAAGACAGGACATGGAGTATGTGCTTATATTTCATTTTGTCATTTTTAATGCTTTTTTGAGACTAAATGACACAAATGTAGCCGATTCTTGTGTCTATTGTAAAATAAACCAGAAATACAGATTTAATTGTTTTATCTCTTTACTCTTGTATTGTACCATCTGGCTAATGACAAAAAATAATATATAGACAGAATGATAAGAGTATGCCTTCCCTTATATATTTGTATATAGTTTTGAAAGAACAATATGAAACAGTAAGAACAAACATAAATCTTCTAGTCTTATAATTAAAAAAAAAATTAAAAACTTAAAAGGTTTTAAAAAGCTTTCAGAATCCGATTCAGTGCGCCCTGGGAACAACCATTAAGTAGTGATTTGATATCACTTTTCACTTGGTGGATATCACTACCTAAAATGTCTTTTACTCTAAGATATTGATACATAAGACAAGTATACCCAAAGTGTTTAGTAAATAACTTAAAGGGAAACACTTTTACAACTGAATGTTTTTCATAGCACAAATTTATCTACAATAATATTAATATTTGAAAAGAGTCTTAAAGAGAACCTGTCATCTCTATTGTTTCTCTTAAACTGCCACCATGCCTAATAACATGACATTATAATGTTTCTAAATTTGCCCCCGTATGCTAAGTCTGAAGTAGACAAATCATAAAAATCGTTTACCCTTTACACATTGGTCTCACTGTATCATACATGGCACAGTTATAAAAAGTTTACCAATCTGCAAGTAATAGAGCTAGAGAATCATGCTAGTTAGTAGAATTTGGTCAGATTTAAGCAATTAGAGACAGATAGTGATAGAAATCATAGTATGGCGTGAGGGTGTCTATCTTTACTGTTTGAGCCTGTCTGCTTCATTCTTTCTCTAATACCAAATTGTCAGGACAGTTAACCCTTTTGTTGCCAATATACTAATTGTGTCTGTCTTTTGTGCAATAGAGCAGTTTCATCTGTATGCACTGTGTTTCCACATAATTTTTACTGACCTACTAGAAAAAAAAAAATTGTTAAGGCTTTTTTTGCAGCAGTTAGTGAGAGCACTGCAATTGCCAGTGGCACTCATACCCAGGTGGCCTCTGCCTGCTTCACCTCACTCCAGTGCTTCACCCCTTCTGCCAGTTCCACAGCTCCAAGAAGAAGGAGTAAAAGCAGCAACATCAGCAGCCAGTACACTATCTGGAACATGATGAACCAGTTTTTCACCTTGCAACAACAATTGGAGTCACAAGAGGAAACTGACACCCATGGGCTGCAACAGCAGGTATATTTTACCTAAATTGCACTTATATTTCAGCAGATAACTTTGAACTTATGGTATTTTGGCCCAATAGGCCAGAGCAGTGAAAGTAGCTGGCCCAGTTTTCCATGGGAACTTTGACCCGTCCCTGGGCGTTTTTTCTCTGCACTCAAATCTCTCTTTGGTTGCTTTGTTTGGTGCCCCTCCCGCAGTAGACTTCGTTTTAGGACCCTTACTAGGTGCAAAACTGCCGGGGGTGCTGGTTTGCTGGATCCCCTTCTCTACTATCACGCGGCAGTCCTCCTCCGCTTGCTTGATTGGCGCTTTAGGTCCCGTGACAAACAGTGGGTCTCCCTGGAGGCGGCACTGACTTTGTCCTTCCTCCCTTCTCTCCCCTGTGTTCCTTCGCACTTTCGCCCTGCTTCGGTTCGTTCTTCCCCGCTAGCCTCTCACTTCCTCTCAATGTGGGACAGCTTGTGTAAATCTGCTGCTCTTGCTAGGGTTCCTGGCCCCCTAACTCCATTGTTTAGGAACCCTATGTTCCCACCGGGCGTTGCTGCTCGTCGTTTCCTAGTTTGGCATGCACCCTGGGACACTAGACTGGGCGCTGTTTCCGAATCTTCCGCCTCCCTACCCTCCTTTGCCCACCTCCAATCTGCTCACCCAGATGCCACGCTCTCCTGGTTGGAGTACCATCAATTGTCCGCCTTTTGGCGCAAATACTCTGTACAGTCTTTCCTCTCTCCTCCCCTCTCGGAGGTTGAGACCTTGTTGCATGGGTCCAGCTCCCCCTCGCACGCCCTCTCCCTTCTGTACGATGTACTTCTGAGAGCTGCTGCCCCGGGCCCCCCCCTTCGTTAGTTCATGGGAGTCTGATCTGGGGTCTAGCCTGTCTGCTGCTGATTGGGACCGTTGTTTTCTCTTCTCGCATAAGCTGCCTCTACCTTGTAGTGCCCAGGAAAAGAACTTTAAATTGCTGTCCCGATGGTATCGCTGCCCTACCCTCCTCCATAAGTTTTATCCCTCGGTTTCTGACCGATGTTGGCGATGTGGTTCCGCGGAGGGTTCTCTTCTGCACATATGGTGGGAATGTGAGGAGATCAAGCCTTTTTGGTCTGCTGTGTTCTCATTGTATGAAAAGGTTACTGGCTGTTCTCCTACTCCTTCTCCGCAGCTGGCCCTCCTTTCCCTTATCCCTGGCAAGATCTCTAGAGTTAAGGGTGATCTTCTACGTCACTTCCTCACGGCTGCCAAGACGGTCATCCCCCACCATTGGCGCACCTCTACCCCTCCTTCTCTTCTGGAGTGGCTGCAGGAGTTCCTCCTCATCCGCAGAATGGAGTTCTTGGTGGTGGAAGATGTACCTGTCACTTCCAAATTTATCGCCCTCTGGCAGCCGTGGGTGGCGTTTCAGGAGTCCTCAGATTTCTCTGCTCACTTCGCGTGATGTCCTAGCCTTTTTTGAAGACTTTTGCCACGATTCTTGCCATCCCTCTTGGTCAACCCCCCTTTATGTTTCTGTAGTGCTGTTTGTCTGTCCCATTTTCCTTCTGTGTCTGGTGTCCTCGTCCTGTCCTTCCCTCCCCCCTGGTCTCTCTTGTTTCCGATATTGTGACTAAAGGTTTTTTTTTTTTTTTTTCTTTTTTCTTTCTCTGTCCTTTCTTTTCTGGTTCATGCTTATCGTGATGGGGTATTCCCCATGTTTTCTCTTGCCTTATTGCTCGGCCCTGCGTGGCCGCTTTATTAGTTTATAAGTTCTGTTTCCCCCCCTCCCCTTTTTTTTTTTTCTTGATTCCGTTGTTTTGTATTTGTTTCATTCCTTATTGCAAAAATCTCAATAAAACCTGATTACACCTTCCATGGGAACTTTGGTATAAAAGATTAGTGAGCTGTTTGCCAAGGGAGATTTATCTTGTTTGGCCTCAAGCTTAATTGTCAAGAGTGTGTACAGTGCCGCCATTGCATTGTAACACCTAGAAGGATGAAAGTGCCAACCGTTAGTATGGAGTTATTTTGTCAAAATGAATTAGGCAATGAGGATTTTCACACACCTCCAGCTGATGCCACCATCTCTCTGTATAATGTTCCTTTTATTGCAATGCTGAGGTTGCTTGCACTTTTAAACAGCTATCACAACTGCTACCCCTCAGCCTGACATGTCTTTTGGTCTAATCCATCATTTCATTCCATGCCGTATTGCCACAGCTACCACCACACAGTCAGATGTGTCCTGCAACCTGGTCGGTCCATGACATTCCACTATGTCACGATGTTGGGTTTTTTTAAAAAAAAAAAATTAAAAATTAAAACATTTTGATTTAACATCTGTCATCCTGGCAAAATTTTATTTATTTTATATTTTTTTATTTAATAATTTTTATTTATTTTTTCAAATCCCATTTTTTTGTTATTTTCAAACATTTTTATTTCATAACTGCCATCATGAAGGTATCATTTATTGGTGTTTTGCCAATTCTTTATTAATTTTCAAATAAGCTCACCGTTACAAATTTCTCCCCCAATTTCCAACAAATCTGTAGCACATGTCATCAATATAACTGCTATCTGTAAGCCATTTGAAAGGTAAGCACTTTCCCCCAATAAAAGGATAATTTTTGGAGCATTTTAAATGATAAAATTAGTAATGTGAGTGGCAGCGCAGTTTGTGTGTTATGTCTCTGCTTGTTCGGGTCTCTGCGCTGCCCTCCGGCGCAGGAGGTGGACTCATTTTGATTCTTTGCTTAGAGTTTTTCATTTCACTGTGTGAATACTGCTCTATTACCTCTCCTCTGTAATTGAATTTCCACCACACCCATCTCCAGAACTTTGTTCCTCTATGATCATCAAATGGTTAATTCTAGTCTTGCCGGTGTGATTGACAGCCTGTCAATTCAAGCCTAGGGCGGGTCTTTGGCTTCCTATATACAAGCCATTAGCCCACACAGCCATTCTGGCTATTGAGACTCTGTCCTTAGAATCTTTTTTTATGTAAATGTACAATGTACATTTTTACCTATCAGTATGTCTTTTGAGTGTGGGATGGAAATCCACCCAAGCACAGGGAGAACATACAAACACCTTGCAGATGTTTTTTTTGCTCTTGGCAGGATTCTAACCCAGGACTCCAGTGCTGCAAAGCTGCAGTGCTAACCACTGAGCCCACTCAACAGCTTCCTGTTAATAACCTCCACCACGGCTGTTTCACTGAAGTCTCCCCACAGTGCCACCCCAATATAATGGTCTTCAATGGCCCCACACAGTATAACAAGCTTTCTACACTGCCCCTTTCCCCCAGTATAAAGCTCCACAGTGGCCAATAGTATAATATGCTCACCAAAAGGGTTCCCCTAGTATAATTCTCCATAGTGCTCCCCCCAGTATATTTCTCCACTGGGGCCCAACGCAATTTTATATATTATGCTCCCCAGAGAACCTCCTAGTATAATGCTCCTTAGTGCCCCACCCCCGAATCATACTCCACAGTGGCACCTCGTAATACATACCTCCCAACCGTCCCGGATTCCGCGGGACATTCACGGATTCGGTATCCTGTCCCACAGTCCCAGTCGGCGGGAGGTATGTCCTGGTTTCAATTCAGATTTGCGTCTGGAGGATTCAGATCTGAGTTGATTACATACTGGAGTTGACTACATCCACTAGCCGCTTCGCTCTGGCCAGTGGATGTGTAGGCGCGATGTGATGACGTCACACCTCTCCTGGGCCTCCTTGTTCTGCTCAGCTGTCCCCATCACCACCGACTTCATTTCTGCGGCTGACGTAACACATTCTGGATGTCATCGCTGAGGCCCAATCACAAGCGGTGAATGGGCAGGCTACCAGAAGATGATGCCTAGGACAGTTGAGTAAAAATGTTTTTTATTTTTACTCACCTTGGGAAGGGGCCCTGCAGCACATGGCGCTGGATCTCTTTCTGTTTTTGATCTGGCCGGGGCTGACTTCAGGCTCTGGAGTCATAAGACTATGGATCCCAGGGGCCCCTTTGGGCACGGGGGCCCTGGGCAATTGCTAAGTTTGTCCCCCCTCATGCAGGCTCTGGCTATGGCCATATATAAATAGTAACAACTATATATACCAGGCTATATCTTTTCTCTCATACTGTAGATTGGACATATACAGCTTTAAATGATATATATATATATATATATATATATATATATATATATATATATATATATATTATTTTTTTTATAGGAATCAGACTAAATATTAGATCTTAGATGTTGTCAAGCCTTATAATGCAGAATGTACTGTGCCTTACTATGACTGTTTAACATCATCTCCCCAGAAGTGTAGCTAGGAGTTCAGCACAGGGGGGGTCAAACATGTCCAAATGGCCCCCAACTTAGGTGTACCAATATTATCATTATACAGTGACTGTATAGTGGTATATATCTACGCTATACAGTGCTTTGCAGAGCATTTAGGTGAATACAGTGCAGTAATATTTACTGACTTACAGGTGATGCCTCTAATTGTTCACATTAACTATCTCTTCCATCTGGACCACCATGACGCTTCTTTCAATGTCTGTGTAGTTTGCAGCACAAATATCTTTTGGCTCCTCACTTTTCGAGGCATCCAACCCACATTGCCCTTACCTGCACATCTATCCTGCTTTTACCCCCAATTATAAAATATATAATATAACACCCCATTATGAATAATACCTCCAAGTGAATCTTTATATTAACCCCTTAAGGACCAGGCCATTTTTTGGTTTCGCATTTTCGTTTTTCCCTCCTCACATTTCAAGAGCCATAACTTTTTCATTTTTCAGTTCACAGAGTCACATGATAGCTTATTGTTTGCGGGACAAATTGTACTTTGTAATGGCACCATTCAATATGCTGTGCAATGTACTGGGAAGCTGGAAAAAAATTCAGAATGAGGCGCAATTGGAGAAAAAATGCATTTGCACCATTTTCTTATGGGTTTAATTTTTACAGCATTCACTGTTTGGTACAAATGACATGTTACCTGTGTTCTACGTGTCAGTACAAATGCGGTGATACCAAATTTATATAGTATTTGAAATTTTTTGATACTTTTAAAAAAAATGATAAACTTTGCAAAATAGAAAAAAAAATTTGTGTCATCATGTTCTAACACCTGTAACTTTTTCATATTTCCATGTATGGAGCTGGTTGTGGTGTCTTTTTATGCGGGACAAGATGACGTTTCTATTGATACCATTTGGGGAAAGATCCGATGGTTTGATCACTTTTTATTCAATTTTTTATAGGAGGCAAAGTGTTGAAAAAAAAACGCTTTTTGGCTGTTTTTATTTTTTTTGCTGCTACGCCGTTCGCAGTACGGGATAAATGTTTTAATATTCTAATAGTTCAGGCATTTTGGAGCGCAGGGATACCTAATATGTTTATGTTTAATGTTCTTTAATTACTTTTATAGCTGATCTAGGGAAAGGGGGGTGATTTGAACTTTTATATTTTTTTTATTTTTTTAATACTTTTAAAAACTTTTTTTTTTCTTCTGTTACATTTATGATCAGACCCCTTAGGTACCTTGAAACCTAGGGAGTCTGATCGCTCATACTATTCACTGCAATACTACAGTACTGCAGTGAATAGGAAAATCGCAGCACTTCTATTAGACGATGCCTCTGGCCTCGTCTAATAGATCTAGTGCAGAGACAAGCCTGGAAGCCTTCAATAGGCTTCCGGCTGTCATAGCAACCGATCACCGCCCTCTTGTGACGTTCAGGAGGGCGGCGATCGGCGAAACATGGCGGCGCCCATGCCGCCGGCGCCGTTTACACACTGCGGTCACGTTTGACCGCAGTGTGTAAAGGGTTAACAGCAGCGATCGGCTCGGGCACCGACCGCTGCTGTTAGTGGCAGGTCCTGGCTGTATTATACAGCCGGCATCTGCCGTGTATGGAGCGAGCTCAGCGTGTGAGCAAGGGTCGCTAAGGGGTTAATAACTTCCCTGTGTACCCCCTGTGGTGGAGGTAGCTCAGTAGCAGCATAGGTATAGACCCAAACAGTCAAGACAGGGACACATTATATGCAGCAAATAGGTTTCTTTAGAAAAAAAAACAAAAAAAAAAACAGGAATATAAATAAACCTTGACTTCAGGCACAAAATGAGCAAAATTAAATACAGCCTTAACGTCAGGCAAAAACAAAACAAAATCCTGCTCGTCTGAGTGACTAACTAAACAAAAATGATAACCTAACTATACGTTTGGCTTACTACCAGCCACACAAACAAAACAAGCACAACGTTGTCTCACCGGACTCAGGGTTACAGTCAGACCCAGACTCCTCCTCTCATCTTCTGGATCTGCACTCAAGTGCAGGATCTGCATCTTTTTTCTGGCCCAGTAATGAGCCTCAGACTCACACCTGGAGCTGAGGCCTACTCAGGACCCGCACTGGACCACACATACAGTGTTGGCCAAAAGTATTGGCACCCCTGCAATTCTGTCAGATAATACTCATTTTCTTCCAGAAAATGATTGCAAGCACAAACTCTTTGGTATTAATATCTTCATTTATTTTGCTTGCAATGAAAAAACACAAAAGAGAATGAAAAAAAAGTCAAATCATTGATCATTTTACACAAAACTCCAAAAATGGGCCGGACAAAAGTATTTGCACCCTCAGCCTAATTTTTGGTAGCACACCCTATAGACAAAATAACTGCGAACAACCGCTTCCGGTAACCATCAATGAGTTTCTTACAATGCTCTGCTGGAATTTTAGACCATTCTTCTTTGGCAAATTGCTCCAGGTCCCTGAGATCTGAAGGGTGCCTTCTCTTAACTGCCATTTTGAGATCTCTCCACAGGTGTTCTATGGGATTCAGGTCTGGACTCATTGCTGGCCACTTTAGAAGTCTCCAGTGCTTTCTCTCAAACCATTTTCTAGTGCTTTTTGAAGTGTGTTTTGGGTCACTGTCCTGCTGGAAGACCCATGACCTCTGAGGGAGACCCAGCTTTCTCACACTGGGCCCTACATTATGCTGCAAAATTTGTTGGTAGTCTTCAGACTTCATAATGCCATGCACACGGTCAAGCAGTCCAGTGCCAGAGGCAGCAAAGCAACCCCAAAACATCAGGGAACCTCCGCCATGTTTGACTGTAGGGAGTGTGTTCTTTTCTTTGAAGGCCTCTTTTTTTTTCCCTGTAAACTCTATGTTGATGCCTTTTCCCAAAAAGCTCTACTTTTGTCTCATCTGCCCAGAGAACATTCTTCCAAAACATTTTTGGCTTTCTCAGGTAAGTTTTGGCAAACTCCAGCCTGGCTTTTTTATGTCTCTGGGTAAGAAGTGGGGTCTTCCTGGGTATCCTACCATACAGTCCCTTTTCATTCAGACGCTGACGGATAGTACAGGTTGACACTGTTGTACCCTTGGACTGCAGGGCACCTTGAACTTGTTTGGATGTTAGTCGAGGTTCTTTATCCACCATCCACACAATCTTGCGTTGAAATTTCTTGTCAATTTTTCTTTTCTGTCCACATCTGCGCGAGGACACTTGCCTGAACATGGCGGCTGCCTGCATGTTCCCAACGCCACTCGCATGCCAGCCAGCCACATATCGCCTAATGCTGACATTACATACAGCAGCACGACCAGGCCTCAAGCCCACAGCCGCCCGTACCCGCGTACTGTGTGGCCGGGAACAGACAGCACAGTCAGCACTCACTCTCATGTCACGGTCACTACACACAGACATCCCCAGCATATGCAAGGTGAGTGCTGGAGGTTCTGTGATCGCCAGTTTCCTTAGTGGTGGTGGTGGGGGGTTTACAAGAGTTGGTGTGTAGGGGGCTGGGAAGGGGGGGGAAGAGGCGCTGGGTAGGAGAAAGGGGGGGTGGGGTTGGTGGTTTAGGGGAGGTGCTGGGAGTTAGAGAGGGGGCCTGGAGGGGTTTTTTGGTGGGGGTTTGGGACCAGAGGGCTGAGGGTGAGTAGGAGGGAGGCCGATTGCACAGGTTAAAGGGGGAGGTGGGCGGGTGCGCGGGCAGAGCCGACCACGCATGCGCAGTTGGCGCTGCATAGGCCCCAATGCCTAGGCAGAGTGAATTCCAGCCGGAAGAAGATGAGGGGACGCTGCGCCGGGAGAAGACTTCAAGGAGAATCCAGCACGATCGTCACTCGTGGACTTGGTAAGTATAATTTAATCGAATTTTGCCTACCCCTGAAACGAGCATTTCCCCCCACAGACTATAATGGGGTTCGAAATCCGTTCGAACAGTCGAATAGTGTGCGGCTGTTCGAATCGGATTTCGAGCCTCGGACATTTTAGTGTTCGTTCATCTCTAATGATAAGTAATCCCGTCTGGTGTGTGATACTAGAACAGCCAAAGTGTACATATAAAATTCACATATAGCATAGCAGGCTAGCCCAATCAAAATACACTGTATAACATCAAAGATAAGGTAATAAGCCGTCTAGTCTATAAGGTGTGAACTAGTGGTAATTATGCACACAGAAAATCAATGTATATATGTATAAAGATAGAACAACCATATAGTAGGCAGACTAAGAGGTCTCTGCTGAAGGAGAAGTAAGGCCTCAATTGGAAAGAAAGTAAAGGATAACAGTTAGCATAAAGTACCCATGTGTTGAAGAGAGATGAAAACCTGACCGTGTGATGGTTTTTTATATTGTTACATGTATGCTTCTATGATATATGCTTCATGCATGGTTATAGATTTACATTTATTAACTTTGGACATGCATTAGGCTGCTGATGAATTGTTGACACAGTTTTGACTTTATTTACATTGTATGACATATGTTTCTTCCAATTTGTCGGTGATGCTTTTATTTGAATTTATGCATTATAAGATATAAAACTTTTAAATTGGTTATCCAGGAATTTATAATTGATGGTCTTTTCATTGTCAATTTTAAAGACACAGATAACACTTTTGCAGATGCACAATTCCCCTGAAGAACTGTTTTGTAACAAAACAAAAACACCAAGTGGCTATTTTCACACTGATATTGTATGACTTTATCCAGCCACTGGTCTGATTGCGATAAATTATCTGTATTTTAATGGTGTCGGTGTGCTTGTCCTACATAGGCTTTAAAATGCCCCTACACAATAAGTGTATCATGCTGCTAACATCTGTACTTACTGAAATTAATATGTTGTCTTAGTACAACAGGGATAAGTCAAGTTCTCAAAGAACAAATAGAGCATGCAGATTATAGGCCATTATTATACCCTCTAATCCTTGGTAGCTAGGATGGTAGCCACTATGTTCTCTAAGCAAGGCAATACAGAACCTCATGAAATAAATGTACAATGTCCTAATTATTATCTATAAAGCAGCCAGATATACAGTGTCATATAGCAACCAAGGAAAACGTATTAAGATCTGAGACAGTGATGGTTATTTTCCACAATCCTAAGGGTCCCCAGAAATAAGGGCTTTAACATCACCCTTGGTGGTCTATGGACATAAAGGTAACCGTCAGTAAAGGGGTTTATGTAAGGATTCCAGGTGATTTAGGGCATCATCTCACCAAGCTCCAGAGATTTTGTGTTTAGCGTTATCTGAAAGATGAGTGCAAGAAGAAGAAAGAGCACTGTGCAGCTGTTGTTGTATGGCTGCAGAGTTCCCCGTATAATTAAACAATTTAAGAGCACTCTGCGTAGGTGAAGATATTCCTTAAATGGGTGGTAGCTTCGGAGCTGCTCGGCCATGCTGTGGCACAGTTAAGATGAGTTTGTGTAGACGACCTCTTAAGTTTAATTCATTTATTTCAGTAATTCCCGTTGTCTTTTATATCAAAGACTAATAACACAGAGGTGAGGCAGCAAGTTACTTTATTCATTACATTTCAAACTTCCGAAATAGAAATGTATGCAGTTAAATATTTGTCAACCTTGCAGCAGACTTTTAGGCTGGTTTCTCAGGAAAACCTAAAATGTAACAATGAAGGAATTCAGTTCTATATCTCTAGTACAGGAAGTATGGCAGTTCTAAGCTGTGAAGTTCACTGCACAGAGACAAATATAAGACACATTTTGAACATGATTTATCAAGTCTTGTCAAACACTGGACTTTAAAGGGAACCTGAGTTTTCATCAAAAGTTGAAATATGTGCAGTCTCTTTCTGGGCAATTTGTACTGTGACTGTATAACCCTGCATACATGACGTCCTATCAGGTTTTTCTGATGCTAATAATCACATTATGGTAGCAGCACATTTTGCCTTTGTCTTTGAGGTTGTGGGTATATACCTAGGAACAAAAAGCCCCCTGCCTTATCCAATATAACTACACAGTCCAGTCACATTAATGTGACCACCTATCAAAATCCAGAATAAACACCTTTCGCAGAATGGACCACTGCGAGAAGAGAGGGATTGTTGTGATGATGTTCACAGTGCCGTGTCCAGCTGCGCTAGGTTACGCGGTTGAGCATCCATGGCGTGAACAACCCGATCGAGGTGGTCCCACAGATTCTCGATTGGGTTCAAGTCTGGGGAATTTGCTGGCCAAGGGAATATGGTAAACTGATCCTGGTGCTCCTCGAACCACGCACGTACACTGCGAGCTTTATGAAACGTCACATTGTCCTGCTGATAGATGCCATCATCCTGAGGAAAAACAATTCACCTGTAGGGGTGAACATGGTCTGCAAGGATAGATGCATACTTGTGTTGATCCATCGTGCCTTCCACAATGATGAGTGCACCCAGATGGCTGACGACACATGCCTTCTGAGATTGATTATTTAACGTTTACGTCAAAAGTAGGCAGTGGTCACATTAATATGACTGGACTGTGTAGTTTGGTTTCTTTACATGTGATACTGCCAGGAGTAACTTTACAAGAACAAACAAATAGCTGAGAAAAGACAAAATGACCATCATATAGGCGATTCAGGAATACTGAACTGCAAATATAGAGCAGATGCATGCAGTTACCCACTCCATTCTAGAATCTGTCATGTAGACATGACACAGGTAAAGAAAAATCTATGAGCACAGCCAGTAAAGCTGTTTACTGTGTGAATATCCCATCTGTAGATACAAGTACATAGAAAACTTTTCTTACATTGCAAGCTGTGAGATGTGCTGGATCTTCAGTCCTTTGCACAGAGCAGTTTGGAGACCTATGTGTGCAGGCTGTGAGTGAGGAGAATCATCCCCTCCCATCTGCAATCATTATGTGAAGAGACCAGCCCCTCCACTTTCCACTCATTGTGATCTGCCTTGTTTTTTGTGAGTCCCCCTCCCCAAGTAAAATTTCTACTCCCGAGACTGGTCTCCACTGGCCCTGTGCCTTTTACATTGTGAGAGCCATCCTGTTCCTATTGCAAACAGGGGCATTCTGAAGGCTCTCAGGCCTGTCATAGGAATATGTCTATTGTAGCAAAAGTCCCACAAACTGCAGTTGTACTGCAGTCTATGGGACAATAAATCAAAAGTTTGCAGGTTCAAGCCCTCAAGGGGAGCTAATAAAATAGTTAAAAACTTTTTTAAATTTACTCCCCTCCCCTTTCCATAGATTTGAAATAAAAAATAAATAAATGAAAACAAACAAACAAACAAATTATATTTCCCCGTGTCCAAAAACAGTCTTCAATATGTTAAACTGTCAAACTGTCAAATATAAAACATTTTTCCCATACAGCATTAGCCGTACCAGGAAAAAAAAAAAAAAAAAAAAAGCCAAACTGTTGTGTTTTAGCTGTTTTGCCTCCAATTAAAATTTTAATAAAAAATGATCAAAACATCAGACATTCCCTAAAATGGTATAATTGTAAAGTATATCTTGTCCCACAAAAAAAGACACAGAAATACAAAAAAGTTGTGTGTGTCAGAATATTGTGACTCCAAGAAATTTTTTTTTGCAAATGTTGGGATTTTTTTTTTAAGGGGTTAAAATGTAAAAACTTAAATAAATCTGGTATTCTCTGAGTTGTATCGGCCCACAGAATACAGGTGTCATGTAGTTTTGGCTGCCCGGTAAACAGCAAAAACAAGAGCCATAAGAGAAATTAAGTTTTTCTCCAATTCTACCTCATTTTTTTACAGCTTCCAAGTACGTCGTATGGAATATTAAATGGTACCATTACCAAGTCCAATTTTTCCCGCAAATATTAAAGCGCTTTTTTACAGAAATGGCGGGGAGCACATGAGAATGAGAAGTAGGAGTTTTTAAAGGCTATTCCAATGTGCCATTACTTCAAAAGGTCATTTTCTAATGACAGAATCCCTTTAAGCCCTTGCATGACTCTGTGAACAGAAAAATAAAGTTATAGGGTTTGGAAGGTGTAAAGTCAAAAATAAAGGGAAGGGGTTAAAAATTAAAAAAACAATGTTTTGATTCTCAGAGATTATGTATTAAGCTCAGTGGGCTTATTGCCATCGTATGCAGAGATATCTTGGATCTGGTTGCGATAACAGAGACAGGGTCCATTAACTGTGCAGACTGGTAGATAGTTATAGCTGGATACAGATCCATTTACCGTAATATACTCGAGCATAAGCCGAGTTTTTCAGCACAGTTTTTGTGCTGAAAAAGTGCTCCTCGGCTTATATTCGGGTCATTACGGTAATTTTCTTGTAGCAGGCCAGGATAGCAGACACTGCCCCCCCCCCCCACACACACACACCGCTCCATCACACGCCGGGTGACGGGGCCACGTAAACTCAGGCCCGCACCCTGCGTGTGTCTGCTTCCTGGCCTGCTAGCAGAAGTACCGTAAGTACTTCTGCAGATTTTAATGTACAGCATCGCCATGCTCCTGGCAAGAGCATGGCGATGCTGTGGGCCCCGGCACCCGCCCCAGTGTCTGGATGCCGGGTCCGAATGCCGGGTCTTTAAATGTAATGGCACCGCTCTGAAGAGCGGTCGCCATAGAAACCAGCACCTCCGCTGTAATGCTTACAGCAGAGATGCTGAAGCTTATGCCTGCGATCTCTTATTGCAGGCATAAGCTTCGACATCTCCACTGTAAGCGTTACAGCCGAGGTGCCCTCCGGAGATGTCCTCCCCCCCTTCAGCCCCCCTTCCTGCGCAGCGAGCTCGCAGGAGCCAACCTGTTCCGACGACAGCCGGGAGCCTAATGAAGGCTCCCAGGCCTGTCATCGCTGTATTGCCGTCTATGGGACTTGCAATCAAATAACTGCAGGTTCAAGTCCCCCGGGGGGCTAATAAAATAGTAAAAAAAAAAATAAAATAAAAAAAAGTTTTAAAAAATATAATAATAAATAAAAGTTCTAAATCACTCCTTTCCCTAGAATACATATAAAGGCGGGTTCACAGGACCCGCTCAGTTATGCAGGTTTCCATTTTCTGTCGGCAGAAGACAGAAACCGACATCCAGTGTCTGTTGGTGAGCGTCTTCTGCTGCCCATGGCGAAACCGTTTTTTTCTTTTACTGGACACAAAGTCCTGCTTGTCCGGCTAAAAAAAAAACTAAACGGTTTCGCTGCAGAGAGCAGAAGACGCTCACCGGCGGACACTTTTCAAACCCATGAATGTTTCTCGGGCAGGAAACGGAAACCTGCATAACGGAGATTGGGCGCTGGTGTGAAAATTACTGTGAAACACATACACATTAGTTATCCCTGTGTCTGAAAGTGCCCGGTCTACTGAATATAGGGTACCTGCAGTGCTTCTATTCCGTCGGGAAGGGGTTAATAGGAGCACTGCAGATACTCTATATTCAGCCAGGCTGAATTCCAAGTGGGGGTAAAAAACCCTAGTCCTCAGGCTCAGGGAAGGGGCAGATAGACAACCAAAACATCACATCCCCTTTCCCAGCACTTACTGCACCCAAGAACTCGGCCATTTTAATTTTTGAAATTTTCCAGTAGCTGCTGCATTTCCCCCCTAGGCTTATACTCGAGTCAATAAGTTTTCCCAGTTTTTTGTGGTAAAATTAGGAGGGTTGGCCTATATTCGAGTCGGCTTATACTCGAGTATATACGGTATGTGAAGAATAGTCTTAATCACTTGTTGTCACAGTCAGTTTAGGGCTTTGTGACTTTATGCCTAGTTTTCTAAACCTGATGTCTCATTTTAGAAAGATGTCAAGTTGAAAGTCCAGAACTGTTTGTTAAAATCCACTTTATTTCCTTATTCTAGAAACTGCATGTCTTGCTCTCCTTAATGTAACAGAATGCCCCTTCTGACCCAGCGTCTCACACAGACGCTGCCATTACCCCACTCTGCATTGAGAGGAAGCAACCTCAACAAAGCTATCTGCAGATAAATCCATCTCCTTATGGAGGAGTTAATGTGGTTTGGCTATATTCCCAGATCATGCCATTAGGTTTTATGAAAAACCATGCATTGATCTATAGGGAGCTAGCTTTCAAAATGTGGGGCTACAGCAAGTTCCTCTCTTCCACCAAGGAGGTCTTATTTGCATATTCCTGTTCAGTAGTTTGGCAGCTGACTAGTCTCCAGCAATAAATGCTCTAAATCAAAACTGAATACAAACAGATGTTAAAATCATTCAAAAGCAGTTCAGGCCTCATACTGTAGGGAATAAATTCTCATTAATAACAACATTATGTACCAGGAAGAGCATAATAGGAACAAGGGAGGAAATTTATTGACACATCCATGCCAGTATCATCCCCTATTCTGTGCTTTGCTTGCTACTTTCTGCTAATGTGGGTGGAGTGGGGTGGGCCGGGTACGCCTCGGCACAACATATTTATTATAACTTGTCAGAAAACTGGCACAAGTTATATAGGAAATCCAGGTCAGATCCTAACTGGTGTAGATTTCTATACTGGTGCATAAGTGGCACATCTTGATGATTCAGGCACAGATCACACCAGATGGAAAGAAACACCAATATTAATAAATTCCACCCAAAAAGTGTAAAACAACAACCGGAGTACAGGATGCCATTAATTAAACTTCATGAAATAAGCATGGTGAGATAACCAATTTCCTGCAACATAGTAAGATGAGTAAATGAATCTGTAGCTGCTGTGCACATAAATTGATGTGTCCTAAGTATACTTAATGGCATCTTTTATTGTGCAATATGTAGCACCTAGTTATTTATGTCTAATGCTTTGGACCATTTTTATTATCCTATTACTATTTTTATATCTTCTTAGTCTAATAAAAAGTTGTATTGAATAGATTATAATGTAATATACACTTCACATGTGACAGAATGATAAACCAAGGTCTCTCACTTTGAGGATTCTGTCCCCCTCAATTTACACGAAATGGTAATAACTGGCGCATCAATAGGAAGATGCATTATCCTATACCACTCAATCTGTTTGTGGCTAAAAAACTGTTGTCGATCTAGCTTTTAAGCTCCTCCCAGATGCCACAGACTGAAACTCAGTGCTTAAAAATGTGATCAATTTCAGCAACAACTGCTATTTCCTTGATCTGCATAATCTTATGGCTCACCCTTCTAAGGCCTGGTTCACATCTGTGTTCAGTATTCCGTTCAGGGAGTCTGCTTGGGGAACCCCCGAAGGGAATACTGAACGCAATAACAAGCGGTGAGTTTATGAAAGAACCTGGGCTACCTTAGACTATAATGGGGTCCATGTGTTTTCAACGCGGAGTCCGCATAAGTCATGTTGAGGGAAAAGTACTTCAAGAACTACTTTCCTCTCTGCATGACTCATGAGGATGCCGCATGGAAAACACACGGACCCCATTATAGTCTATGGTGTCCATGTGCTTTCAGTGCTCACTGTTTGTCAATGCGTTCAGTATTCCGTTCATGGGGTCCCCAAGCAGACTCCCCGAACGGAATACCGAACGCAGATGTGAATCAGGCCTAAGTATTGCATTTTTAATGTTTTAGAGTGTAACTATAGTACAAACCTTATGTTTTCAGATTCTCTAATTTTCTTTTTCTAACTTGTTAAATGTATATTATTATTACTAATTTTCTCCTAAATAAAGATCACTGTGACTGTAAACTTGCTTAAAATTTCGATAAAAACTATTGTAAAAATATATGTCACTGTGCAGCATGTATCTTTAAGCACAAAACAGCAACATGCGGTAATGAAATACAATGTAATAGAATAAACAAAAAGAAACAAAGCCACACAATATCATGAGCTGGCAAGGCAGCATACACACACAGAGGTAACACTAGGTCAATGGCTGGTATGTAACAAAGATAGATATATATACAAACCCATAGCATCCCCAGGTGGGGGCTGACACAGACACTTATTACATAGAGAAGCATACTGGATACTGCAGTTAGAGTTAGTATAGGTAGTTTCCTACTAGATATCCCCTGGGCCTTAATTACAAATGTGATTTACTGTTCCATTATTGAGTTTTTGGATTCTCTACTACATCTATATGATCATATTATTGAATGTGTACAATATGTCCTATTGTCCCCACTTGGGATTTCCCGGAGGTGTGTAATATACAGTCTCTATGTACAAATGCCTAATAATTCCTGCAGAAATCGAATGTCCTTGACTGCGTATTATCCCACATCACAACATATATTGGCTGTAGTAAAATATTTCCAGCCATACACAGGCATTTAGCTCCTGGACTCACACTTGTTTTAATTATGCAGTATATATTGTGGACAAGCAAATGGTGCTGCATTTTTATTGGATGCATTTGTGTGTCGGAGGGTTATAGCCTCTTACTTATGAAGTGTATTACTTACCCTATACAGCCATCGGGGATTGTTTTTTATTTGGATCTTCATGTTCCCATTGCATATTGTTCCCATTCATAATTTTTGTATTTATCTAATAAAGATGTATTATATTTTCAATATTTTTGCTGTGGCTTTCTGCTTTTGGTATTTGCTTTATATCTTTAGTTCACAGCCTTTTTGGATTTTGAGCATTATCATCCCTAGTGTTGGTAACATTTGATGCATGCTAAAATATACATTCTGCCTATTGGTGCTATCTATATTTATCTTTGTTATATACATACCATTAGCCTAGTGTTACCTCAACAATTAATAAGTCTCCAGGGTTGTTAATGTATTCATGTTTTATTGTATTACATCATTACATGTTACTGTTATGTGTTAAAATATACGTGTCATTGTGTTATAATATTGTACAATATAAGATGCCATTCTGCACATTAAAATATAAGGGCACATCAATTTATGTGACAGTGACCACAGTTGTCTTCGCTAATCTTCCAATTTTGCAGGATATTGGCTGTCTCATTGTGCTTATTCCATCAAGTTTATTTATTGGCAATTACTGTATAACTTGTGCCATAGGCATCATATGCTTTACACTCACTGAGGGAGATTTATAAAGACTGAGGGCATGCCTCCTGATAAATCAGGTGCCCCCCGCATTGGTTGTGTGTCTGCACTATAATCTAAACTGGGGTAAATGATCATAAATCTGGTGGGGCTGGCAGCCCCATACACTTCCAGGAGAGTGCCAAGAGTGGCGTCAAAAATTCCCAATTAAAAATTATTCGTGTCCAACAAAACAACAAACCATACCCCAGCAATATAAGGATAAGCAGTACTGGCTGACGCGTTTCGGAATTTAGTGTTCCTTAGTCATAGCCTGACTACCATATTGCGAGTCTACCCTTATAAAGCACCACCACACGTGTGCCTACTTAATTATGTTGAATATACAAAACTTTGTTTAAAACAACATGATGACAATTAAAACAGACGTATCCTTATACAATTCACACATGTAAAATATAAAGTACCAAGCGGATAAATTATAATACATTATAAAGAATGCGTAAATAAAGACTAATAAAAGAGAACCTAACTTTCATGTGGTTATTATTCATAACTTACTGTTGCAAAAAATACAAATGAATTATACTTACACAATCCATAGTAAAGCGCAACTCACAATATATCATTGGCCGTAACTTATAAAAGATTCTATCTTTGGAAATTCATCTGAAGCTAAACCTATCACCAAGATGTAAATGTAATCCTTATAAACTCAAATGAATATGATCACATGATGTGTAAACATAGTGGATCCGTAAGATAGAAAAGATCCCACCATGTAAATACACAGCATGGATCCCGATGTATAGTGCCGCACAGAAATACATCTTTACCAGTTTAGTCAGTATTGTGTCTCACTAAGAATTATATTACCCTAAATAGAGATGGCCGCACACTCCTCTTAGGATGGCTATATTGCGCATGAGCAAATATCCCGTCATCTACAGAGATGAAACATCCGCAATGCCCACAACAAAGATGGCCGAACCGAACAGAAAAATGAAACTGCTCATTCGTGAAAAGCGAAGCAACCATTGTTCTACGAAAAAACTGAACTAAATTGCGCATGTGTAGAAACAAAAGGATCCCCAATGTCCGCAATACAGATAGCTACACCAAGCAGGACAATTGGGACTCCGCATACGCCAACAATGGATCGGGGTTGTGACCCTACGAAGACCAGGTGAGTTACTATATTACAAAGTTTCAAAAGGAATCATAATTTGATATTACTCTAACTGTAACATACGGAAACTATTTATGCTTACGACCTAAAAGATGTAAGCAAGATCATTCCTCTTATTGAGGCCCAATGGTCTTCTTGTGCGTAGTTTAAAGATCCATTTAGCTTCTGCAATCCTGAGTAAATGTTCCCTATCACCTCCCCGTATTGGTCTCTTAATCTGTTCTATAGTTTTAAACGAAAAATGAGATAGATCCCCTCCATGCTCCTGTAAAAAATGTTGTGAGACACCAGTTGATTTTGTAGAAGTGTTATGTGTAATACTATGTATGTGTTCACCTATCCTGATTTTAACCGGCCTGGTGGTACTGCCGACATAGTCCTTGTCACAACGAGTACATGTGACCACGTATACTACAAAATTTGAACAACAATTCATGAAGTTCCCCATATGAATAGATGTGGCGTCTGCAAATATGCCGTTAAAAGCCCAATTTTTCACAATTCTGATCGTTCCCGAACATTTCATATGGGGAACTTCATGAATTGTTGTTCAAATTTTGTAGTATACGTGGTCACATGTACTCGTTGTGACAAGGACTATGTCGGCAGTACCACCAGGCCGGTTAAAATCAGGATAGGTGAACACATACATAGTATTACACATAACACTTCTACAAAATCAACTGGTGTCTCACAACATTTTTTACAGGAGCATGGAGGGGATCTATCTGGTTTTTCATTTACATCTTGGTGATAGGTTTAGCTTCAGATGAATTTCCAAAGATAGAATCTTTTATAAGTTACGGCCAATGATATATTGTGAGTTGCGCTTTACTATGGATTGTGTAAGTATAATTCATTTGTATTTTTTGCAACAGAAAGTTATGAATAATAACCACATGAAAGTTAGGTTCTCTTTTATTAGTCTTTATTTACGCATTCTTTATAATGTATTATAATTTATCCGCTTGGTACTTTATATTTTACATGTGTGAATTGTATAAGGATACGTCTGTTTTAATTGTCATCATGTTGTTTTAAACAAAGTTTTGTATATTCAACATAATTAAGTAGGCACACGTGTGGTGGTGCTTTATAAGGGTAGACTCGCAATATGGTAGTCAGGCTATGACTAAGGAACACTAAATTCCGAAACGCGTCAGCCAGTACTGCTTATCCTTATATTGCTGGGGTATGGTTTGTTGTTTTGTTGGACACAAATAATTTTTAAATGGTAATCATTAAAGTTTTTTGACATTTTAACTTGGCTGCTGGACTCCACAACTTTTTGCTGCATATCGCTCCGAGCCGATGGAGATCTTTGGTCCGTGCACCTGATTTGATTCTACAGAGCTGTGAGTTAGTCCGTGAATCGGACATATATGGACATTGCTATTTCATAACATTAAGAGTTTTTTCTTGTTGGGCTGTTTTTTTCCCCTTCCCCTATTTCCTTTCGTACTATGTCAAAAATTCCCTTCCAATTTACCCATCTACTAAGTAGCAACCTTCTACTATTACATATCCACTCAAATCGCTGTCTCCTCTCGCCATACTCGCAATACTTACTCTTCATATTTGTGGGGCCGTTTAGACACACTACCCTTTCTGACCATATCTAGACATCTCTCATAACCAGCTAGTACCCTCCTCTGCACTGGTGAGGAGCAAAGACCTCAAAACAGTAATATGCTGATGGGACCCTCCTCCATTTACAGGAGTTAGCTGGCTTTATAAGAGGTCTAGATACAGGTCAGAAAGGGTAATGTGTCTTTTTAGGGAGAGATAATACAGGGACATATTAGACCACGTATGCCCTGCTATGAATTGTGGGTAATGAATATGTAAATAAGACCTCATTAGTAGAAAAGAGACACATTATCTGTTCTGATGGAAGAAGAAAATGAGTTGAAACAAGGGCATGCTTTCCACCATCTAGTACAGCACTTGGAATTTGGGAACTGAATCAAGAATGGTTAGGTAGATATACATCCTATTCTCAATCCATAGGTGTTTAAGGGTTTGTCCTATTTCAAACAAATATTGAGACAATTCTAAATGTCTGCTTGCTGTAATTTATTCTGTTTACTTGCAGTTGATCACAGAGGCTTTTGAGGCTAATGCTAAAGGGTCACTTTAACCATAGTGCAATGGTGCCTTCCCATTGGGCACTATGGTTGCAGTGGCCCATTCAGCCGCCCCGTATCTAGTGGGACAGTCCCATATTTTGCGTGATGTCCCGTGCTCCATTATTCATAATGATTGCAGCAGGGAAATGCAATGAGTGCCGAGTAGCAGGCATTACAGTCAAAGCCTGCAGGTTTATGGGAACACGGTTAGGTGAGTATTCTTTTTTTTTTTTTTTTTTCTTTTTAATGTAACATTGGTGGTTGAAGGGGCAGGGGAAATATAATTATGGGAGGGGGGGGGCGCACTGGGGGCCCCAGTGCATTTAAGCAGTTCTGTACTTACCTGCTAGTAATTTATACTATATGTCCATGCAATATAAACATTTCTCCCATGTTTATGGGGGGGAATGCTAATACAATTACCTTGATAGTGATTGAGAGAGTATCAAGAAAGTGACATGAGAAAAGTGAACTGTCTAGTTTGTCTGTCTTTTTTGCATTTCATTCCGGTGGAAATCATAATGTTTCAGTATACTAAGACATTTTGGACAATTTTGTACTTACAATTTTGTGGGAATAGTTTGGGGAAGACCTTTTTCTGTTTTAGCATAACTATGCCCCAGTACACAAAGTTGAGGGATATTGTCACTCCTTAGGGAGAAACCACCATATAGGTGTGTGGAGACTTGTTAAGCCTTTAGCACTCCACTTTGCAAGGAACTATGGGAAGAATATGCAAATCTGCCTTCCATGATGTAATTAGGAAGACAGTTGCTGCCTCAGTATTGCAAACCAATAGAGGGCGCTCACTGGAATGTGCAAGCCTGTCTTATGACAGGATTCCAGTGAAATAACCCAATAATGGCTGCTCCCTTTAGCATCATGCCCGACCTTCCAAGAGGCCTTTGTTTTGCAATGACGCTGGGATTATTACCAGGTATACAAAGTAAGGCACATAAAGGCACAGTCGGGTGAATTTGGTGTAGAAGAACTTAACTGACCTGCACAGAGCTCTGACCTCTCTAAACACTATTGAACTGGTTCGGGATGAACTAGAATGGAGATTGTGAACCAGGCCCTCTTGACCGACATCAGTGTCTGATCTCGCAAATACTCTTCTGGACGAATGAGCAAAATACCCACATACTCCAAAATCTTGTAGAAAGTTCCCCCCCCCCCAAAAAAAAAAAAAAAAAAGTAAGCCGTAGAGTGGATACCATCTCCAAATTAAAGGGGTTGTCCAGTTTTAGACCAATAAGAAAAATTTTATTTTTTCACGAAAATATATGCAATTTTCTAATATACTTTCTGTATCAATTCCTCACAATTCTCTACTGCTACTAATTCTTAAAGCATGAAATTAATCAAACCAAGATAATAAGCTGCATAATGAATCAAGTGCTCACTCCCCTTCCCCAGCGCTTGTCTCCATGCCTTGTTGAGTGTATGTATATTACGTTTGAACGTTGAAAGAAGTTAATGTAGCATGCAGTGTGATATATAGAGTAGGATAACTTGTACTGTATGTCATGCTGTCATGTTATGTATGACAACTGTATTTATTGTGTACTTTCTCTGCGCTGCGTCGCAGTACATTGTATGCTTGTAGGCGACTGTTTAAGTGAATTTTTAATAATAAAAAAGCTTGATTTCTGCTGCTCAGCTCTGGAAACCCCATACTATGAAGCTCTGGAAACACAAAGAGGTAAAATGTTTTGCTTTGTGTTTACAACAATTTTCCTCTTTATAACCTTAGTTGTGGTACAAGAGTTGCCCAAGTCTGGTAAAACTTCTGTGTGAATGTTCTATCAGGGGGCGTTCACATATTTGTTTCCCTGTGCACCCTGTGTCATTCTGTCAAGTTTCGATCCTAAGCCCTGGAAAAACTGCATCGGGGGCGGCTTCCAGGCGGTCACTTTTAAAGAAAGAGTAGATCCGCAAATCTTGGCCGGTGTAAAATTTAGCTTGTCTTCTCCAAGTCCAGAAGCTAAAGATCGTGCACCTTGTACCGTGGAATGGTGAGCTAAAGATATCAATTTTTTCTTTGGAATTTGTGGTCGCTTTTAAAAGCGAGTCATTTGAAATGGATTTAAAAGCAAAACGCTGGTGTCCGTATGCAGCCTGTCTGCGGGGAAACCGTGTTTTTGTTTTTTTTTTGCAGACACAAACTCGGACATGTAGGAATTTGTTGTGAACTCCCCTTACTGCTTCTTATTGCCTTCTTTTTTCTTTAGGCTGGCCACCCAGTGCTCTATTTCCCTACTCTTTTTGGCATTGCCATCTGGAAACAATGTCCAAATTTCCTAAGGGAATGTTCACACCAAAAAGGATTGATAAAGAAGTTTTATGATTTACTTACCTGCAGTAGGGTGGTTTGCCTTGACCTTATAAAAGGCAAGTCTGGAGCAACTCTTGTGTTTTATAGAGAAATCTGTGTAGGATTATGGGAAATATCTATTGTATAAAAGGACCCAATAAGACATCAAGCTGGAATGTTGGTGTTTATAATTTTTTCTTTCTTCCCTTGTTAGTGAAGTTAACATAGTGAAAATCTGTTGGACTGCAACAGCTTGAAATGTAAGGATTTTATTGTACATAGTACAAATATTTTCTGATTAATTTTTTTGTTATAATTGGATTTCCTAAAATAAACTCCTTTGGATTTCTTTTCATCAATCAAGGTCTGGTTGTTTTTAGAAAAATCCCATGCTTTACCGTTAACGCCAGAGGAGGTTGAGAACTTATGCGACTTATCACTATGCACCTCAGTACTTGGTGACCCTACTTTATAAGTTAGCATGGTCGACCACTTCATGGCTTTATGGTTACTGAACATTTTCAATTTTTAATAATACTATTTATTTACTACTTTAATTATACTGTAATATTCCCAGCTGATATATACGAGGGAAGAAATTTCATGAACTGACTTGTTACAGCTGTGGTACCAGTCTGCATGGGCACCCCCCTGAACGGAATACCGAACGCATTGGCAAACGGAGAGCTTATGAGAGCACACTGACCCCATTATAGTCTATGGGAGAGAAAAGTACTTCATGAACTTCTTTCATGTCCTCATAACTCGTGCGAGCAGCATGTGGAAAGCACACGGACCCCATTATAGTCTATGGAATCTGTTTGTTTTCACTGCTTACTGCGTGTCAATGCGTTCGGTATTCCGTTCGGGGAGTCTCCATGCAGACTCCCTGAATGGATTACCAAATGCAGATGTGAACCAGGCATTAGAATGATACAAGAAGGTAGTAGAAATCTACTGAACGGCACAGAAACTACCAGTAATTTATAGACTACCTTTTAAGTTGAGGGCAAGTATACAGAAGCTCCTTCATGTTATAAACCCTCTTAGCAACCAGGCAGTAAATATTCCCTCTATATGTCATATTTAGGGGAATTATTTTAATTTCTAGAAAAAGAAATAAGATGAGCAGATTGCACATGTAATCACTATGTGAACTAGATGTTTACAGGCATGTAAATAATAGAAATTTTCAGTCTATTTTGATCTAGCATTATGTGACTCACCAAACCATGAACTATTTTTAGAAAATATATGGGTATTTTATTTTAGAATTGGACTTTTTTTTTTTTTTCTTAACAAAAATGTTCAATTTTCCTTGCAGCAATCTCATCTCAAAGGAAAGTAAACTTTGTCGAACAAAAAAGCAAAAAAATATCCCCCAAAATATAAGGAGAAACCACTATGGATAAGTAGAGAAGCATGTAATTTAATCAAACATATCTGCCTATAAGGTTTAAATAAACTAAATTAACGCTGCTATAGAGACCATGTGAATATTTTTTTTCTTCTATAGCCATTTTCAAATATATATACTATGCTTCAGTGAATACTACCTTACTTATTCTTTTGTATCTAAAATTCATGGGACCCTTCTCTCTAGTTAGGTCATGTGATGGTATTTGACCTGCTGAGAATAACATGGCTGTTGTCTCTCCAAAAGTCACACCAGAATGACTAGTATGATTGACTGGTAAATAGAGATGAGCGAACAGTAAAATGTTCGAGGTTCGATATTTGTTTCGAGTAGCCCCTCAATATTCGACTACTCAAATCGAATATTGAACCCTATTATAGTCTATGGGGGGAAAATGCTCGTTTCAGGGGTAGGCAACGTTCGATCAAATTATAATTACCAAGTCCACGAGTGAGGGTCGGGCTGGATCCTCCGAGCAGTCTTCTCCTTGCAGCGTCCCCGCGGCATCTTCCAGCTCTTCATTCACTGCGCATGCCCGCACTACAAGCAGACATGCGCAGTTGGCTCTGCCCAGGCCCGATGCCTGGCAGAGTGAATGAAGAGCCGGAAGACGCCGCGGGGAAGCTGCACAGAGAAGACTTCTAAAGGTAGGAGAAGAACCAGCGTTGATTGGCAGAATGTATAGCATTCGGCCAATCAATGCTGGTTCTGCATCGAACTTTTACATTCGAATAGCGAGTGGTACTCGATCGAGTATGAGTATTTTGAATACCGTAGTATTCGATCGAACACCTACTCGATCGAGTACTACTCGCTCATCTCTACTGGTAAACACAAGGCTCTCCATAGGATGATGGGAAGGAAGTTGTGAGAAGGTAACAGGCAAAGTGCTGGAGTCCAGATATATCAGCCCCAGCTTTCTGACGTATGTGTGCTCCAGGGCGGATCTGGAGTAGTTAATCTCAAATAAATGGCGTGATTAAAACCATATTTTATTGATATACGTTAAAATAAAAGTCCAGGGTATGTAGCTATACAAAGATAAGAAACACACAAAAGTGATAGAAAATACATATCTACACTAATATAGGGAGATCATTATCCCTTTTGCTACAACTCCCTTAGGTGAATTTATTTATCTATCAATATCTTCTTCATCAAGGGGATATATTCTAAATCTGAGTAGCAAGCTGTTAACCCCAGATTGTCAGCACACCACAGTTCAAGGATGATTCTTCTATATGAAGTAACTCAGTGTGCCCTCAATTCAGGGTTATATATCATTAATAGTGTAGCAAAGTGTGTTAAAAAAAAAAATATTGCCAATTCGTCTCACACATGAAAACGAATATCCCGTGGAAGTTTCATGCTGGGATAGTGGCCATTAATGATAGGAAGGCTTCCAGGCTGTTGGATCTGGAGTAGGCCTCAGCCTGGGTGTAGATCCTTGGTGTATTATTGACCCATAAAAGGCTGCAGAGCCTGCAGTTCATGGCAGCTCCATGAGGTGAAAGGAAGTGTATGGTTCTGTCATGTAACCCTGAGTCCAGTGAGACTATACTGCTCCTGTTTTGTTTGTGCGGCTGAAAGTAAGCCACACATATAGTTAAGTTATCCTACTGTGTAGCTAGTGGCTCAGACGAGCAGGTATTTATTTTGTTTTTGCCCGATGCTAAGGCTATATTTACTTTTGCTCATTTTATGCCTGAAGTTAAGGTTTATTTATTTTCCTGTTTTTTTTTTTTTTTTTTTTTCTAAATAAACCAGTTTCCTGCATATTTTGTGTCCCTGTCTAGACTGTTTGGGTTCGCACCACTTCTTCTACCAAGCTAACTCCACAAAGCTCACAGTTCAGCATCCCTAACCATATACTTATGGTCTCAGATTGCTTAGCAGAATATAGGCTATGTAATGCTGTGCTCAAACACCATGGAATTCATAGTAGAGAAAGATGGTGCCTGATCAGAAATAGATAGGATGAACTACAGGGTTACAAGTGCAACATATAAAAAAAAAAATACATGTGAAAGACAATCAGGAGAGAAGTACATAGGTTTCATTTAAGTTCTTATGTAAAGCACAAACAACAATGAGCTGAATAAAATCTTTTTTAGTATAAGTATAATAGAATTTAACCCCTTAAGGACACAGCCCAAAAGTGCGTTAAGGACTAGGCCTCTTTTTTCAAATCTGACATGTGTCACTTTAAATAGCAATAACTTTGAGACGCTTTAAGTTACACAAGTGATTTTGAGGTTGTTTTTTCGTAACACATTATACTTCATATTAGTGGTAAACACTAATCAATATTTTTGTATTTATTTATAAAAAATTAGGAAATTTGATGGAAATTTGGGAAAAAATTGCAATTTTCAAAATGTGAAATTCTCTGCTTTTCAGGCAGATAGTCATACCACCCAAACACATGAATAAATATTATCTACCATATCTCTGCTTTATATTGGCATCATCTTTTGATTGTCTTTTAATTTATTTTGGACATTACAAAGCTTACAAGTGTAACAGCGATTTTCCAGATTTACAAGAAAATTCTCCAAACTAATTTTTTAGGGACCACTTCAGTTCTGAAAGGAATTATAAAGGCCTGTATAATAGAAACCCTCATAAAACACCCCATTTTCAAAACTACACCCCTCAAATAATTCAAAACAGCATTTGGAATGTTTGTTAACCCTTTAAGCATTTCATAAGAATAAAAATAATATGGAGGTCAAATTTAGAAATTTCATTTTTTTTCACTAATACATTCATTTAGACCTAAAATTAACACATTCACAAAGGGTTAAAGGAGAAAATTCATCTGACAGTTTATTATTCAATTTCTTCCAAGCACAGAAATACCCCACATGTGGGTGTAAATTGATTTTTGGGCGCACGGCAGTGCATGGAAGGGAAGGAGCGACGCATGGTGTTTGAACAGCAGATTTTGATGGAATAATTTTCAGGCACCATGTCTTATTTGCAGAGGCCTTAGGGTCCATTCACATGGAGTAACTTGATTTGATTTGACGTGCCACGTGATGTAGCACGTATATGGCGTGTGAGACTTTGCGCGCCATTAAAGCTCCCATTGATTTCAATGGGAGCCTGGATCATATACGCCGCGTTATTTTGTGGCCGCGGGGGGTTAAAAAGGTTGCGGAACCCTTTCAATGCTGTGATCATGTATGACCATCGCATTGAAAGGGTTAAAACCTCCGATCGGTAAAACTACCGACCGGAGGAAATGGACAGCGGGCGGGCTGTCTTAGACGTAGTATTACTTCATGGTGTGTGAACTACCTTGCGCCCATGACGTAATACTACGTCAAAGGTCGCTAAGGGGTTAAGTATAGTAGTGACAGAAAGAGAAACATAGAAAACCAAAAATATACAAAAAATTTGGAAAATAAATATTTTTATAGGAATAATGCTAGGTTAGCATTATCATTACGGTTTCCGTCCTTCAAGTCTGCATGGGGACCCAGAAGACCGAAACCCTACCTGCTTAAAAAGCGGTTACATGTGGCAACCTGAGGACTTCACAGACTAAAATAGGCTCCACTGAGTTTGACAATTTTATATTGAAATCGGTGGAGAGAAAAGTCCTCTCTTCTAAGCGAACGCTAGTAGGAACCTAGCCTAAGGCTGTTGAATACCATTTTGAGAGCTACTTTTCTTCAGAATTTTCAGAAGGTAGCTTAGAAAGTGGTACACCTACCCTAGCTCTTTTGTAAAAGGTGAGCACAGACACCAGCATTATTGTCTCCACCAAGCAGACTCCCTGAATGGAATACCGAACGCAGATGTGAACGGGGCCTAACATTGCAGTATTTACAATCTCTTACGAGAGTTGGCATCTGGTAGTTGGTTCACAACTGTAACATTGGTGGAAAATTCCTCTGACGAAGAACAGCTCTCAGTGTCTTCATCTATTGATGGGCAATATTCAGATGCAGATGTGCCAGATCAGAGAATTCAGCATCATGTCTACGCCTGAGAAATGCCATGTTGGCCTATTCAACAGAATGCTTCTGCCAAAGCGGATGTCTGAATCTGCGTATACCCATGCCGATTCAGATAGCCACTTCATTGGAAGGAAATAGAACCATTTTACTCTGAATGGATAAGAAATTTGAAGATGGAACCATAGTAGATTGATGTACAAAGAACATCATGCCACTATTAACTCATTTTTGACAAAAAGTGGAGATAGAACCTTCTTGATCTAATGCCGCAATATGTGTCCTCCACATACAGGAGGACATCTGAGTAATATAGGTTCTTAGTATGCGAGTTCTTGTGAGGTGCTTTCTGCTACTGTCGAATACCCTTGAATTGATTTTGGTTTGTTGCTTCACTTTGTTTCTGGTACGTCAACTTTGCCCTGCATGATCCTCTTTACTAAAGATAGGCAAAACGCTCAAGATTCATTTTCTTCCAGGTTCAAGGAACTCAGGTCCCAGATTCTTTTCAGGTAGAACAGGTTATGTACGAAGCACAACTTAAGTTGGCTTAAAACAGTATATAACACTTGTAGAAAAACTAGTCACTCCCCTGATCCCAGTACAAATACTGTAAGTATACAGTTTTATTGGAATAGACAATCCAAACAAAATTATAGTGACATTTTGGTTGTTGTAATATAATCTTCAGACACTAAGGATAACCAGGATAACAGTAGTAATAATGAGTACAGGGAAGTAAGTGCAATAATGCAAATAGAGATATATACAAAATAAATGACAATACATTGTTGCATAAGGTAGTGAATATGATATACATGGTATGTTGAAGAAAAATCTCTTTGGGGCGAACCTGTATAAAATAAGGAGGACAGGTATCAGATATATATATAATTATATATATAAATATAATTTGAATGTTAGAACCAAACAAGGATAAGACAGATCCAATTATAAAAATGGAGAATCTCTCTAAGCAAGACACATAGAACAGAAAGAAAGGTGACTGCAGAGCAAAGGAAAAAGGTCAAAGTGTGTGGAATGAATAATGTAAAAAGGGCAAGGCAGATAAAACCATGTAGTATATGATGCAATAGGCATGTAGAGAGCAAAGTCTTCCCAGATCAGTGGGAGAAAGCGTAATGAGAAGTGGCCAGGGTAGAACCAGTTGGCTGCGGGAATGCATGCTAATACTGTGCCGCCCTGCTGGATTGAAATAGAGGAGACGAGTGACATCAACACATCCGGCATCACGTCATGAACTGTAAAGTGTGACATCATGCATCACTGTGGTCCGTCATATGCGCAATAGGGCATCGGGCAGTCCTGCGATGTCTATCAACATTAACGTAAGGAAAATGTTCGTTCTTGTACCGTGTTAGCCAGTGGGTTGGAAATATAAAAAAACAAAAAAACTTGATAGTCTTCAGTGGTTGATACCTTTTTAATGGCTAACTCATAATGATGACAAATTACGACGTTTCGGAACTCTAGGCTCCTTTCTCAAGTAGATTTAACACATTTCTGAAGGATGCATATTTATATACAAAAGGGCACATAGGGTTAGAATTCCAGGAGGAAGGAGGGGGGGGGGGGTTAGTAATTGGTAGAGACAATGTAAACACTTACGGGTCCTTATCCGTTCACAGGTTTCTGTAAAGTGACATAAAACCATGTGACAAATTCAATCCACACTCCAGTGTTTGAAGCAGGGTCATGAATCTACACTCATGAATGCGTCATTCTCTCTTTGATCTGAAATTCCCTCTCAAAACTAAAACTTTCATGTGATCCGTCATATTATGATCCTCATTGCAGAAATGTTTTGATACGGGGAGGTCCATTCTTTGTTCTTTAATTGTATGGAGATGTGAGTTCATCCGCATTCTAAGTTGCTGTCCGGTCTCTCCAACATACAGATTATCAGTGGAACATTTGATGCATATTATTAAATACACTACATTGGATGTGCTGCAGGTGAACGTACCTGGGATTTTATATTCTCTGTTAGAGTTTGGTATCTCTATCCTGTCCATAGTCAGTATGTGGAGACAGGTTTTGCAACGTTTCTGTCCGCATGGAAATGTTCCTGTGTTAGTTGGAGGTGACAGTGAGCTGCTGACAACCATATTCCTGAGGTTTGGTGGCTGTTTGTAGCACAGGAGAGGGGGATCTGGAAATATGGATGTTAGACGGTTGTCTTTTTGTAGTAGTGGATGTAGTTTGCATGTGATACCTCTTGGCGTCTCCAGGTGTGGGTTATATGTGACAACCAGGGGCACCCGATTGTTTTCCTTTTTGGTATTGTATCTTAATAAATCTGATCTTGGTATTCTGGTGGCTCTGGTGATTTGGTTATCAATTGTTCTTGGATGGTAACCCTTGGTAGACGGTTGTCTTTTTGTAGTAGTGGATGTAGTTTGTGTGTGATACCTCTTAGCGTCTCCAGGTGTGGGTTATATGTGACAACCAGGGGCACCCGAAGAGGGAACAAGGGGAAAAAAAGGACCAGGAAGGATCCCACACAGGGTGAAGAAGGATATACGAAGGTGACTGAGAATAGACAAGGAAGTCTGGATCCTGTCAGCATGTCTAAAAGAAAGAGAACATTGTTAGTAATGGTATGTCATCATACAGTGTTGGCTAAAAGTATTGGCACCTCTACAATTCTGTCAGATAATACTCATTTTCTTCCAGAAAATTATTGCTATCACAAATTCTTTGGTATTATTATCTTCATTTAATTTGTCTTCAATGGAAAACCACAAATAGAATTGTCAAAAAGCCAAATTGGATATAATTCCACACCAAAAATAAAAAAAAGGGGTGGACAAAGGTATTGGTACTGTTTGAAAAATCATGTGATGCTTCTCTAATTTGTGTAATTAACAGCATCTGTTACTTACCTGAGGCACCTAACAGGTGGTGACAATAACTAAATCACACTTGCAGCCAGTTGAAATGGATTAAAGTTGACTCAACCTCTGTCCTGTGTCCTTGTGTGTATCACATTGAGCATGGAGAAAAGAAAGAAGACCAAAGAACTGTCTGAGGACTTGAGAAAATTGTGAGGAAGCATGAGCAATCTCAAGGCTACAAGTCCATATCCAAAGACCTGAATGTTCCTGTGTCTACTGTGCGCAGTGTCATCAAGAAGTTTAAAGCCCATGGCACTGTGGCTAACCTCCCTAGATATGGACGGAAAAGAAGATTGACAAGAGATTTCAATGCAAGGTTGTGCGGATGGTGGATAAAGAACCTCGACAAACATCCAAACAAGTTCAAGCTGCCCTGCAGTCCAAGGGTACAACAGTGTCAACCCGTACTAGCCGTCGGCGTCTGAATGAAAAGGAACTGTATGGTAGGATACCCAGGAAGACCCCACTTCTTACCCAGAGACATAAAAAAGCCAGGCTGGAGTTCCCTGATGTTTTGGGGTTGCTTTGCTGCCTTTGGCACTGGACTGCTTGACCGTGTGCATGGCATTATGAAGTCTGAAGACTACCAACAAATTTTGCAGCATAATGTAGGGCCCAGTGTTAGAAAGCTGGGTCTCCCTCAGAGGTTATGGGTTAAGCAGGACAATGACCCAAAACACACTTCAAAAAGCACTAGAAAATGGTTTGAGAGAAAGCACTGGAGACTTCTAAAGTGGCCAGCAATGAGTTCAGACCTGAATCGCATAGAACACCTGTGGAGAGATCTCAAAATGGCAGTTTGGAGAAGGCACCCTTCACATATCAGGGAGCTGGAGCAATTTGCCAAAGAAGAATGGTCTAAAATTCCAGAAGAGCATTGTAAGAAACTCATTGATGGTTACCGGAAGCGGTTGTTCGCAGTTATTTTATCTAAAGGTTGTGCTACCAAGTATTAGGCTGAGGGTGCCAATACTTTTGTCCGGCCCATTTTTGGAGTTTTGTGTAAAATGATCAATGATTTGACTTTTTTCATTCTCTTTTTTGTGTTTTGTTATTGCAAGCAAAATAAATGAAGATATTAATACCAAAGAGTTTGTGCTTGCAATCATTTTCTGGAAGAAAATGAGTATTATCTGACAATTGCAGGGGTGCCAAAACTTTTGGCCAACACTGTGTGTGTGTGTGTGTGTATATATATATATATATATATATATATATATATATATATATATATATATATAATATAGTGAAGTGGAGAGGGGTATAGTGTGGGAGAACCGCTATTTTTCCCCAAGACTGTTGCAATATGCACAGGCGTTTAGCTTGTAGGTCCCGGACTGGAGTAAAGTTCGGGCCAGTCCTGCAGGGCAATCCACTCCAGGCTTGGGAACTGACCAGCAGGGCTTTGTAAGTAGCACAGGTGTGCTGGTTAGTAAGAGAGAGGAGAGAGACTGAAACACACACTCAACCAGTCTGGGAAAGCTCTGCCAAAAAGGACGCTGTTAAAGGGCTGGGTGTTTGTACCCCTTGTTTACATGTGAACCTTGTTTGTTAGAAGGTCAGCAGTAGGCTGACCCCCTGGTTAGTGAGGGAATAACTCATTTAGTAAGCCGCCGGAGAGGTGTAGGTCTTTATTTTCATTTGTTTGTTTGGACATGCTGAGCAGCACTACCTGTACCTTTTAAGCTTGTCTGGTGCAATAAAGACTGCTTTTGAGAAAGAAGCCAGAGCTTCTGAATCCCACGTACATCACAATATATATATATAATATATATATATTTTAAGGGTCTGGGGTTGCTAGGTGGGGTGGCATAGACACAAAAGTCCAGATTCTTTAGTCCAAAACAAAGGTAGAGTTTGTAGAAAATAAAGAAATGTGGGTGGGCACTCACCAATCAGTAGAAGGCATTGCATACTAGGCTTGAAAAAGCGTTCGATAACGCGAAACGGCTGTTGCCTGTTTTTTCTGCCATCTATGTCATCTCTCCCTCCCTGAGGACTTATTTTATTGTACTCTAATAAAGGTATTATTTTACATAAAGGAAGAAAATGCCTTCTACTGATTGGTGAGTGCCCACCCACATTTCTTTATTTTCTACAAATTGCTACTTTTTTCTAAGGGTTGTGAGCACCAATATCCATCAGATTTGTTTCCGATCCATAAGGACTTATTTAAAACAGTGTCGTAACATTTTTGCCGATATCATTGGAGTGGGCAGTGCCGTCTACCTTTGCTCTCTGTTTCTGGGCAAAGGTAGAGTTTATTTTCACTCAGAAAGATAGTGTAGCAACAAAAAGAAACAATGCAAAAATAAATACCTGCCCAGCTAGGCTCTAATTAAACATAGAATAGGTTACCTCACCTAGGATAACAGAAATCCAAAACCCAGTAGAATCACTCAGGACACAGCTCCAAAAATATGACCTCTTTCTTTGGCTCTCCAGCCAAACTCTGCCTAAAGTCTGCTGCTGGAGCTGACTTCTTAAGCTCCCTTAATGAGCAGACTCTCTGCAGCTGAGTTGCTGACGGAACATCCCCAAAGTGTGGACTGGTGGGGGGTGGAATGACAGGTCCCACTACCAACCTACCTGCCATACCTAAAAATCCAGCCCAATACTGAGCATTTACCAAACTGCTCAGGAGACGAAGGTTGTCTGCTGAGGACAAACATTATTTCTGGAGTTTTCTCATCTCATCCACCTTTGAAGTCTGGGTTAGATGTACACCCCCTCCATTACCTGACCAGCCATCGGCTTACAATATATATATACTGTATATGTGTGTATATTGCAAGTTTTGAAAGACTGGGGTCCAAAACATTGGCTGTATTTTATTGGTTGTCAGATTTAAATAAGATATAACTAAGGAGTGGAAAAGACTTTTGTTATTTTTGAAGAAATGTTTTTCTATAATGAACTTTCCAATTATATAAAATGATTTTACAATGTATTTATCTATGTTATAAATTAATTTTACATCATTGGGAAAGTTTATAATAAAGAACATTTCCTGTTTATATAGGTGTATAGATAGGTATGTATAGGTGTACACAGTGAATACTCACCAGATGGTCGTGGACTCCTTCACCATTGAGATCTTTCCATCAAACTAAGAAGTAGAGACATAGTAACTGGTAGGAGCAATGAGAACAAAGTACAGGAGGGAGTAGACCAAGGAACAGAAATGATCATCACTACATGTAAGCACTAATGGATATCGTTACTAGAGGAGGATCTTACCGGGTCCAACTTGATGACATATAGTTGAACTCATCCTCAGGGTGAAGGGTTTGGTTCTCCGGCCATGGCAGGTCTTTATTCTCCAGAACAGCCTTGAATGGTATGAAAGGCGGCTGTGCTCTCCTCCTTTCCAGATCCTCCCAGCAAATGGTGTTGAAAAATGGATGGTTGATGTTACTAGTCACATCCTGCCGCTTCTCAGGGTTTATCTCTAGCAGGTTTAGGAGAAGATCTTTTAGGTCAGCATCCAGCCAAGATGGAAGCTTTGGCTTGTCTATGGTGATGTTGCTGCCATAGTAAAATGGGGAGAATCCTAAGGACATCCTGGACACAACAATGCCCAGGCTCCACAAATCAACTGTTGTATTGAATTCCTGCATGAAAAGGACCTCTGGGGCCTTCTAACATGGTGTGCCCGCCTTTCCACGGATCTTACTGGAGGAGGTGACACCGTTCAGGGTCGGACTGGCTCGCTGGGGAACCAGTGAATCCCCCAGTGAGCCCCGAGCCTTGACTATCAGTTCAGGGCCCCAGGCTGCTGGCAGCACTGTAATGATTAAAGATGGCCAGCTTCCCAGGGCCCTGACACTTAATATTAATATAGGGAAAGTATACATTGGGAGAACTGAGGACACCAGGGCAGCAGCTGCACCTATCCCTGCCATCCTATGAAGAGCTTTCTCTGCAGCCCGGACTTCCTTCCCCCCCCCCCCTTCCAGCAATGAGTCATCTCTTACATCGGACCGTGTGGGGACGGAGACAAGTCTGCTGCTGCAATGATCACCTTTCTGCCTCACAAAGATGAGTATATATTTTTCTTTTTTTGGTAAAATGTAATATTTAATATGTATTTGTGTACATTTGTTTAACCCTTAAGTACTATCATGGTGTCTATCATACAACACTGCCATACCCATATCATTATGATAGTATTTAAGGGTTAAAGCATGTGTCTTGTATACTGTGTGAGTACTGTATGTTTGTATACAGGTATGTGTGATTATATACAGTATGCTATAATAATGTGTATATGTGAGTATATATAGTATTCATACATTCACATAAGTGTATATATATATATATATATATATATATATATATATATATATATATATATATATATATATGGCTTATATATGGTATTTGAATGTATATCTACATACCTCCCAACTTTTAAAGAACCGAAAGAGGGACAAAATTTGCGGCGCGCGTTGACTCCGCCCACTCGTTAATTTTTCATGTGCCCACACACACTATAATCCTTCTACAGTCACCCGTAAATTATGTCCCCCCTCTATCTCTCCCCCAGTTTCATATACACCCTTCATCTGCCCTCAGTTTCATGTCCCCTTCCATCTCTGCCCCCAGATTCATGTCCCCACATCTCTGCCCCCAGATTCATGTCCCTCCATCTCTGCCTCCAGATTCATGTTCCCCCTCCATCACTGCCCCCAGATTCATGTCCCCCCTCCATCTCTGCCCCCAGATTCATGTCCCCCATCTCTTCCCCCAGATTCATGTCCCCCCATCTCTGCCCTCAGATTCATGTCCCGCCATGTCTGCCCCCAGATTCATGTCCCCCATCTCTGCCCCCAGATTCATGTCCCCCATCTCTGCCCCCAGTTTCATGTCTCCACATCTCTGCCCCCAGATTCATGTCCTCTCCATCTCTGCCCCCAGATTCATGTCCCCACATCTCTGCCCCCAGTGTCATGCCGTCCTCTCCATCTCTGCCCCCAGTGTCATGCCGTCCCCTCCTTCATCTGCCCCCAGTGTCATGCCGTCCCCTCCTTCATCTGCCCCCAGTGTCATGCCGTCCCCTCCTTCATCTGCCCCCAGTGTCATGCCGTCCTCTCCATCTCTGCCCCCAGTGTCATGCCGTCCTCTCCTTCATCTGCCCCCAGATTCACGTTCCACCTCCACATTACACTTACCTTCTCCTCCACTCCCTTGCCGCTCTCTGCGCGCCTCTCTCTCTGACACATGCGGCTGAAGAAAGGAGCTGACACCTGTGTCAGCTCCTTCCTTCAGCCGCATGTGTCAGTGAGAGAGACGCGCAGCGGCGAAGCGAGGAGCTGACCTGTGTCAGCTCCTTGCTTCAGCCGCATATGTGTTCAACTCAGATCTGCGTCCTCTTGACGCAGATCTGAGTTGAAATTGGGACATGCCTCCGTCCAACCGGGACCGCGGGACATGTCACACAAATTGTGAATGTCCCGCGGAAATCGGGACGGTTGGGAGGTATGTATCTATCAGTGTGTAGGTATATAATATGTGCAATCCCATCCACACATTGCAGAAAATACACAAAGTGGAAATGCTGCAATTTCCAAAACTGTTGTGGTTTTGGAAATCACAGCATGTTACTTATACCTACAGAATCACCTACAGTGTCCCTATAGGTATAATGGAAGCAGAAAGTCCTCAGAGGAAACCTCTGTGGAGTTTCTGCAAAAAGCGCTGCAGGAAAAACTGAGGGGGCTTTCCCGCAGCGCTTTTTTGCTACGGCTTGCTACATGGGTTCTTAGCCTTATAGTGTAGTACACAATGTATTGAGATAATAAGGATGAGGCCCAACAGCAAAACACAGGTGAAAAACACTGCGGAAAAAAATAGCGGTGAAGCACAATGTATTTTTTCCACAGTGTATTTCTTTGAACTTTTGATGCATTTTCCCGACACTTTCTCCTGATTGTGCAGCTGAAAGTAACCGGCCATGTTTTAGAAGAACACGCATTTTAGAGTTTGCAGCATCTTCCACTTCTTTTTTTCCTGCAATGTGTGCATGAGGTAAATTTGATTAAATTTCATTCACTTTGCTTGTTTTGTAAAACACATCATTTTTTTTTCTGCCGTAGCCAAAAACGCTGTGTTTCTGCAATGTGGGGCTTTAGCTTAAAGAGGTTGTCCACAAACTGGAGCGATCACTGTGGACGATGTTGTGTCTATGGAGGAACATGAAATCTTCTCTAGTACTTCTTTAATATCATATCAATATGAAAGTGTCAGTCACCAGCAGGACAGAGGAGGCGCTGTATATGGCCGCTTGTATTCCCTCCAGTCTCTGCATTCTTCTATACCTGATCTGTCATGTCACCCTATACTTTCATCCCTTCAGTCCACTTTCAGTCTTTTTTCCCCGTCTCCTGATACATCATTTACTTGCCTTACGCTGTTGATGTTCAGACTGCCACACATTCTAAACAAATCCTCCAGGCTGCCGCCGGACAGATACTCCGTGATGAAATATACTGCATCCTGAGACTGGTGTGCGGCATATAGATGTCATAGAAATTGGCAGTCTCAGGCCTTCAAGAGTATCTGCCGCTCTGTCATCAGAACTGCTGCATTGCGACTGGTGTTAGGCAGGAGCACCAATCCGATCTTTCATGTCCTTATGGGGGACACAATGTGTAAAAATAATTTAAAAAAAACTTAATAAAATGTAGAAAAACAGTGCCTCTACCACATCACAGATTCTAGCCACGCCTATGCAACACAAAAATATGTATCGCCCACATAAAAACTCTGTAATGGAAAGGGGAGACCAGTTTTAAAAACATTTAATTATTCGTTATGTGATTAAAAATTTTTTATTTTTTCTTAAATATGAAAAATAGTTTTTCCTCCACTTTACTACATTTATCTGGATAAAAGCAAAGAAATTCTAAAAAATAAAAATGATGAACACAATAAAACCTTGATTATCACCTATAAAAGGACGCACATTTTTTTATAGACTTCAAAACCACATGAACAAAAAATAACCTGAAAATGTTTGGTCATAAAACAGATAATGGCTAGGTCATGGAATGGTTAACAAGTAGAGATGAGCGAGTACTGTTTGGATCAGCCGATCTGAACAGCACGCTCCATAGAAATGAATGGATGCACCTGGTACTTCCGCTTGGACGTAGCCGGCGCGCTTAACCCCCCGCGTGCCGGCTACGTCCATTCATTTCTATGCGAGCGTGCTGTTCGGATCGGTTGATCCGAACAGTACTCGCTCATCTCTATTAACAAGGACATTATGTAATATGTTGTGACCTTATTGAAATAAGGATAATGATTTTTTGCATATATATTTTAGCTTTTATTTGTATATGTCAAAAGCATTAAGCTTGTCACTTCCCACATGAGCGATACAGTCCCAATGCTATCTATACTAGAGTCAGCCATAATGGCACATATCATAAAATAAATATCTGATAATGGTATGGCGTTTATTTAAAGGAATAAAAACACATTAGAAAGATGAGCTTCTACTTCATAATCCAGGACTTGGCTTGTCTAACAAGTGTAAGACAAGGGAATGATAATATGCTTACGGTATTGATTGCAAGAAGAGAAGGTGTTTCAAGTATATGCACAAAGTACTCATAAAACTGCTTACACTGGATTCTGACAAAAGCACTTATCCGGCCTACCCAGTATACTTCAAGGAGATTTGCTTTCTAGAGAATGGCCAACGACACTTAAGCTATGTGGAATCCCTGTCTTAAAGCGATAGTCCCATGAACATAACCATATCTATATTTGTAAACAATTAAAAGTTAAATGTTTTTGTAAATATAAGTAGTTCTGCAGAGTTTTAAAGAGTTCCTCTACTATCTTAGTGGTGACGTCTGTTATCTTGATCGATTGCCACCAGATATGACCACAAATGCAGAACCTTTCTATGGTCTGGGACTTGTCAAAATTCAGGCATGATTTTCTTATTGTAGCTGTGATATTAGGCAGGGACACTCCATGAGAAGATATCCTGGTCGTAGTAAGGAAATCATGGACGATTTTCTGACCTTAGAAAGGTCCTGCATGCATGGTCGTATCTAGAGATAAGTGAACACCGTTCGATCATATATGTATTCGATCGAATATCAGGCCATTCAAGGTATTCGTTCCCAATCGAATACCACGCGGCACACTCAGTAAAAATTTGTATCCCCTCCCACCTTCCCTGTTGCGTTTTTTGCACCAATAACTGTGCAGGGGAGGTGGGACAGGAACTATGACAACGGAAGCAGTGAAAAAAATTGAAAAAAACCTATTGGCTGCTGAAAACATGTGACCTCCCATTTATAAGAGATCGGGAGAGAAACATATCTGCTGAGGGCTAAATAGGCATTAGCTTCAGATAGGCAGGAAAAAAACCGAAGAACAACAGCTCTTTTCAGAGCTATACTGCAGGGAGAGGAGTGGAGCTTTCCACGGACGGTGGAAAACAGGGATACAGAACAGTTACTTGTTGCTATATACGTGCACACCAGCTTTTGTTAGGGGTGTCCCCACACAAAATAGCAGGAATCCACAGCAGTTACTTCTTGCTATATACGTTCAAACCAGCTTTTCTTTGGGGTGTCCCACACACAAATTTGCAGGAATACAGAGAAGTTACCTCCTGCTATATATGAGCAAACCAGCTTTTCTTTGGGGTGTCCCCCCACACACACACACACAAATTTGCTGGAATACAGAGCAGTTACCTCCTGCTATATACATGCAAACCAGCTTTTCTTTGGGGTGTCCCCCCCACACACACACACACACACACACACACACATTTTCAGGAATACAGAGCAGTTACCTCCTGCTATATATGTGCAAACCAGCTTTTCTTTGGGGTGTCCCCCCCTCCAAATTTGCAGGAATCCACAGCAGTTACTTCTTGCTATATACGTGACAAACCGCTTTTCTCAGGGGTGTATAGACCATAAAAAGGGCATTAGTATACATCAAAAAATGCGTAAGGCTAGCGCATGGGCTATAAAAAAGCGCAGTGGCTACATCTTAGGCTGACTGACGCGTTTCGAGACAGAAATAAGGTCTCTTAATCATAGTCTTGTGAATGCCAGCTACATCTTAGGCTGACGCGTTTCGAGACACAAAGAAGGTCTCTTAATCATAGTCTTGTGAATGCCATCCCACATGGCATTCACAAGACTATGATTAAGAGACCTTCTTTGTGTCTCGAAACGCGTCAGTCAGCCTAAGATGTAGCCACTGCGCTTTTTTACTTCACTTGCATGTTTTTTCTTATCTTTTTTCCACTTGTACGTCATGGTGTCTCTACCATTTTTTAATGTGAAAAAATAAAAGTTAAATTTTTACTACGAGCAAGAGCTGCGGATCTCATCTCTACATAAGCGTCTACGACATTCCTGGCAGGGGCTCTGAACCACCACCCTCCTCCGCCTCCGCCATCCAGCTACCTGATGGAAACGCTGCAGCACTGGCGTGGGGCGAACAACTGTCATCCGGTCCACACCCGGCAGGGGCACACTCTCCAAGGTCTGGGACACGTTAATGGCACCCCGTGGCCAAACTACCGCCACTGAGGGGCCTAGTGTCACCAGGAGGGACAAGTATAGGTGCATGTTGCGGGAGTACCTGGCCGACAGCAGCCCTGTCCTCTCCAATACCTCTGCGCCCTATACTTATTGGGTCTCCAAGTTGGATTTGTGGCTGGAACTTGTGCAGTATGCACTGGAGGTCCTTACGTGCCCTGCCGCCAGCATGCTTTCAGAAAGGGTCTTCAGCACAGCCGGTGGCATAATTACGGATAAGCGCAGCTGGCTGTCAGCTGACAGTGCTGACCGGCTGACGCTGATAAAAATGAACAACCACTGGATAGACCCATCATTTTCATGTCCACCGGTGTCAAGCACCCCGTCATGAAGTTTCATGTGTGTGCTCACCCTCTACAATTCCTCCTCCTCCTCATACTCCTCCACCATCAGCGTTGCACAATTGTGCTCCTACTAGGCTCAATCCACCCTGATTCCCCCCAACTCTGCTGGTTAGAGTCTCAATCCACCCTGATTCCCCCCAACTCTGCTGGTTATAGTCTCAATCCACCTTGATTCCCCCCCAGCTCTGCTGGTTAGAGTCTCCATCCACCCTGATTCCCCTCAACTCTGCTGGTTAGAGGCTCAACTCACTCCAAGGGCCAAAAACACTGCCGGTGCAAGGCTCTACTCACTGTAAGGGCCCAAAACACTGCTTTTTAAAGGCTCTACTTACTCCAAGGGCCCAAAACTCTGATGGTGCAAGGCTCTACTCACTCTAATGGCCTAAAACTCTGCTGGTAAGAGGCTGAAGTCAGCTAAAGGGCCTCAATCTTTGCTGGTAGCTCAGCTTAACAGCCTGTAACTTAATTTTGAAGGGCTCACATTAAGGGCCATAAAAGTGAATTTTGGAATGTCTTACTATAATACGGTTCAATATCGAATAGTTGAATATTGAGCTGCTATTCGAAACGAATAACGAATATTTTACTGTTCGCTCATCTCTAGTCGTATCCACTGGCAACCGATCAAGACAACAAGACTGTGATAGAGATCATTTGCACAATTAATTAATTGATTTATTTTCCTAAAAAAAAAAAATGCAGTGGAAAAGCATTGTTTTTTCCAACATATTTTTCATTGCAATTTTGGCCAGTTTTTCTCTGTTTTTTTTCCCTCATATTAAATCTATAGAGAAAACGCTGGTGTTTTTGCAGGTACAGTGACATGCTGCATTTTGCAAAAATTGCAGCTTTTCCATAGTGTTTTTTTCTGCAGTGTGTGGATGGAATTAGCCAGAGTCTTACTCACTAAGGGGGCATTCACATGGAGTAACGCCGGGCGTGTATCACAGCCATACACGCCGGCGTTACGGAAGACTGCCGAACACTTCCCATTCATTCAATGGGAGCGCTCGTAAATGCCGCTGTTACTCCGGCGTTACTCCGTGTGAATGCCTCCTTACTTTGCTTGTGCTGTAAAACGGACTGTTTTTTTTAATGCTGTTTCCACAGCATCCAAAAATGCTGCATTTCCACAACAGTGGGCCTTAGCATTAGGCAATGTTCACATGGCATTTATAGTAAGAGTAATATTTAGCACTAGAGATGAGTGAGTAGTGTTCGATCGAGTAGGTGTTCGATCAAATACTACGGTATTCGAGATACTTCTACTCGATCGAACACTACTAGCTGTTCGAAGTTTAAGGTTCGATGCAGAACCAGCATTGATTGGCAGAATGCTATACATTCTGCCAATCAACGCTGGTTCTTCTCTTACCTTTAGAAGTCTTCTCCGTGCAGCGTCCCCGCGGTGTCTTCCGGCTGGAATTCACTTTGCCTAGGCATCCAGCCTAGGCAGAGCTGACTGCACATGTGCGGGCATGCCCTCAGATGCGCAGTCGGCTCTGCTCAGGCGTCGGGCAGAGTGAATTCCAGCCAGAAGACGCCGCGGGGGCGCTGCGCCGGGAGAAGACTTCAAGGAGAATCCAGCCCGACCGTCACTCGTGGACTTGGTAAGTATAATTTTATCAAATTTTGCGTACCCTTGAAATGAGCATTTCCCACCATAGACTATAATGGGGTTCGAAATCCGTTCGAACAGTTGAACAGTGTGTGGCTGTTCGAATCGGATTTCGAACCTCGGACATTTTAGTGTTCGCTCATCTCTATTTAGCACATATTATTATACTTTTAACCTGTATGCCAACTACCATTAAACTGAAAACCTCTTTTGGGCTAAGGCCCCACCTTGCAGAAGCACAGCTTTTTTTTGTTGCAGATTTTGTTGCGGTTTTTTGAGCCAAAGCCAAGAATGGCTACAAAAGTAATGGGATATATATAGGAAACTTCTTATACCTTCACCTCAATCCATCTGGCTTTGGCTTAAAAAAATCACAACAAAACCTGCAACAAAAAAAGCTCCATTTCTGCAACGTGTAGCCTTAGGGTAAGTTCACATGGGGTTTTTTGAATCGGAACCTGAGGCAGAGGCTGCCTTAGGTTACGATCCATAAACCAGGTCGCCACGACTGAAAGCTGGTGCACTGCACCGACATCCTGCTGCGTCCTCTGCTCCGGATTAGTCCCAATGAATGGGCCTAGTCCAGAGGAGGGAGTGTCTTCAAGCCGAATCATGAGGCGACTCAGCCTGAAGAATGAGCACCTCGCTTTTTTTTTCTGGGAGCCGGAAGAAACGGCTCCCGGAAAAAAAGACCTGAGCCGCTCCCGTTGATCTCAATGGGAGCTGTCTGTTTGGTTAGAGTTTTGAGGCGGATACGGCCTCAAAACCCTGACCAAAAAACTCAGTGTGCATATCACATTGAAAGCAATAGGTAAAAAAGCCTCCCATTGATTACAATGGGTAGCGCGCGTATGCCGGCACCCATTGAAGTCAATGGGATCTGTTTTTTACGCCGCTCACTCTGAACGAGTTTTATGTTCAGATTCAGCGAGCGTAAACTACGTGTGAAGGCTCCCTATGGGTTCATTCGCACAGAGGAAAATGGTGCTTTATTTGGCACTGAATTTTCAGCGCTGAAAAGAAAGCCTCCCATTGATTTCAATGGGTTCTGCTAGCTTTTTTTTTAACTTCATTCCGCTAGTGGAAAAAAAAGCTAGCAGCACTCATTGAAGTCAATGAGAGGCTTTTTTTCAGCGCTGAAAATTCAGTGCCAAATAAAGCGCCATTTTCTTCCGTGTGAATGGACCCTAAGGGTTAGCCTTGTACTGTCTGTTCTCATAAAGGTAAAATACTGTATGCAGTTCTTCAGTTTAAAAGCATTGTGTAAACTAAGCCTAAGGCTAAAGACCCACGTTACAGAAACACAGCTTTTTTTGTTGCAAATTTTTTTGCGGCTTTTTTTAGCCAAAGGAAAGGGTGAATTGAGCAAAAGGTAGAAGTATAAGAGCTTCTTATATTTTTCCTATTCCTTTTGTAGCCATTTTTGGTTTGGGCTCTAAAATCTGCATAAAAAAAAGCTGTGTTTGCCCAAAGTAGATACCACCAAGCCTCCTAATATATTCTCCTGTCTCTAACAAGCCTGATTTTATTGACTTCATTTTGCGTTTTCTCCGTTACTAAGTAACATTTCATAAATAACTCTACAGATAGAATTTGGAATATCGTCGGCTTTGCATGTTTTATTTTCTTTGTATGTGGTAGGTAGTGTTAACATGTATTGATATTAAGGTAGCATTACGTGTCCTCAAGCACCTCTGTAAAGACCTTAAGGATCCTGGATTTGTATTTCTCCTCACCACAGTGCTTGATGCTTTATTGTCAACACATACCATATGCCAACTTCAGCAATTCCATCAAAGCTGCTATATCTGTGCCAAATCACGGACATCTCCTAGCATCACCAAGAAACAAACAAGGAAAATCACTTTTGCAAGAATCTGTCAGGCAATGAATCATAGCCAGCAAGAAACTACTGTATGCTAAATTGTCTTTATTGGGCTAACTATATTGTGGAAATATATGGATGATATTATATAAATTAAATCTAATACTAAATAATTACTATGGTATATTGTGAAATGTTCAAATGAAATGTTCTTAAAGTAATAGTATAAGGGTGAATTCACACTGAGTAAACGCTAGCTTATTCTGAACGTAAAACACGTTCAGAATAAGCGGCGTCTAAAGCAGCTCCATTCATTTCTATGGGAGCGGGGATACGAGCGCTCCCCATAGAAATGAATGGTCTGCTTCTTTCACTCCGTGCAGTCCCATTGAAGTGAATGGGGAGTGCCGGCGTGTACGCTCCGGCATGAGCAGAGCTTGCCGTATACGCCGGCACTCCCCATTCACTTCAATGGGACTGCACGGAGTGAAAGAAGCAGCCCATTCATTTCTATGGGGAGCGCTCGTATCCCCGCTCCCATAGAAATGAATGGAGCTGCTTTAGACGCCGCTTATTCTGAACGTGTTTTACGTTCAGAATAAGCTAGCGTTTACTCAGTGTGAATGCACCCTAACATGGAGAAAGGCTTCTCTGTACTGTAGAATCAAACTTAGATCACTTTAAGACTTTATCGATGCAATAATGTAGCCATATTGTGGTGCTATCAAACTGGCTTAATAGCGGCAATTGAAGATCAAGGGGTATAAATGTTAGTATTAGATATAAATTATTAGTTTCACACTACATAGGATGATCGCAATAATTCCAAGGATGGAGGGCATCGACTTAAATATGTATAACAAATTTATCTTGACTGATCCAACAGGAGCCAAAAAAATGGCTGTAAATTTCAGTGTAAATTGCCACTAAGGATAATTATACTAGATTCAAAATGAAAGGGGAGGGGTTAGTGTGAAGTTATTGTCAAATGTTAGGACATTTCCTTGGCTTGGCATCACCTAGTGGACAATTGCCTGTGTGGCACAAGGTTCAATTAAAGATAATTTTTTTCAGCAACACTACTGCTATGAACAGTAACATAAGCATACCAGATGTTAGTTACACTCGTTTTTATGGTAAAATCTACTAACTGATTCTCTTTAACACCCTGACTACCTTTTAAGGACCAAACCAATTTTTGTTTTGGTGTATCAGTTTTTTCCTCCCCACCTTCCAAGAGCTATATACAGTCCTATGAAAAAGTTTGGGCACCCCTATTAATCTTAATCATTTTTAGTTCTAAATATTTTGGTGTTTGCAACAGCCATTTCAGTTTGATATATTTAATAACTGATGGACACAGTAATATTTCAGGATTGAAATGAGGTTTATTGTACTAACAGAAAATGTGCAATATGCATTAAACCAAAATTTGACCGGTGCAAAAGTATGGGCACCTCAACAGAAAAGTGACATTAATATTTAGTAGATCCTCCTTTTACAAAGATAACAGCCTCTAGTGGCTTCCTGTAGCTTTTAATCAGTTCCTTGATCCTGGATGAAGGTATTTTGGACCATTCCTCTTTACAAAACAATTCAAGTTCAGTTAAGTTTGATGGTCGCCGAGCATGGACAGCCTGCTTCAAATCATCCCACAGATGTTCAATGATATTCAGGTCTGGGGACTGGATGGCCATTCCAGAACATTGTAATTGTTCCTCTGCATGAATGCCTGAGTCGATTTGGAGCGGTGTTTTGGATCATTGTCTTGCTGAAATATCCATCCCTGGCGTAACTTCAACTTTGTTACTGATTCTTGAACATTATTCTCAAGAATCTGCTGATACTCAGTGAAATCCATGCGACCTTCAACCTTAACAAGATTCCTGGTGCCGGCATTGGCTACACAGCCCCAAAGCATGATGGAACCTCCACAAAATTTTACAGTGGGTAGCAAGTGTATTTCTTGGAATGCTGTTTTTTTTGGACACCATGCATGACGCCTTTTTGTATGACCAAACAATTCAATCTTGTTTCATCAGTCCACAGGACCTTCTTCCAAAATGAAGCTGGCTTGTCCAAATGTCCTTTTGCATACCTCAGGTGACTCTGTTTGTGGCATGCTTGCAGAAACGGCTTCTTTCTCATCACTCTCCCATACAGCTTCTCCTTAGATAGTAACAAAGGCTGTAACAAAGCCCCCATGCATCCACAGAAGAAAGAAATTCCAGTCTGCCGACCGCAGGCATCTTCCAAGTATAAACAATAGACACCAAAATATTTTCTTGAAAGAAGGAGTCCGCAATTTCATGCAAGTTTCTCCGCCATGCTTTGCCTGTGTCTTGTTGTCTGCTACAAGCTAAGTATCAATACTTGCCTGTCTGCTCCCCAGTCCCACTCTGTCAGTCTGATGCAGGCACACTGTTATGATGTCATGTGCGCTAAGAGAAGGGAGAGGGGGCTGGGGAGCAGGCAGGTAAGTAATGACTCAATACTGCTATAAGGGGAACAGTGAAAGGGCCACTGTTTAGTTTAATTTTTTTTACGGCCTATACTCAGGATAGGCTATAAATACCTGATAGATAGTGGGCTGAGACACAGCCCGATCAGCTGTATTAAGCCACTTCCAATGCCCATCCTGTACACAATAGTTCTGTCCACCGTATAGGGGCCCTGCCCTTTTTTATTGTAGATTGTAAGCCCCACATAGAGGTCACAATGTACATTTTTTTTCCTCTATCAGTATGTCTTTTTTGGAATATGGGATGGAAATCCATGCAAGCATGGGGAGAACATACAAACTCCTTGCAGGTGTTTTTTTTTGCCCTTGGCAGGATTTGAACACCAGGACTCCAGCGCTGCAAGGCTAACCACTGAGCCACCATGTTGCCCCTCATCTCAGAATTTATTGAAGTCAGTGGGAGATGAGCTTCCCCATCACAGTTTAATGGCCCCATCACTATTACTTGTACAGTGTGGGGGCCTCAGCAAAGAGGCAACTGTATGGGGAGGGGGGGCCATCGAAGTGGCCATAAAAAAAAATTATGCCACAATTATGTCCATAAAGTGTCCCTGCGAAGGCCAGGGATGTGTGAAATTAAATAAAAGAAAAAAGAAAAAGTATAATCACCTTTCTCCCGCCAGTGTCTGTTCAGTATCATGACTGTGCCTCATTTCTGGAAATCCTGTACCTAATGGAGCTTAGTGGTCACATGAGAAGCAGGACTCCCAGCAAGAAGATGCCAGCACGAGACTGAATTGATACTGGCGGGGGATAACAGAGAGTACCAGGGACAAGTGAGTATGATTTTTTTTTTTTTTCATTTTCTCATCCCAATGCTAAATAATTCTGTGAAACACCTGTAGAATCAAAGTACTCACTATACCTCTTGATATATTTCCTTGAGGGGTCTAGTTTTCAAAATGGTCATTTTGGGGGAATATAAACTGTTCTGGTATCTTAAGGGCTCTGCAATGCAAAATGGTTCCTGAAACAGATTCTAGCAAAATCTGCCCTCCAAAATACCAATAGCGCTCCTTCTGTTCTTTAACTACTGTGTGTCCATACATCAGTTTATATCTTCATGTGAGATCATTTCAAGCTTGGGAGAAATTACAAAACAGATTGTGAAATTCATTTTCTCCTTTAACACTTTAAGAATGTGTAAACTCTAGAGCTAAATTAATATATTAGGGACATAATTTGAAAAGTGGAAATTTGACCTCCATTTTGTTTTAATTGCTGTGAAATGCTGAAAAGGTTAAGAAACTTCCTAAGGCTCAGGGTCCATTCACACAGAGCCTTTTGGCGAGGATTTTGGCACTGAATCCATGTCAGAATCCACGTGTAAAAAAATGCCTCCCTATAGAGTTTTATGGGTTCCGCTAGCTTTTTTTTTTTCCACTAGTGGAAAAAAGCTTCCTTCAGGCGGATTCCACCTGAAAAAACCAACGCAGTCAATGGGAGGTGGAAATTCCACATGGAACTGGCAAAAAATGCATGGAAAAAACACTAGCAGTTTTTCCAAGGTCCATACACTGTGCTGGAGGAAAAAAACTGTTTCCTAATTCCTGAAGCAGATTTCTTCCTCGCCAAAAAACTCAGTATGAATGGACCCTAGTTCAAACAGGGCACATTGGTCAGGATTTTGACGCGGAATCTGCATCAAAATCCTGCTGCCTCCCATTGAAATCATTGGGAGCCAGTCATTTCCTTCTTCTGCGAGCAGTTTGTTCCTGCTTGCGGAAAAAAGAAGCGAGCTGCCCTCTCTTCCGGCGGATTCCCCGGCTGATTCAGCCGCGGATTAGGTCCATTCATTTGGGCCTAATCCGGAGTGGAAAGCCGTGACGGAATGTGTTCTTGCGGAGCCCCGTGTGAACTAGCCCTAAGGCCCCATGTTGCAGAAATGCAACTTTTTTTTTGTTGCAGATTTTGTTGCGTTTTCTTGAGCCAAAGGCAGGAATGGCTACAAAAGGAATGTGAAATATTTAGAATGTTTTTATACTTCTACCTTCTGCTCAATCCATTCCTGCCTTTGGATCAAAAAGCCATAACAAAATCTGGAACAAAAAAAAGCTGCATTTCTGCAATGTGGGGCCTCAGCCTTAATGCTTTCTTCTTTTTTTTTTATTTCAGGAGTGCAGTTTTGAAAATGGGGTGATTTAAGGGGGTTTCCATTACAATGGCCTTTCATGGGCCCTTCAGAACTAATCTGGTCCCTTGAAAATTTAGAAAATTAGTTTGAGTTGTAAGCTTTATAATATCTGAGAAAAGAGAGTGATTAAAGTTTGATGTCACTATAAAGCAAAGCAGAGATGGTAAATTGTATTTATGAAGTACCGTACTCAAGTATAAGCCGAATTTTTCAGCACAGTTTTTGTGCTGAAAAAAGTCTGCCTCGGCTTATACTCGGGTCATTATGGTAATTCAGCAATATCATAGTTACAGACCCAGCATCCAGACCCGGCATCCAGACACCGGAGCGGGTGCCGGTCCGCAGCTACTACCAAGAGCATGGTGATGCGGTTCATTTCAAACTGCAGAAGTACTTACGGTACTTCTGCTAGCAGGCCCAGAACATAGAGCCAGCCTGCTCCCCCCCCCCCCCCCGTTGTCTAACTGCCCCTTCCCTGAGACTGTTTTTTTTTTTTCCCCACTTGGAGTTCAACCTGACTACAGCCAGGCTGAATATAGGGTATGTGCAGTGCTCTTATTCCGTCAGGAAGGGGTTAATAGGAGCACTGCAGATATCCTATATTCAGCCAGGCTGAATTCTAAGTGGAGGGGAAAAAACCCTAGTCCTCAAGCTCAGGGAAGGGGCAGACAGACAACCAAAACTCCTCTTCCCCAGCACCTACTGCACCCAAAAACTCCGACCATTTTAATTTTTGAAATTTTCCAGTAGCTTCTGCATTTCCCCCCTAGGCTTATACTCGAGTCAGTTTATACTTGAGTCGGTTTCCCAGTTTTTTAAGGTAAAATTAGGGGCCTTGGCTTATATTCGGGTTGGCTTATACTTGAGTATATACGGTAATTTGGATAGTATGACTTTCTATATGCAAGGCATATAATTTCAGTTTGAAAACTGCATTTTTTCACAATTTTCACCAAATTGCCTATTTTCTCATAAAACATATCAACCAAAATTTACCACTGACACAAAGTACAATGTAACAACAAACATGGACCGGCTTCTTCCAAGGAACAGGATGAAAGCAGCGCTCACCCAGGTACTTAAAAAGACTTCTTTATTGGCACAACTAGTTTATGCCCTGTCTAAAGTGCAATATTTATCTGGTTAGGTTGTGTGGGTCACAACAACCTCTTGAGCATGGCAGCCAATGTAGATGGATATGGGCAGCAGATGGAGTACGTCACTAGAATGTCAAGACAACAATAAACATGGACCGGCCTCTTCCAAGGAACAGGCAGAAAGCAGCGCTCACCCAGGTACATAAAAAGGTTAAAAGTTAAATGCATATTGGGGCTGCAGGTTGCTACTTGGCTTAGAGTTACATCCTATTTGATAATTTTTGCACTTGAGAAAGGGCATAAACTAGCACGAAACACGTTGTGCCAATAAAGAAGTCTTTTTATGTACCTGGGTGAGCGCTGCTTTCTGCCTGTTCCTTGGAAGAGGCCGGTCCATGTTTGTTGTTGACGTACTCCAGCTGCTGCCTATATCCATGTACAGTACATTGGCTGCCATGCTCGAAAGGTTGTTGTAAACCACACAACCTAACCAGGTGAGCAGCCATTTGTCTATTACCTTTTTGCCCACTACCCAATTGGTAATACATAGAGATGAGCGAGTAGTGTTCGATCCAGTAGGTGTTCGATCGAATACTACGGTATTCGAAATACTCGTACTCGATCGAACACTACTAGCTGTTCGAAGTTTAAGGTTTGATGCAGAACCAGCATTGATTGGCAGAATGCTATACATTGCCAATCAACGCTGGTTCTTCTCTTACCTTTCCGAATTCTTTTCTGCGCTGCTTCCCCGCGTCTTCTTCTGGGTGGAATTCACTCTGCCTAGGCATCTGGCCTAGGCAGAGCCGACTGCGCATGTGCGGGCATGCACACGAATACACGCGCATGCGCAGTCACCTCTGCTCAGAGTGAATTCCACCCGGAAGAAGACGCGGGGACCCTGCGCCGGGAGAAGACTTCAAGCAGAATCCAGCCCGACCGTCACTCGTGGACTTGGTAAGTATGATTTTATCGAATTGTGCGTACCCCTGAAATGAGCATTTCCCCCCATAGACTATAATGGGGTTTGAAATCCGTTCGAACAGTCGAACAGTGTGCGGCTGTTCAAATCGGATTTCGAACCTCGGACATTTTAGTGTTCGCTCATCTCTAGTAATACACATGGATTGACTTGGTGCTGTGTTTTTTTAACAAGTTACAATGTGTCGCGAAAAAATCTCAATTAGTTTGATAATTTAAAGCATCTCAAAATTATTATCACATAAAGTGACACATGGCAGATTTGTAAAACGAGGCCTGGTTCTTAACTAACTTTTAGCCTGTGTCCTTAAGGGGTAAATTATGCAAAAATCTATATATTGTCTCCTGATCTAAATATGGTTATATTAATGGTAAAACCCCTGAAAGTGCACACATCCCACATGAAAGAATGAAAGTACCGACTTCCCCACTATTACATGAGACACATAGTAAACCAATTTTTAGTTATATCTTGCCATGATGTTTAAGAATCAACAAGTAAAGTAAATAGAAAATGTTTTCTTTGTACCTTGACAATTCTCTTAGTGCCCTTTTACACTAACTACCTTTCTATTTCTGAAAAAAAATCATCTGACTTATATTCTGCCATTTTTAGAAGTTTGTCCCTTTGCATGTTTTATCTGCTGTTTTCCTTTCTTCCTGAGCTGGTGGATGGATATTAGGTGAACTACATTGCACACAGAAAGTGTGCTCTATACCTAACTCTCTTTCTGCAACTCCAATAACAACCCCAGGATCATGCAGGACATATAAAGTGAAGTGCTGACTTGATGTGACTAAAGCTTCTATTTAGATGCAGCATTAGTTTAAAGGGGTTGTCCAGGCAAAAATGGAAAACTCTTTTAAGGTTTAAATTAGCCAAGGGATTTTTTTTTTTTTTTTTTAAATGTATACTCACTAGAGATGAGCGAGTACTGTTCGGATCAGCCGATCCGAACAGCACGCTCGCATAGAAATGAATGGACGTAGCCGGCACGCGGGGGGTTAAGCGGCCGGCCGCCGTCAAAGCGGAAGTACCAGGTGCATCCATTCATTTCTATGGAGCGTGCTGTTCGGATCGGCTGATCCGAACAGTACTCGCTCATCTCTAATACTCACCTGTCCCCGTTGCTCTGGTGTCCTCCCACATCTTTTGGTTCACCTGCTCTGATGGGTCTCTTCGTTGTCTCATCTCCATTTACTGTGTCCTAAAATATTTGGAATTCATCTGCATCTTGAAGTTCTTGACTAATGTTGTGATATACTGGTGCGGTAGCCTGAAACAAGAATCCCTCCCCCCATTACCACCACCGTACCACATTAAAAAGTAATGGGTCTATGGATTTTGAAGAGAATCCTCCTTGAGCTGATGCATTTGTTAGGAGATGACACAATGTTTCTTAAGACTTCAAAGGATGTATTGTGGAATTCTCTTACTTTCATGGATACTATCTCCTGAGAATGTACAATGAATGTATCTTGTGAATATATAGCTGTTAATCTCCCCTTCTATAATGAAGTGACTAATCTGGAACTAAACTTCAGCATTGTGTGTGCATAGTAATCCATTCATTTGAACTGTTAAATATAGTGACTGATTTCAACAAAAGGCAAATAATCCCTTACATATCCACTGTGCGGAAAGTCTCATCTATCATCGGGCTCAATTAAGAATAAAGCTATGTGCAAACAGCCCTAAGTACAAATAGCTTGCTGTAGGTTTATTTAAGGTAAACCATATCATCGGAGGTGGGGATACAAGGAAATTACAGCATGTTAAGCAAGCCATGATCTTCACTCAATTTATATTTTGTATGTATTGTTGATTCAGCTGTTTTTAGCGTTACCTGTATAGGAGCATAAAGCCCCCCCCACACAGAACAGGACACATGACAGTGTTGTACTATACTTACAATAGCAGCATCGAGGTCTGAAATCGTCCCTGCTGCCCGAACAAGATTAATGTATCCTCTACACCAGGGGTGGGCAATTAATTTTCCCATGGGGCCGTATAAGAAATTGAAACTATGCTAGAGGGCCGCGCCACGGCAAATTTAGCTCCACCCACTTCTATGTTGACTCCGCCCATTCCCAATCATCTTTCCATGTGCCCCCACACAGTATAATCCTCCTACAGTCACCCGTACATTATATGTCCCCACATTATAATGTCCCCTCCAACTGCCCCACAGTATTAAGTCCCTCACCTGGTGCCTCAGTATAAACTGGGGGAAACTAGAGGGGACATGAAACTGGAGCAGCTGGAGGGGGACATTAAACAGGGGGGTAGTTGGAGGGGGGCAATAAATTGACAGCTGGAGCGGGACATGAAACTGGGGGCAACTAGAGGGGGACATTAAAATCGGGAAGCTGGAAGCAGACATTAAACCATAGGGGTAGCTGGAGGGTGACATTAAACTGGGGGCAACTAGAGGCAGACAGGTCCCCCTCCACCTACCTCCACGGTTTAATGTCCCCCAAGTCTAAGTGCCCTCTTCATCTACCCCCAGTTTCATGCCCCCCCTCCATTTCTCCCTCAGTTTCATATCCCCCTTTATTTTCCCCATTTCATGTCCCCCCCCCTCCATCTCTCCCCCAGTTTCATGTCCCCCCCTCCATCTGCCATCTCTGCCCTAGTATAACATTCCCCTTCCATCTCTGCTCCTAGGTTGCTAAGACACACACACAGATAGACAGACACATATAGACAGACAGACACATATAGACAGGCACACATATAGACAGGCACACATATAGACAGGCACACATATAGACAGACACATAGACAGACACATAGACAGACACACATATAGACAGGCACACATATAGACAGACACACATATAGACAGGCACACATATAGACAGGCACACATATAGACAGGCACACATATAGACACACACACACTCTCTCTCCCCCCTGCAGCTCACCTTACATCTCTCAGTACTTTATGACACGCTCCACATCTCCATCTTCGGCCGGCACTAAGACACGCCCCCTAGACATGCCTCCCTAGTCAAAGCTGTGCGGGCCGGACTGAATAAGTCAGAGGGCCGGATATGGCCCGGGGGCCGGACTTTGCCCAGGTCTGCTCTACACACAGCAGAGATTATTGCCACTATTCTAATGTATAAGACTTAGGGCAGAGAGTCCAGGAGATGAATATAAAGCACTTTTCCCATTCATTATGACAAATATGCTACAATCTCACTTACTGTTTGGTGAATCTCGGAAATGAATGTGAATGGATAAATACACACATGATATTGGACTGACACATCAGAGTACCAGAAAATCCAACAGTGCACATAGGCTCTACCACAATAATGGTCCAATAGAAGGCACCCAAATTTGAAAAGTACTTTGGTCTATTTACTAGGGGTTATTGTAGGGTGGACCAAAGGAAGCTTAGTCCAACACTAAATACACATCACTATACATCCCGTTCTATCAGAATCTATATAGGTCAATATTGAGCAATATGGGACTGTTGAGGGTTAGGGCCCGTGCACACGGAGTAAACGCGTGCTCATTTTTGCATAATACACATGTAAAGAATACACGTGTAAAAATCAGACTCCTATTGAATTCAATTACATTTTTTACAACTGTAAAAAATGCGCAAAAAAACGTGTTTACTCCGTGTGCCCGGCCCTTACTGGGGCAAAACTGGACTAGAAATGCAGCATACCACAAAATTGGAGCCCAATAAAGGGTAGGTAGGTGCGAGACTGAATAATGGCATAGTGTATAATTACTGTATGGACTAGTGACATTTGTTTGTTTGTATTATAATCTGCTGGTTTTACATTTTAGTTCATGTAATTATATCCTTTTTATCTATTTTTTATGAAATTATGATTCAGTGTTTAGGCCTGCACTGTATCCTGCCTTTTACACTTTATTATTTTTGTAATTGATGTTCTTAGATTTATTCAACTGTGTTTTGAAATTTTTTTAATATACAAAAAGTGTAATATAGAGATTGTCTATTTGTTCTCTAATACAATGCCTTGCAAAATTATTGAACTTTTTCACATTGTTACAATACTGGTCTACACAGCTGGAATCCGATGGCCTCCCAAAAATGGCCGCCGGCCGGCATGTGCACTCGGCTCTGCTGGTGTCTCACAGGCAGAGCCAACTGCGCAGGCGTTGGAGGTGACGCAAAGGAAGACGACGAAAGAATGGGAGGATCCAGCCGAAGATAGAGGCATCGCTGGAGCGTGTTTTCGAGCAGTAGTGGGGACGCCCCTTCGTATTTTCAGCACTGAGGCCTGCCCCCATCGCTGCGAGAGAACTAATTTGCATATCGGTAAAAACCGGTATTTCTAAGGAACGGTGCAGTGAACACCACATCTAAAGGTAAGAGACGAATAGCCTTTCTAAAGGCTAATCCGACGTGTGATCGCCAAAAATCATTTCAATGGTAGAATCCCTTTAAGGTGCTATTTTATGGGGCAACATAATTGTTTTCTGGAACCCTGTTATCCCTGTAATTTCTGAATCCTTACTTCCAGATATCTGCATTCCCCTATATTACAATATTACAATTTGTAACATAGTAGTGTAATTACTCCTTGTATGCTTTTCGATATTTATATTTACTCTGCATTATTTACTGCTGAGCATGTGAAACACTATCCCTTTGGGGATTTTGGTTAAAGGAGTGATTTTTGTTACTAGAGGGAGGGGAAGAGGGAGGATAACCATGTGATTAGTAAATGTGACATCACACATGCACGAGGAAAACTACCTAACAAAAGGCATTTTAGTACATATAATAGTAAGAGAATAACGTTAATGCACATAATCTTTAATAACAGTAAAGCCCTTTAAGTTATAATATACTGTATAGTTGCAGTTATTCTGGGTCTTGTAATTGATGACTACTTACAGGTTGTGGGTTAAAAATAATGACTTGCACTGCTCTCAATAACCACTTTAGCTTTTGAGCAATGATAAACAGCTAATTTTACCTTGCAATGTATTCTGTGAAATGCATGTGTGATGTGTTCAGGTCATATGTAGATCCAGGTGGGACTCCAGCTAGAATCCCAGTTCCTCAAATGCCTTGTGTGATGAATATGTATATGTATGTATAATTACTGAGTTATATTGTATATTTATCATTTGTGAATATATTGCGTGTGCATATGCCATCATTATATTACAGATTATTTACCCATTATCCGCTAGGGATTATGAGTGAAATATGCAAATCTATTCTCCAGGATGTAATTAGGAGAACAATGCCTCTGTTTGCATGATGTTAAGGGGGAGGCCCCTAGAGGGCAGCAAACAGAGGCACTGTTCTCCTACTTACATCCTGGAGAATAGATTTGCATATTTTACCCATAATCCCTAGCGGAGCAGAAATGGCTTGTAAGTCTCCGTACGCCTGTATAGGTACACACTCTCCCTAATGAGTATGCTTATCCTCTGATAGTGGTATGTGTGTTATAATTAATACCTGAGACTGGTCAAGAGTGAGCCATTTTCATCCAGGAATCCCAGGATCAGGCTACTTGCTGTATTATGACCAGGTCTGGCAGCAGGCTTTTTGATGTAATACAGACCTGGCCAAGTTTATAGCTTAACAACTCACTACCAGGCTCACTCATACCTAAGAGAGTGGGGGCTGTGACCAGTTTTAATCTCAGAGACCAGAAGGAATCCCGCTTTCCAAGTTGGAGATAAAACAATTAATGCCCCAACTTTTCCAGATGAAGATGAATTAGCTCATCCACTACCTCAGTGCGTAGTTTATGGGAGGACACCTTGGCAGGGGGCGTAGCTAAATACAAGTAAGGAGCTTCACCCTCCAAGAGGCTGAATACGTTGTAGACTGCATCACATATTGAAAGCCATTAGAGGGATCCTCTGGGCTCCAAAGAACGAAAAGGTCCCCATGTTATCAGGTGTATTGTTTTTCTCCTTTTATTTTAAAAACTGTCTTGTCTTGTCATCTCTTTCCTTTTTCATATACAGCACTGAACCCTTTGGATATCAAATAATTAAATTTAATCATATTTTGTGTTTGCTTTATGAACCCATTACCTTTTTTAAGTGTGTTTGCATCTGACTGCTGGAAGCAGTAGCGTGTGTACAGGATTCCTATTGATCATGATTCTGACTACAAAAGGTCGATCACATGCTAAGATGGTCCATATGTGACATCTTATTATAGAGATATTATTAAAACAAGAGTTGAAGTTATTTGCGGTATCAGTATCCATGTTCCATAGCAAGCCACAATTTCTTAGCATAACACTGCCACATTTTCCACCATATATATTTTTCTGTGTAGACAATAAAATACAGAGAAGTCCTTGAAGCGGTTTTCCATCTCACTAATTCACCAGCTTGCCAGTTCTGTTCTCACTTCCTGTTTTCAGTGACAAACTGGATGGCCTTAGAATGGGCAGGCAAGGAGAGACAAAACATACCCGCTACCAGGAAGAACAGTGGGCTGGCACTAAACATCACACCCCTATCTCTTCATTTACATACAGAGATAACAAGCACTGAGCAAGACCACTGTCTGCCCTTATCAGCAAACTACAATTACTTGATAGCTGACACAGCTCTAGCTATCAGAACAAAGTACAGGAGATCATTAAACTCGTGAGAGCACCCTGAAGAATTCAGCCCTTCCTCCCCACTAGAGGCTAATGCTTACTGCCAGAAAGGAGACCAGGATGGGAACCTAGGCATCGAGCTGTAAACAAGGGAGGGGAGTAATGTAAGATAGGCGATAATTGAAATACTACTAATCCCATGCCCACTTTGCGGTAAAAGCTGCCATGTGGACGTGTTGCAATTTCCAAAATTGGCACAGTTTTGTAAATTGCAACATGTCAATTATACCTTCGGAAACACCAGTGATTTCCCCATAGGTATAATGGTAACAGAAAGTCTGCGGAGGAAAGCTCCACAAACTTTCTGCCTAAAGCACTGCGGGAAGAATCGCGATGTGTTGCCGCAATGTTTTTTCCCGCAGTGCTTTATTGCTGCAGGATGTTATGTGGGGCCTTAGCCTTAATATGACATCATGGTAGATCATAGAATTTTCAGGTCTCAGACTCTATATAGTGATAACTCCCTGATTTACCATCAAATGTCGGTAATTATATCAAGACTCCATTTTTTATATTTTGCATTAGACATGGCTCTACCTAATTGTCCTAGTAGTTCAATAGGTCATATACAAGTAATGGCAAGGTTCACCCGAGTGTGACAAAATTGGGATTTGCTATTGTGGTTGCAACTCAACTGTATCATAAATTGTACCAAAATTTGGTACATATTGGTGCAGTTTGGTAATCTGTTCTAGACCTAATCCCACTGGCACATTTTCAGACTGCTTATGTTTATACTGCCCATTAGTAAAAGGAATCCCTTACATAGATTTCTAATATTGTAAATTGACATTTGCTGCAGTGTAAGAAATAATTTGATATCTTTAATTACATTGTACTTACTGTAAACATTAAAAATGGATCCATATTTATGAAGCATTAGACATTGACACTTGATTGTAAGATGCACTTGGAACGTAAACTCTTCAATGTAAGCAGCTCTACTGATGAAAGTTGATGTATAAATTCCCTTTACATTTTATGTTCAGCTTAAATTATATACTGACACTATTTCCCTTACATGGGATGAGCCATAGAGGATTCATATGGCAATAAACAGTATATTTTAGAAGCACATTCTCAAAATTAGTTTGATTGTACTTAATAATCACTGTAGTTTTATCTAAAATAGGTCATAGTAAAATAACCTCATTAGCTTTGTGCAAGGGAGCAAGCAGGGATTTGTATTAAGATAATACACTAGTAATGATCTACTTAGAGTTCTCAGTGCCTTTTAAAGCAGAGTCACTTAGGAGGTATCTGTACTAAAAAAGGAAATTGGTTTAGGTGAAATATTTAGTAAACCAATTAGAGGTACATAATTAATTTCGAGATATGTTTAATAGCTGTGTGATTTTAGGCCTAAAACATAATTGCAGAAAGAAATCTCCTAGAATAACAATATCCAATTTCTGCTATCAGCGTGGAATTATAAAATGATGAGCATTATGATTATGTGATCTGCATATTTATTACAGCGTGTTTAAGAGACATCTTTGTAAAGCAGCACATTGTAAGTAATCAAACCTAAAATACGGCCTTGTTCACATGTCTGGGTTTCTTTTTACATACGTTTTGATTTCATAGTCATGTTGGGTTAGCGGTTCAGCCAATCTTCATGTATGTAAAAAAAAAACCAACAAAATGCTATATTTTGTATTGATCACATCTGTATACTGTCTATTTCACTGACCTATGAACTTTAATGGGCATTCACGGTCAGTAAAATGGATGAACAAAGAGTATGCCTCAGGTTTTATTTTTTACAGACCATAAATGGGCCATAAATAAAAATGGACATGTGAATAAATACATTGAAATCAGTGTGTGCATATTCCTATTGACATTCCAAACGGATAGAACAGGTCTTTCAGAATTGGAGAGGAGGAAATTGGTCAAATTTATTAAAACTAAGGCCCTACATGCAAATGTAGCATTTGTGGCTGCTGTGGAAACGTATTGGAAAAAACATATTGCATTTTACAGTACCAGCAAAGTGAATGATATTTCATTTAATCTCATCTGCATACTATTGAAAAAAAGAACACAGGCATTTTTGAAAATTGTAGCATATTAGCTGCGGAATCGAAAGAGTTTTCCTATACATTTAATATGGGAAGAAAAAGGACTGAAAAAAACGTCCATACTTTTAGATCTGGCAGACAATTGAGCGCCACAAAATGTGCACTCCAATGGTATCAGCAATCTCTAAACAACACAACAGGGTCTGGCTGCATCCTACTAAGAAGGTGCTGAACTGCCCATCTGATCTAAAAGTATGGGTGTTACTAATAGGCTGTTATCTGGCAGGCATTGTGCATATCGCATATCATGTGACTGGCCCCCTATACAAGCTCTGTCTGTGTGCAATTGAAATCATATCATCCACACTCTTCATTGTAAGTGAAGGTTTGCAACACCTATTAATATAATTGAGGGTGAAGTGTGACTTTACATGTTTTATTTAAGAGTGGATATGTAGTTTGCATTTTTCATGTATTGTTTTATCAGCTTGTATTTTTATTCATTGATATTTTATAATTACTCATCACAAGCTATATAAGGAAAGCTATGTAAGGTTAGCAACCAAATCATACACTTTAAGGGCTAGTTCACACGGAGTTAACACGCTCACATTCTGGCACATATACACGTGTCAGAATGTGAGTGCTCAAAACAGATCCCATTCATTTCAATGGATCGTTACGGGCGTATAACGTGCGTAATTTTGCGTGCGTGATTTTGCAGCCGCAAAATTACTCGCGTTATACGCCCGTAACGATCCATTGAAATGAATGGGATCTGTTTTGAGCGCTCACAGTCTGACATGTGTATACGTGCCAAAATGCAAGCGCTTTAACTCCGTGTGAACTGGCCCTAAGAAGTTCTTATAGTAAAATTCAAGTTGGTCATGGTGGATGACCTGCTTTTGCTGAATATTTTGTTTTCCTTGTATATCGAGTAAAAATGCCCTGAGGACCCAGTATTTACATTGCTTCAGTATTTTGACTGTGCATAATATTTTTGTTTTTTCAGCAGAGCTTTGCCTCTCCCTCATACTTTACACTGCAGCTCATTTTGATATTGTATACAGTATAAGCACAAGTCTGATACACACATAGCAGCAAGTCAGTTCTTGTATACAAAAACCTTAGGTAAAAATTCCACTCCAACCAGGAAGGATCCAAATCAACTCCAATATATAAAAATAAAATTTAACTTTTATTGTTGCCCACAACAAGTAAAAAGTTACATCGTAACTCAGAAGATTAGTTGCATAATGCAATTCGGTACACATGTACCTTCCTCGTGTACCTTCCTTATTTTTATATATTGGAGTCGATTTGGATCCTTCCTGGTTGGAGCGGAATTTTTATCATAGGTTTTTGTGTTCCCCTCTGGATTGAGTACACACAGCCTTTTCTCGTCTCCCAGGATTGAGGATTTTACTAAACTTATATGGTGAGCTGAAAATTAAATTCTCAGTTATTGTATACCTTAAAGTAGTATCTCTGAAACTTTTCAGACTCGGGGAACTCCTGGAGAAAAAAAATATCCTCTGGGCATCCTTATCAAATGACAAATAACTTCCTAAGGACACAGATAACATTGCATCTTCCCAAGCAGATTAATGCATTCTTCTGGCAGGTGCCATGGTGCCACCACTGCTGGGAATCATTGTTTTACAGAATAAATAGAATTGTTATAAACTACAATCAACTAAGGCTCTTGGGGCACTTTTTGTCTCTTTGTATGTGTTACAATAACCTGACAATCTTTTGTCACACTGAAGGTGTAGTTGATGTGTTGTGTGTCATATGAACACTGTAGGGCATTTGTTAGGATAGCAGATACAGTTTCAGAGCCAAAGTAAGAACCAGTAGTAGATTTACTGATTAAAATGGTTAAAACGGAGTCGTATGTTCAACTCCCCCAGGCTGCCCAACTCCAACCCCACAATGGTGTTCACCAGAGTCCCAGATGGTGGGGATGGACTTGACTTCCCTGCTGGGCAGAGCTGTATGGGTCAGAAAACACCAAACACACAGCGCACCACAAGATTCTTACCAGCAGACATTTCGGGATGCAGTGCTGGTCAAGGGATCCAGAAGGCTGAAGCAGGTGGTCAGCAGGTCGTCAGCAAGAGGGCAATGCAGTACAGAGGGAAATCCAAATAGAACGTCAGGCAGGCCGAGTTGGTAACAGGAACGGTATTTTTAGTACAAAGCAGGGTTCAGGGAGCAGAGGCCTAGAGGCAAACCAAGGTTGTTAACAGGAACAGGCATAGTATGGAATGGGGAGGTGAAGGCAAGGTCAAAGGGTCAAGAACACAGGTAATCAGATTAAGGAATGCTTACTATCAGGATATGGAGATCAACTAAATAGCCAGCACTGGAGTGCTGCCAGAACCCAGCTTAAATAGCACACCAGAGCGTGGGGCAGAATCTCATGGAAAAACCCTACCCAAAACCTGAGAATCCAGACATAGAGATTAATACATGCCAGCCCTGACCAGCCCTCTTAGGGCGGTGCTCCATGGGCTGGAAATGCCACTATTTGCCCACGGCGGAAACACAGCGTTATACAGTACATGCAGAGTGGATGGGATTCATGCGAATCCCGTGCCCATAAGCAGTTAACACCGCAGCACGGACACATTGCGAATTCCAAAACCATTGTGGTTTTGGAAATTGCAGCATGTCAATTAAATCTATGGAAACGCCGGTGGCTTTCCCATAGATATAACGGTAACAGAAAGTCTGCGGAGGAAAACTCATTGAGCTTTCTGTTCAATGCACCTCGGGAAGAACTGCGATGCGTTCCAGCTGTGGTTGTTCCCGCAGCGCTTTAGCCTTAGCCTTACAGCATTTTTGTTGTGGGCTTTCTTTAACCTGCTATAAGCATATATTTACTGTTCCAAGAACCAACCTTTTTCTACAAAATTCAATGCCATCCTGAATTCCTAATATTCCTAATAAACGATTGTGAATATTTGTTTATCTGGTTACAATTGATCTCAGAACTTTACTGCAAACACAGGAATTTTGTAATAGTATTATTGAGGAAAACTTTTCTCCTGCATACCATTTTTGAGATATTTATCACTTTATCCTTAGCAGGCAAAATCCAAACCTTTCTTTATACTTTACTTTCATCTGAGACTTTAAAATTGTACTGGTATGATTGAATTACAGGCCTGAACCAATTTTCCCCTGCAGCTGAATTTTAATCGCCTTTTCACAATACACAATATAATATAATTTTCTCCTGTGAGAATCTTCCTCTTTATTTGTATCAGAATCTTTTATTGTGGTCAAATGGATTGTACAATGGCAACTGATAAGATCCCAAAATCATCTGTAGACAGGGAGGAAGACATAGATAATTGTCTAATTCTCTTTTTTTTTTTTTTTAAAAAAAAGTAGTTATTAATCCATCTAATAAACTGAAAATCCTAATGTGATAAGGTGCAAACTGCTATGGCAGTTATATAAACACAGAAAGTACAGCAGCACTCTGTACACAGCACCAGGACATATAAATATAGAGTTGAAAATGCATTACTGTTCTTATTTATTATCTACACCTATAAATGGGATGCTATTATTATCTAAATATATAATTTAGAGGTTCTTAATTGTACATATTAGATCACAGAAAAGCCCATCTGCACCGACCTGACAACGTTATTTAGATGGGACCTCCACTGTTTGATCAAATATGTAAAACCAAGAACCTCTAATTTGTATATGTAGATAATAGATAATATTTTATGTTCACATCTCAGCAGAAATGCAAACATGGTGGAAGAACACTATGTCCACACATAAATGTGCAGCAAGAGGACAACAGGGTGAATTTATAGTTCAGTAAACTGGTGTAGATGCCGGAGCAGGCGGATTATCGATGACAACAACACTCTCATTATATGGCGTCCCAGCGAGCTCCCGAGATGCCGGAACAATTACGAAACACATACATATTAGATATCCCTGTGTCTGAAAATGCCCGATCTACTGAATATAGTGGATCTGCAGTGCTCCTGTTCCATCGGGAAGGGGTTAATAGGAGCACTGCAGATACCCTATATTCAGCCAGACTGAATTGCAAGTGAGGGAATTAAAAACAGTCCTCAAGCTCAGGGAAGGGGCAGACAGACAATAAAAACACCCCCTTCCCTTTCCCGGCAACTACTGCACCCAAAAACTCTGACCATTTTAATTTTTGAAAATTTCCAGTAGCTGCTGCATTTCCCCCCTAGGCTTATACTCGAGTCAATAAGTTTTCCCAGTTTTTTGTGGTAAAATTAGGGGCCTCAGCTTATATTCGGGTCGACTTATACTCGAGTATATACGTTAAATATAAATAAATTGTATAAATAAAGAAAATCATAAGGAAAAAAAGTAGAATAGAAAATTCACATAATGAAATATACAAAATAATTAATAATAATTAATAATAGTATAAAGAGAATATGCATAATCATGCCAGATAGTAAGCTGCAAGCCACAAATAAATTTAGATATACTGCCACTAATAAAAACACTTGTAAACGGATTAACTACAACATATTTCAATAATAAATTTTTGACAAAGCCTAAATCTTTTTTACAATGTATACAACAGCCAGATCCACTTCATCCAGGCAAGGAACAGTTCATTCTCAGATTTAAAGAAAAAGAGAAAATCAATTTTGGAGAATGCTGTGGAGAATACAGAGTAGAACAAGCTCAGGACTTTAGAACGTATTCATTCCTAAACGCGACAAAATGTGGCAAGCATATATGAAAGCCTGGAATAAAAAAGAAATATTAACACACACATGCAAATAAAAGGTAAAGGTAAGTGAAACCCACAATCACAAAAACTCCAAAATTTTTTTTACCTAAAAATCCAGTCTAAAGAAGCTCCTTATGGTATAATGAATTAAGGAGAAAAATCCTTAATGTAATGTCCCCTCTAATCTTAGTGTGAACCTTTTCAAGCCCTAAAACTTTTTTGCCACCCACCTTACCATTGTGTAAGTATGAATGGAATATACTGTTCTGCTATAGATGTCAGGCTGCTAACTTAATCGTAGAGAGCTCTTTTTCTGAGTTCCTGCGTGGTCTGTCCTACATACACCAACTAGGACAAACAATTGCATAGATCATATTATGTGTCTTACAGTTGATGTAATCTCTAAAGGGGTTGCTCGGCTTGTTTCTTTTATGGCCTATCTTCAGGATAGACTATAAATATCTGATCGATAGGGGCCGACACCTGTTCGCTGGACTGATCAGCTATATGGAGCTGCTTCCATGGCCAGAAGCAGATAGCTCCAGCTGCTGTATAGTGGTCTGGCACCTTCACTGCAGCTCAATTCCCACTGACTTCAATGGGGCTGAGCTGCATTGAAGGCATCCAGGAGCTAAACAATGGAGAGAGCTTTCTGCTTTGGGACCCATACAGAATGGGCATCGGAAGCTGTTCTGTAAAGATGATTGGTCTTGAGGGCTGACACCATATCAATCGTATTTATAGCCTATCCTGATGGTAGGCCATAAAAAACTCACAGATCCCTTTTAAGCTTCTACCGTTTTTGATCGCCATGATTAACAAAAACATTACTTGAGGACAAACTGACTGGTAAGGAAAGGTGCATCAGGTAAAACATTTTGAAATCTATGATCTGTTTGTAAGATACCCCAGTGGGACTTCAAAATACTGTGCAGAATAGACCACTGATTTCAGTAGTTACTTATAAATCTCAATTTATTATCCTTGTAATGATTGGAATTAATAAGTGGTTCTAACAAGTGATTCTAAGGCCTACACTTTGCCTTCTCATAGGCAGAAGAAATTAGTTTCTTGGGAGAACCACGATCCCTAAAACTTTGTGTAAGAGATTGCACTTTTATATCAAATTCACCAATTTCAGAACAATTCCTCCTTAATCTTAGAAATTGCCTCCTGGGTATAATCAAATCAAAAAAGCTTTATTGGCACGTCCGAATAGGCATTTGGCATTGCCAAAGCAAATAGATTGGTGGCTATGGGGGGGTGTTGGGTTAGGGGAGAGAATGGTGGGCATGAGGGGGTTGGGTTGGGGCAAATGTAGGGTGGGTTGTTTGTTTGAGTGATTAAAGGAGACAGTAATGGGGTACAGCAGTCCATGGGGTCTCATCTTCCCCTTAGTTGGTGGTAGGTGGAAACATATTGGGCAGTGGACTCCTCTTCTCCCAGTAGGATGTAGTTTCCTCTTCTCATCTACAGAGGTGAAATCCAGGATGTAGGCAGTGAGTCTTTGGAAGTAGACGGTCCTCACAGCTGAGTATTTGGTTCAGTGTAGCAGAAAGTGGTCCTCGTCTTCTACGGACCCCTCGGGACAGTGTTGGCACAATCTGTTCTCCTGTGGCTTGTACGTCTACCTGTGCCACCCTGTCTCCATCTCCAGGCTGTGGGTGCTCAGTCTGTACTGGCTCAGGGTCTGTCTGTGTTTGGGATGGGGTATCTTCTCCAGATAGGTGGCCATGGTGTAGTCCCTTTGCACGGTGAGTTTCTTGGAGTTATTTATTGTGTTTTTCCATTCTTCGATGTACCGCTCTTTTCCACTTTCTATAACTTCCTTTATTTGAGCCTTGTTGGGGGTTTTGGCTTGGCAGGTGGCTGATGCTTGGTTGAGGGGCGTCAGGTTTGTTCAGGGCTCTGTGGCTTAGCCAGGCTTGGTGGTGGTAAGAGCCGGGGCTGCTGCCCTGCATGTGCGCCCAGAATAATAGGGAGCCATAGGGGAAGCCTGCCCAGTTCTGCCTGGCATGCTGTGTTGGACATGGAGGAGGTATTTGAAGAACTCCAGGTGGAAGGTCTCTGTTTGCTGGAATCCCACTTTGACTGGTCTGGAAGGGTGGCCGGACCCCAAACCTTGCTGCCATAGAGAAGAATCGGGGATCTGACTGCATCAGATATCTTCAGCCAGACCCTCACTGGTGGTTTGAGGTGGTACAGTTGCCTTCTGATGGTGTAGAAGGTTCTGCTGGCTTTTCCCTTACCTTTCTGTGTGCTGGGTGAAAGATGTCAAAGTGAAGCAAGCTTTTTGTGATAGTCTTTTTATGGAATAGTGTTAGAAATTTGCGATCCCAGAATGGAGAGTTTCTCATCTAGAAATTCTCTGTGAGTACAAGAAAAATAATAAGAGATGAATATTCCAATCATTGTGATTGAGTGCTGTGATAAATACATAGTACTCTTCTTCTGTACGTGTCTAAATTGGCCTTTCAGCTGCTTCTCTGACCAATGTTTTCCATGCTCGATCTGTTAGTTTAGGTGAATGGCCATGTCTTGGTATGTCTGAAGTTGTAGAATACTTTTTCCATTTTTGAATGATGGATTGAACAGTGCTTCTTGGGAGGCTCATAGCTTGTGATATGTTTTTATAACCTAACACTACTTTAAACGTCTCCACAACTTAATCTCTGACCTGTCTGGTGAGTTCCTTGGTCTTCATGATGCTGTTTATTCACCAGTGTTCTCTAACACATCACTGAGGCCTTCACTGAAGAGGTGTATTTATACTGAGACTAAATTACACACAGCTAGACTCTATTAACTAATTAAGTGACTTCTGGTGGCAATTGATTGCCCTAGATTTTATTTAGGGGTATCAGAGTACAGGGGGCTAAATGTTTTTAAATCACAGATGGTGAATGGACAACCACTAATATAAACTAATCACAGAGTATGATCTCAACTTAAAATTATATTACTAAAATATTTTATTAAATCTAATAAAAAGTTCCCTGAATGCTCAGGACAGCAAGCACCCCTTCTCCCTTTTTACAATATAAAAATGTTAGTTCTTTTAGATAATAAGGGGCTGAAAAATAAATGTTGGATGCTGACTGCACCTTTGTGGTATAAAGCTATAACTTCACTAAGGATATAGAGTATATCTTTGTTGTCAAAGCATCATTTGAATGCATCCACCCTTAGAAAAGACAGGTTAGAGATAGATTCTAAACCAGTATTGGAAGTACCATCAATTTTATCAATGATGTGAGATTTCTTAACTATGCCTCCGGGGTAAATATGAGGTCTAGTGGGGATTGGCTGTTCATTCCACCATGGATATGCATCAGTTTGCTTCCTTTTGGAATTGTAATCTATATGGAGTCCACACCCTATAACCTCCATACGCTATCTGATAATGTCTAGTCAAAGTTCTAATAAAGAATATATGATGTTTCTCTACGCGTTTTCCCTGGCTTTTATTACAAGGATCATCAGGAGAAGTAAATTACTGGATGAAAAAATAATAAAGATTGTGGTAAAAACCGCAGTTCCCGGAGCTGTTACGATGGTGAACTCTGGTACTTGAGAGAGGCCGACGCTGCACACTGGTGCCACAGATTCATTTAAGGACTTGCGAGCACCAAACCACATCCCCGTTACCCGCCCCCACCACCAATCAGGGCTCCAAACCATCATCTGCCAATCATAATAATCACGGAGTCTCAAAGGGGCATGGTTACATGATGTACATACGTAGTCAGTTGACAGAGGAAAGCCAAATAGGTCATAGCAGGTAAGTATCTTACAAAGAGCGCCGGGAGAGTCATCAACCTTAGGGTATATCCATTTATCCCACAGATATAAACGACGATGCCCTTGATAATGATGGATATAAGGGTCAATATCTCTAATGATCATCATTTCAAATACATACTTCCTGGATACAACAAGTAATATATGCCAGTAATATATACTAATATTGGAGTGAATTTTGGTCCAGCATTCAATGAATTGCTAAAGAACAGATTTACCATACAGCACTTTTACCATGAAATTATGTTTCTACTTGCAAACATGTAGTATACAGTTGGTAGCCAATGGTGATTTCTACAAATTATCCTGTTAAATGGATCCTACATTACATATGTCCTTGGGTTCTGTGATGGTATATTTGTTTAAGGGTAGAGCAGCATGCAGTAGTTTGTTGAACCCTCTTTCTCACACCATATGCTATTAAAACCAACTAACACATTGTCAGCCATATGCAATCTGTTAGCCAGTATGTTCTCATTCAGTGCTTGAAAATATAGAGTAGGGATGTTGTTCCTGGAAATGTTTATTGCTTTGATTGTGTCATTGTATCAGGTCATTCAGTTTTTTTAGGCCCCGGATGTAAAGATTCTTATACAGTTTTGAAGATTTACCTTTCTTCATCAGCGAGAGGAATGTGAATCTAGTAACATTAAAACCTTCAGTATTATTGATTTAGCTTTTAGGTTGCAACATCTATGAACTGAAAAGCCTATTGTACTATTTGAATTCCTCTACTACTACATTTAAGGCATATTTAAGTTATAGGGATATTTATGTAACCACTTAGAACCATGAACTGTACACCTACCTACCTGCCGTGGCTAGGATCAGAGATAACTGATTCTTTTTTTTTTTTTTTTTTTTAAATGTAGATTGTGAGCTCCACATGGAGCTCACAATGTACATTTTTTCTCTATCAGTATGTCTTTGGAATATGGGACGGAAATCCATGCAAACATGGGGAGAACATACAAACTCCTTGCAGATGGTTGTTTGCCCTTGGCAGGATTTGAACACCAGGACTCCAGCGCTGCAAGGCTGCAGTGCTAACCACTGAGCCACCATGTGGCCCCAGTGATAACTGATTCTGTTGCTGCATTTCAGTGGGGCCACCATTATCGTCCCTGCAAAAGACTAAGCTCAGGTATGAATACTTTTGCAAAACACTGTATATGCCAGTAACAGGTTGTGCACTTTACTACATAATCTAACATGAGACGGTACAGTGGAGTGTTGGAATATACCAATAAATCAGATCAGTACTTTAACAGATAACAGACAGATTGACTGTTATGGGCACCTGCCTCATTTTTCTCTTCCACCATTTTAGATAAATTATCCCCTATTGCATCTTGCAGTAGTTTGTACAATTCTATTCTGCACTTATACGGGCCTGGGGCTTTAACATTTTTAAAGGATTTGATTATCAACTTTACATCTATCTCAGAGATAGGGGCCTCCAATCCTTCCCTTTGTTCTTTTGAGAACTTAGACATATGTAGGTCTGCACCCCCTCCTTTTCATCCTATTCCGTTCTGTTATACAGCTCCATGCCTCATGCCCCAGCTTCGTTGGACTCATCTTGCCACGCTCCCCCGATGCTCTCTCCCCTTGCTCGCTGCACGTAGGTGTCGGGCGGCTGGCTGCGTATGGCAGGTACACTGCAGTACAGGCGCCGGGATTCGCCAATGCACTGTTCAATACCGGCACCTTTATTGCAGTCTACCTGCCTAGGCTGCAATACAAGCGCACACCTGACAGGCCAGGGACAGAGCAACATGACGCTGGCCCTCGCTCTGCCTCCTATACGCCACACGCAGCCAGTCGCCCAACATCGATGTGAAGCGAGTGAGCGGAGAGAGCGGCGTGGCAGGGTGAGTCCAACTACACTGGGGACAAGGTGCTGGTGGGGGGGGAATGAAGCTGGGAGAAGAGATGGGGGGCCATGAATCTGGGGGCAGAGATGGGGGGCCATGAATCTGGGGGCAGAGATGGAGGGGACATGAATTTGGGGGCAGAGATGTGGAACATGAATCTGGGGGCACATGAATGGGGGAACAAAAACCTGCTGGCAGATGAAGTGGGGACAAGCACCTAGAGGCAGAGATGTGTGGGGGGGGACAACATACTGGGGGCAGAGATACAGGGAGACAAGAAACTGGGACCAGAAATGGTGGGAAAAAAAACTGCGGGCAGGGATGGGGGGACAAGAAACTGGGGGCCGATAAAAGGGGGGAAAAGAAACTGGGGTCCGATAAAAGGGGGGACAAGAAGCTGGGGCAGAGATAGGGGGACAAGAAACTGGGGGCAGAGATGGGGGCACAAGAAACTGGGGGCAGAGATAGGGGGACAAGAAACTGGAGGCAGACATGGGAGGACAAGAAATATAAGCGGTTCAGCGCCACCGCCAACCCGCAGACGAAGTCGCAGGTAACTGCTAGTCTTTGTTATAAATGTTGTAATTTGACTTTTATGTCTAGCTAGCAATTTCCCTGTTTTATTTCCTTCCTATATAGAATCAATATTTCCAGTAGAGCAGGTAGCGACTTGCTCTATCCTCCACAAGTAAGGGCAGGTTCACACCAGCGCCCGATCTCCATTATGCAGGTTTCCATTTTTTTGTCGGCAGAAGACGGAAACCTGCATTCAGTGTCCGCCCGTGAGCGTCTTCTGTTCTCCATGGTGAAACCGTTTTTTGTTTTTTTTTTAACCAGACACAAAGTTCTGCATGTCTGACTTTGTGTCCAGCTAAAAAAAAAACGGTTTCGCTGCGGAGAGCAGAAGGCTCATGGGCGCTCACCGGCGGACACTTTTCAAGCCTATTCAAATGAATATGTTTAAAAACTGCCTGCTGGTTTCCGTCACCTGTCCAGTTTCTCGAGCAGGAAACGGAAACCTATATAACAGAGATCGAGCACTGGTGTGAACCCGCCCTTAGTCATAAATTCTTTTTTTACCTGTAGGTAAATATCTCTAATCTGGGCTGAAGGTTGATCTAAATAAGTGGATATTTCCTTAGATAATGCCCCTTTATATTCCGCAGCTAGCTTCTCGTTCCTATTGGCGATGTATTCAGTGAAATGTCCCTTTAGTACCGCCTTTGTGACTGACCAAAAATTTGTTGGTTGGTCACTATAGTCACGACTGTCATCTTGATAGTTCACTCACTGATGGATAAACCGATCTCTAAAACTCTTATCATGATATAACCCTGCAGAGAATCTCCAAGTGGAATTACAGTATATACCACACTTAGTGACACTATACATTCACTTACTATGGGAAGCACCATCACGCTTTAATGAGTTGCGGAATATTTGCTTTTAAAACCAAATAGATCAGAGAAAGACGCCAGATCTTCGAGACCGATTTCCCTTTTAAATCAGGACTATAAAATATTCAAAAAATTACTGGCAAATTGCCCCTAAAGATTATTACTAGAGATGAGTGAGTAGTACTCGATCGAGTAGGTGTTCGATCGAATACTACGGTATTCGAAATACTCGTACTCGATCGAGTACTACTCGCTGTTCGAATGTAAAAGTTCGATGCAGAACCAGCATTGATTGGCTGAATGCTATACAGTCGGCCAATCAATGCTGGTTCTTCTCCTACCTTTAGAAGTCTTCTCCGTGCAGCTTCCCCGCGGCGTCTTCCGGCTCTTCATCCACTCTGCCAGGCATCGGGCCTGGGCAGAGCCGACTGCGCATGTCCACTTGTAGTGCGGGCATGCGCAGTCGGCTCTGCCCAGGCCCGATGCCTGCCAGAGTGAATGAAGAACCGGGAGACTCTGCGGGGACGCTGCAAGGAGAAGACTGCACTGAGAATCCAGCCCGACCCTCACTCGTGGACTTGGTAAGTATAATTTGATCGAATATTACCTACCCCTTAAATGAGCATTTCCCCCCCATAGACTATAATAGGGTTCGATATTCGATTCGAGTAGTCGAATATTGAGGGGCTACTCGAAACGAATATCGAACCTCGGACATTTTACTGTTCGCTCATCTCTAATTATTACTAGAATTTCTAGTGTTAGAAAGAGCATCAATTGGTTCTTAATGTTAGAAAAGAAATAGCATGCATAATAAGTTCCCAGTCTAGCTTCATCAATGACCCACTAATAGTAACCTAAGATGCAGGTAAGTCATTTGATAGGATTTCATGGCAACACCTTATAAGAGTATTGAATTTTCATTGGTTTGGTTTACCTTTTGTAAAGCTCCTAAGAACTCTGTATGTTGATTCATCTGCTTCTCTAATGATAAACGACAAGGTGGGAGACCCTTTCCTTGTTAAATGAGGGATGAAGAAGAGGTGCGCTCTCTCGCCTTTATTATTTAATTTGGCATTAAACCCATTTTAAGACAATCTCCCCATTATCATGGCTTGGATATAGGTAACTCCAAAATACCGTATTTTCCGGACTATAAGCCGCACATAAAAACCTACGATTTCCTCAGAAATCGTAAGTGCGGCTTATAGTCCGGTGCGGCTTATATATGGATGGAAGCGGCGGCAAAGACTGCGTGCCGCTTCCATACATACATAAAAGGCACCGTAAGGGTGCATTCACACTACCGAACGCCGGCGTGTATCACAGCCGTACACGCCGGCGTTACAGCAGGGCTGCCGGACACTTCCTATTCATTTCTATGGGAGCAGGCATGCGAGCGCTCCCCATAGAAATGAATGGACAGACACTTCCCATTCATTTCTATGGGAGCCGGCATGCGAGCGCTCCTTATAGAAATGAATGGAAAAAAGCAGTCCATTCATTTCTATGGGGAGCGCTCGCATGCCTGCTCCCATAGAAATGAATAGGAAGTGTCCGGCAGCCCTGCTGTCACGCCGGCCTGAAACAGAACGTGAAACTTACCCAGCGGGCATTCAGGCCTCCTCTGCCTCCGATGTTCCGTCCTTCTCCTCCGGCGCTCGCTGATAATGGCCTGGGCGCATGCGCAATATCATAATGCTTCTACTGCGCATGTGCCCTGGCCATTATCAGCTTGCGAGCGCCGGAGGAGGACGGAACATCGGAGGAAGAGGAGGCCTGAATGCCCGCCCACCCTACACCGCTCGGTAAGTTTCACATTCTGTTTCAGGCTTTTATTTTAAAACGGGGGGGGGGGGGGGGTAGTTTAACCTAACGTTTACGGTTGGGCTCTATCAGCATGATTTTGCTGATAGAGCCCTCCTCGCCTGCCGAGCGCTTCCAATAGAAGCGGCTGGCACGCGGGGGGTTAAGCGGCCGCTGGCAAAGTCTGCCTGCCGCCGCTTTCAATAAGATATAATGCGCACCGGACTGCGGCTTATAGTCCGGTGCGCCTTATATATGAACCGAGACGGACTATAAGGTGCTCATGGGCAATGCGGCTTATAGTCCAGTGCGCCTTATAGTCCGTAAAATACGGTAATGCTAATGGTTTTGCGGAGGACATACTCTTGGCAAAATAACGACTGGAAGAATCTGTCCCCTTTCTAATTGTATACTCCAGTTTCACTAAATTTCGGAGTTTGTGGTCAATTATTTGAAATCAGTGGCTCTTGTACTACAAGCTGTTTAAAGTGGGAGATGGCAATCCTCATTCCCATTTAAACGTGCATGTGGTGCCTACAAGTATTTAGGAATAATGTTCCTTAGTGACTTAACTAGACTATATAACTTAAACATTACTCCTGTGCTAAGAGATGTTTTGTTAGGACTAGAGTCATGGAACTCCCTACCACTCACTTGGAATATTATGACCTGGTGGCCTAATACCGTATAGTGATTGATTGGTTAACAGATAATTCAGTATATTTCGACCCTGCCATAGAGAAGCATTTTTTTATGAAATATTAGTTTAGTCTCCTTTATGCACACTCCTATTGCGTCTTTGTGTATTTGAGGGAAGTGAGAATAACCCGCTTTTGATGACAGTTTATATAGCATGAAGAGGTCTACGCCAAAAACTGGGTCTTAATGTGCTATATTCCCAATGGTTTCATCTAATAATAACCCAACTTTCCAGGCAGGCAGGAGATCTCGTCCATTTGAACAATGGTAGCGATTGGGGCTCAGAAATTTAAAAGACATGTACAGGGACAATTTGCCTTGTATGAGATCTTGGGTGGATTTGAAACAAATCGGATCTGGGGGGTTCCTGAGTTTGCACTATACAAGTTCTTCATTACTAGAAGATGAACACATAGCAACCAATCTTGACAAATGCTTTTGGGGAAAGAGGGAACCCTGTCACTCTACTAGGCTGATATATTCCATTGCTAAATTTGGATTGGACGACGTCATTCTACCCAAAGGCATAACCACTTGGAGAGTTCCCTAATTTGACTGAGGAGGATTTACTGACAGGTCATGCTAAAGTGACTAATGTACTAAATGCAGCCACATACCTCAAAATGCAATTCAAGATATTACATCGAAGTTACAGTCCTATGAAAAAGTTTGGGCACCCCTATTAATCTTAATCATTTTTAGTTCTAAATATTTTGGTGTTTGCAGCAGCCATTTCAGTTTGATATATCTAATAACTGATGGACACAGTAATATTTCAGGATTGAAATGAGGTTTATTGTACTAACAGAAAATGTGCAATATGCATTAAACCAAAATTTGACCGGTGCAAAAGTATGGGCACCTCAACAGAAAAGTGACATTAATATTTAGTAGATCCTCCTTTTGCAAAGATAACAGCCTCTAGTCGCTTCCTGTAGATTTTAATCAGTTCCTGGATCCTGGATAAAGGTATTTTGGACAAACAATTCAAGTTCAGTTAAGTTAGATGGTCGCCGAGCATGGACAGCCCGCTTCCAATCATCCCACAGATGTTCAATGATATTCAGGTCTGGGGACTGGGATGGCCATTCCAGAACATTGTAATTGTTCCTCTGCATGAATGCCTGAGGATTTGGAGCGGTGTTTTGGATCATTGTCTTGCTGAAATATCCATCCCCGCTGTAACTTCAACTTCGTCACTGATTCTTGAACATTATTCTCAAGAATCTGCTGATACTGAGTGGAATCCATGCGACTCTCAACTTTAACAAGATTCCCGATGCCGGCATTGGCCACACAGCCCCAAAGCATGATGGAACCTCCACCAAATTTTACAGTGGGTAGCATGTGTTTTTCTTGGAATGCTGTTTCTTTTTGGACGCCATGCATAACGCCTTTTTTTATAACCAAACAACTCAATTTTTGTTTCCAAAATGAAGCTGCCTTGTCCAAATGTGCTTTTTCATACCTCAGGCAACTCTATTTGTGGCGTACGTGCAGAAACGGCTTCTTTCTCATCACTCTCCCATACAGCTTCTATTTGTGCAAAGTGCGCTGTATAGTTGACCGATGCACAGTGACACCATCTGCAGCAAGATGATGCTGCAGCTCTTTGGAGGTGGTCTGTGGATTGTCCTTGACTGTTCTCACCATTCTTCTTCTCTGCCTTTCTGATATTTTTCTTGGCCTGCCACTTCTGGGCTTAACAAGAACTGTCCCTGTGCTCTTCCATTTCCTTACTATGTTCCTCACAGTGGAAACTGACAGGTTAAATCTCTGAGACAACTTTTTGTATCCTTCCCCTGAACAACTATGTTGAACAATCTTTGTTTTCAGATCATTTGAGAGTTGTTTTGAGTAGCCCATGATGCCACTCTTCAGAGGAGATTCAAATAGGAGATCAACTTGCAATTGGCCACCTTAAATACCTTTTCTTATGATTGGATACATCTGGCTATGAAGTTCAAAGCTCACTGAGGTTACAAAACCAATTTTGTGCTTCAGTAAGTCAGTAAAAAGTAGTTAGGGGAATTCAAATCAATAAAATGATAAGTGTGCCCATACTTTTGCACCAGTCAAATTTTGGTTTAATGCATATTGCACATTTTCTGTTAGTACAATAAACCTCATTTCAATCCTGAAATATTACTGTGTCCATCAGTTATTAGATATATCAAACTGAAATGGCTGTTGCAAACACCAAAATATTTAGAACAAAAAATGATTAAGATTAATAGGGGTGCCCAAACTTTTTCATAGGACTGTATACTATATAAGGATGATGTCAAGATCCAATTGTCTAAAATGTGGAGACGCTAAGGTGGATCTAATACACTGTTTGTGGCATTGCCTAGTGTTGACGAGTTTCTGGAGGAAAGATCAAGAAAGTTCAGTTTTGGTTAAAGTCTCATGGTTTTATTTGGCATATTTACACAGTGTGAGAAGGTGACAGGCAGAGTTCTGGAGGCACAGTATATCTGCCGCAGATTTCTGACGTATATGTGGTCCGAGGCGGATCATGAATAAGCTGCAGGCCAGGTGTGGGTCATAGGCTTATTACTGGGCCATAAAAGGCTGCAGAGCCTGCTCTTCAGAGCAGATCCTGGGAGGAGAGGAAGTGCCTGGGTCTGTCCTGACACCGAGAGCCTTGTGTTATGGTACAGTGTTGTTTTAGTTGATTGTGTGGCTGGTAGTAAGCCACATGTACACTTAGTATTATCTGTTTAGTTAGTGCTTAGACGAGCAGGTTTTGTTTTGCCTTTTTGCTTAACGTTAAGGCTCTATTTTATTTTATTTTTTAAGTAGACTGGTTTTTGCTGTAAGATTTCCTTCTGACTGGTTGGGCCGCACCACTGCTTCTACTGAGCTACCTTCCCCACAGCAGACATTCAGTGCATTCAATCGTTTGCAAAGCATCACAAACATTTGCTTTCAGTTTTAGCAGCAGGGACCAGGTAAACCAAACTAAACACTTGGATCTTCTCTGGGCACCCTCCATTACTTTGTTTTTTGGGAAGATATATGGGGTATCCAACACGGATAGATTACAGACTACAGAAATCAAGAAATTATTTTTAACCTGGGGAAATATTATTAAATCAACTCCATTGGCTGTATAACTATCCTTACATGACACCTTCAAATTTACAGACTGGTACCTTAAGCAATAGTTGTCAGGAAATGTGGTACTTGACATCTCTGGAGAGACATAGCCAAATGATCTTGATATTGGTGTGCTGGTCCCTGCAGTGACACGGTGACAAATGGAGGACACAAGAAATGATGTTTATTTCAGATTTTGAAATTCATTGCTTTTTCTTTTTTAAATGTAGTTTGTGAGCCCCACATACAGCTCACCATGTACATTTTTCCCCTATCAGTATGTCTTTGGAATGGAAATCCATGCAAACACGGATAGAACATACAAACTCCTTGCAGATGGTTTTTTGCCCTTGGCGGGATTTGAACACCAGGACTCCAGCGCTGCAAGGCTGCAGTGCTAACCACTGAGCCACCGTGTGGCCCCTTGAAGTTCATTGCTTTTTCTGTTTACTATGTGAGTCATATATGGGACTCTCTTATGATCATGTTACTGTTTTGACAATCTTCCACTGTAATTGATGTGTGTGATAATCGGGGTGAAATATCATTATATACCCAGCGGTGTATATGTGACTGTGGATTTGTATATGCTCGCTGTTTGCAATTTTGTTATATATTGTATTGATAATGAAAATAAAAGTAAATAATGAAAAAAGCATAAATATAATTGATGTTGCCATGTACGTAATCTGACGTTATTTATTGTACACTGTGAACACCTGTTAGGATACAACTTTACATATACCCTAACAGGCAGTAATACTAACTAGATCTGAGTGCCGTTGTTAGATCTTTGGACTGTCAGAAAAAAACATCTAGCTCTGAGAATCTGCAAAATGTTTTTAAAAAGTGGCAAAGTTTAGAAATTAATAATAGAAATTGATCATAGTTCCATTTTAATGTCATATTTTTAGTAGCCATTATTGTTGCATTCTTCTCATATAGTACTTAGAACAATAGATTTATGGTGTTCAATTTTACTGCAAATATCAAAAGTATTTCTTTACAGCAACAGCTATGTAGGGTTTAATTGAATTTCATTCCTGTCTCTAAAGGCCCTATGGTCGATCTTAATATTTTCTTCCTGAGCTTCATAAGTTCTCTGAATTTCTGCCAAATAGCCACAGGATGGTAAGTTTGCTATGTGGTTGGTCGTTTCCTTTCCAGCAGTTTATCTTATATGTTCCAGATATTATAGAGCCATTTTTAATAACACTCCTGTCAGTCCCCGATGATGATTTTCTACTAACCTTAATTCACCTTTCTGAAAGAAGGAGTTGTGCTGGGCCTAGTAAACTTGGATTTCAGTAACACACATCAAGAATTCACTGACTTCACATATTCAACATATTTCCTTACTGGGCAGTGTTTTGTGAAAAAAATAAAATAAAAAAACATAAAATCAATTTATGATTTATCACATGGACTCTTTGTACTATCAATAGCAAGGTCAATGCGTTCCTTTGTGGAGCAATAATACAGTCTATTAGACTTTTGTACTTTTGGAAGGTACTGAAAATATGTGCTATCTACAGATGGGTGTTTCCTAGGCAATGGCGTAACTAGGAATGGCAGGGTCCCGTAGCGAACTTTTGACATGACCCCCACCCCGAAGACCCCAACTGAATGACTTCCTTCCCTACCCCCCACATTCCTGCACACAGTATTACACCCCAGAGTAGTCTCTACAGACAGTACTATGCCCTATAGTGGCCCCTGCACACAGTATGATGCCCCGAAGTGGCCCCTGCACACAGTATGATTACCCATAGTGGCCCCTGCACACAGTATTGTGCCCCATTGTGGACCATCCATGAACAATTATTATACTCTGGGGTCTTTTCAGACCACAGAGTGGAGACCCAGGAAAGTATACAAACATAAAAAAACACTGTTACTTACCTCTCCCTGGCTCCAGCACACTCCCCGGTGATGTGGGCCATCTTCAATGATGGAAGAGACGTCACTTGAGCTGGGCTTGTGTGCTAACGCATAAGGACACAGACCATACCTCCCAACTTTTGAAGAACTGAAAGAGGGACAAAATGTGCGGCGCGCGTAGCGTGCCGCGGCAAATTTAGCCCCGCCCACTTTTGTGTTGACTCCACCCACTCGTTAATTTTTCATGTGCCCGCACACAATATAATCCTCCTACAGTCACCCGTAAATTATATGTCCCCCCTCTATCTCTCCCCCAGTTTCATATACACCCTTCATCTGCCCCCAGTTTCATGTCCCCCTTCCATCTCTGCCCCCAGATTCATGTCCCCACATCTCTGCCCCCAGTTTCATGTCCCCTCCATCTCTGCCCCCAGATTCATGTCCCCCATCTCTGCCCCCAGATTCATGTCCCCCATCTCTGCTCCCAGATTCATGTCCCCCCATCTCTGCCCCCAGATTCATGTCCCCCCTCCATCTCTGCCCCCAGATTCATGTCCCCCATCTCTGCCCCCAGATTCATGTCCCCCCATCTCTGCCCTCAGATTCATGTCCCCACATCTCTGCCCCCAGATTCATGTCTCCACATCTCTGCCCCCAGATTCAGGTCCCCTCCATCTCTGCCCCCAGATTCATGTCCCCCCATCTCTGCCCTCAGATTCATGTCCCCACATCTCTGCCCCCAGATTCATGTCCTCTCCATCTCTGCCCCCAGATTCATGTCCCCCCATCTCTGCCCCCAGATTCATGTCCTCTCCATCTCTGCCCCCAGATTCATGTCCCCACATCTCTGCCTCCAGTGTCATGCCGTCCTCTCCTTCATCTGCCCCCAGATTCACATTCCATCTCCACATTAAACTTACCTTCTCCTCCGCTCCCTCGCCGCTCTCTGCCCGCCTCTCTCGCTGACACGCGCAGCTGAAGGAAGGAGCTGACAGGTCAGCTCCTCGCTTCGCCGCTGCGTGTCTCTCTCGCTGACACATATGTGGCTGAAGCGAGGAGCTGACCTGTGTCAGCTCCTCGCTTCGCCGCTGCTGCTGCTACTGGCTTGTAGACGCGATGTGACACATCGATGTGTCACATCGCGTCTACAAGCCAGGAGCCGGCGGCAGCGGCGAAGCGAGGAGCTGACACAGGTCAGCTCCTCGCTTCAGCCACATATGTGTCAGCGAGAGAGACACGCACCTGTGTCAGCTCCTTGCTTCAGCCGCATATGTGTTCAACTCAGATCTGCGTCCTCTGGACGCAGATCTGGGTTGAAATCGGGACATACCTCCCTCCAACCGGGACCGCGGGACATGTCACCCAAATCGTGACTGTCCCGCGGAAATCAGGACGGTTGGGAGGTATGACACAGACCCCAACCCATGTGACGTTTGTGATGTCACCAAGTAGGCCCGAAAGCCTGCCGGAGCTAGGAGAGGTAACAATGTTTTTTATGTTCCCTCACCTCTCCTAGGCCTTCAATCATTATACTCAGGGGGTCTGAAAAGACCCCCCCCCCATGTATAATGATAATGTTTGTGGGGTTTGCCGCGCGCCCACGGCCTCACTTGCCGAGCCCAGATCGGTAAGTAAATAGGGCCCGTTACCTGCTGGAGTAACTATTAAAAAAATAAATATCTGCAGCTACCACCGGGCCCCCTAATGTCCCAAGCCCTTTGGCAGCCGCTACCACTGCTACCCAGGTAGTTAGGCCCCTTCTCTTAGGTATCTATAGATGGCACTAGAAAGACAGTCTTCTTACTTTTAGAACAGTACAAGTAATAAAGTTTATCAATAGCCATATAAGCTACATTACTAAGCAGTGAGAGACAAGATGGCAGTTGTTAGGAAGTTCAACTTGAAAAGATGAAAACGTAAAAGTAAAGGTGATCGCATTATTTTTCTAGTCCCTGCAAGTCATGCTTCAAGGAAGTTATTGCCTTACAGGGTAGTCACCTATAGGTGGCTCTAGAGAGTCATTTTCCTTCCTTCTGGAGGAGACCCAGTTTGCATTCAACTTCAAAGAATTTTGTTCTTGCTGTAATGGGATTTATCTCCTCATGTATGGGCTTCCTGCATTACTTATAATAAATATATCTTCTTGTATATCTCCAATATTAATATATATATTGCTGCAGTCTAAAGCACAAAGAATAGAGCAACAACCAGAACTTATAAGACAGGAAACCTATTTTAGAATATTTACACTTAATTGAGTAAATGGTTTTCTAAGGTTATAATTGTATGATAGACTATCAATGCATGGATTCTGGGATGATAAGGAAGGAGCACTGTGGATCCTCTACTGCAGTACCTTATACAGTTGATATGGTCCTGAGCTATGACAAAAATATACAGTACATTACACCTGCATAGCAAGAATAGCACTTACAATTGGGTACTGAAGGGAAATGGACACCCCTCTTATCCTGCGGATAATGGGAATACATAAATAACATATCCTAAGGAATGCTACTAAATCTCTTCTAGCTGCAGTCAACAAATGCAACTCTGTAATAGGAAAAGGCTAAAGCAGTTAATACTATCATAAAGGGATTGATTTACATCGAATTTCCGTACGTTATACAGCATTAATAGCTGATATCCTGAGGTATCACTTCCTATACAGTGTGAATAGTTATCTAGTTATTAGAGATGAGCGAACACTAAAATGTTCGAGGTTCGAAATTCGAATCGAACAGCCGCTCACTGTTCGTGTGTTCGAACGGGTTTCGAACCCCATTATAGTCTATGGGGAACATACACTCGTTAAGGGGGAAACCCAAATCCGTGTCTGGAGGGTCACCAAGTCCACTATGACACCCCAGGAAATGATGCCAACACCTCTGGAATGACACTGGGACAGCAGGGGAAGCATGTCTGGGGGCATCTAACACACCAAAGACCCTCTATTACCCCAACATCACAGCCTAACAACTACACACTTTCCACATTCCAAAAAACCTCTATCAAAGTGGGAAAATACCTGGAAACCTTCTTTACTCCCCAAATGGATGAACACAAACCCCAATTTAAGCTCAACAAACAGTAACAACCACCCCTTTAAATCACGTTCCCCATGACAACCACGGATGGAATAGACAATGGGAAATGGGAGCCCTCACCCTTAACTGTCATTTTGAGTGTGTGTGTGTATGTGTGTGTGTGATGTGGTAAGACCTTCCAAAATTCACTTTTCTAGCCCTTAACATGAGCCCTTCCAAACAAAGTTACAGGACCTTAAGCTGAGCTACCAGCAGAGATTGAGGCCCTTGGCATGAGTAGAGCCTTGCACCAGCAGTGTTTTTGGCACTTAGGGTGAGTTGAGCCTTGTACCAGCGTGTGTCCCTTAACATCAGGCGGGCCCTAAGTTCTGCGCTTTGCACAAAAGTTCCACATTAACTAGGCTGAATGGTACAAACCTCAGTAGGCCCGAGAACCAGGAACAGGTCTTGCAATGGCTGTCGGATAACGCTTAAAGCACATTGTCCACCAGCCAGTCAGCCTCTACCTCCTCTTACCCAACAGTCTTGTCCTCCTTCCACCCAAAATTCCCAATCTTCCCAGAACAATAACCCCAACTGTCCCTGCTCCCCAGAGCTGTTCTCCCTTCCTTTGACTGTACCGCAACCTGCCCCTCCATTTCGCGATTCCACGGACCTAACAGACGAGTATCTGTGTCCAGATGCTCAAACACTAGAGTCTCCTCCATCTCCGGTCGATTTGGTGGCGGATGACCAGCAACCCACCCTCATCGACGACGATGAGACGCAGTTGCTGTCAGGGCAGCCAGTTGACATGCGCATTGTGCAGGAGGAGGAGGCGAGACAAGAGTTGGAAGAGGAGGTGGTGGACGACGAGGACACCGACCCCACCTGGACAAGGCAGATGTCAAGCTGGGAAAGTAGTGTGGATGTTGAGGCAGGTGCAGCACCAAAAAGGGTAGCTAGAGGCAGAGACATGTCCAGAGGCAGAGATCAGCTGCTTTGCCGAAGCCAGGCCATACCCGGAATGTCCGAAGATGTTCCCTTTTGTACCCAGCCCAGAAAAACTCCCCCATCGAGGGCACGTTTCTCGAAGGTGTAGAGTTTTTTCAAGGAATGCACCGAGGACAGATATAGTGTCGTCTACACAATTTGCCTCTCGAAATCGAGTAGGGGCCCTGAGAAGAGCAACCTGTCCACCACTTCAATGCACCGTCATTTGGAATCCAAGCAATGGAATCAGTGGCAGGCAGCAACGGCAGGACAAACGTCGCCTGCCGTTCATGCCACTGCCTCTGCTCACAGTGCTGGCGATGCACTCCAGAGGACGAGCCAGGACATCACTTCATCTGCCTCCGCCACTTTGTTGACTTCTCCTTCATCCTCTCCTGTTTCTGTCTTATCTCCTTCTCCTGCACCATCAAAGGCACCATCAGGCGCTTCTTTACAACAACCCACCATCTCTCAGACATTGGAGCGCCGGCAGAAATACACCGCTAACCACCCACCCACGCAAGCCTAGAACGCCAACATCGCTAAACTGCTGGCCCAGGAGATGTTGGCGTTCCGGCTTGTTGAAACTCCCGCCTTCCTGGACCTGATGGCAACTGTGGCACCTCACTATGCCGTCCCTAGCCGTCACAACTTCTCCCGGTGTGGCGTCCCCGCCTTGCACCAGCACGTGTCACTCAACATCAGTTGGGCCCTTAGTTCCGCGCTTTGCTGCAAGGTCCACTTGACCACCGACACTTGGACAAGCGCCTGTGGTCAGGGATGCTGCTTATCTTTAAGGACAGGCAGGGTGAATGTGGTGGAGTCTGGTCCCGGGGTACAAACTGAGGTACCCTATCTCCTCTCCCAGGCCAAAATTCATGGCAGGAGTAGACTGAAACCCTACGACGCTGCAACCTCCACCCCAGCTACTAGCGGCAAACGCTAAAACACTGGTGTGGGGAGACGTCAGCAGGCAGTGCTGAAGCTCATCAGCTTGGGGGACAGACAGCACAGTGCCTCCGAGGTCAGGGTTGCCATCCTGGCTGAGATGGCTTTTTTTTTTCCCTGCTACACCTGGGGCCTGGCATTTTTACGCCTGTGATAATGGCTGGAACCTGGTAGCGGCTCTGGAGCTTGCCAGCCTCCAACACGTTCCATGTTTGGCCCACGTCTAACCTAGTGGTGCAACGTTTTTTGAAAACATACCCAAATGTACCGAAGCTACTGTTGAAAATGCGGCGCTTGTGCGCCCACTTTTGCAAGTGTACAGGAGTTGCTGCTAGCCTAAAAACACTCTAGCAAGGCCTACATCTGTCCAAACACAGGCTGTTGTCCGTCATTCACACACGCTGAAACCCTACAATACCATATCTTGAGCAGGGTGTGTGAGCTGCACAGACCTTTGATGGAGTTCCATCTACAAAACCCAAGGGTTCCTCAAAGTCAGCTCCCAAAGTTTCTGCACCATGAGTTTCCAGGGGTGGCAGAGTTATGGCTAGGGGAAGAGGCATGGATAGGGATGATGTCTAGGGGCAAAAGCAGTGTGGATGTGGAGGCAAGCTAAGCAGCAAAAACTGGGGGTACAAGTTAAGGCATGGACTGGGGTGATGTCTAGGGGCAAAAGCAGTGTGGATATGGAGGCAAGCTAAGCAGCAAAAACTGGGGGTACAAGCTAAGGCATGGACTGGGGTGATGTCTAGGGGCAAAAGCAGTGTGGATGTGGAGGCAAGCTAAGCAGGGAAAAAGGTGGCTAGAGGCAAAGGGATGTCCAGAGGCAGAAGACAGCTGCATGACAGAAGCTAGACCTGAGCCAGCAAGGCCCAAGATGCCCTCTTTTCTAGCTTCCTTAGAAAAATTCCCCCATCGAGGCCACGTTCCTCGCTGGGGGAGATAATTTCTAAATGTATAGGTCGAGGACAAACTGAGTGTGGTTTACACACTTTGCAATGCGACTCCCCATCTCCCAGGCCTTTCATTCCAGGCTAAAGTACAGCACAACCCACCCACATGCCCAAGGCTTCAATGGCCTCATCTCAAAAATTCTGGCCCAGGAGATGTTGGGGTCCCGGCTTGTGGACACTCTGCCCTTTTTGGGCCTGCTGGCTACTGCGCCACCTCACTGTGCCGTCCACACCAGCACTTTTCCCCAAACATGAGGCGGTCCCTAAGTTCAGCGCTTTGCCCAAAAGTTCCACGTGACCAGCTATGAATGGACAAGTGCATGCGGACAGGGACGCTAACTTTTAATCTTGGCACAGTGGTTGAATGTACTTGAGGCAAGGACCGGGTCGCAAAATGTGGTAGACTGACTTGTCTCCCCACACAACATTCCTGGGAGGAGGGCTGAAACACCACCCTCCTCCTCCGCTGTTAGATTGACCCCAGCTACGAGCTGGAAACGCAGCAACACTGGTGTGGGGAGACGTCAGCAGGCCGGGCTGAAGCTCATCAGCTTGGGGGACGGACAGCACACTGCCTCTGAGGTCAGGGATGCCATCTTGGATGAGATGGCAATTTGTTTATCCCCGCTGCCCCTGGGGCCAGGCTTTTTTGTCTTGTTGGAGGGCTCTGGAGCTTGCCAGCCTCCAACACGTTCCATGACTGGCCCACGTGTTCAATCTAGTGGTGCAACGATTTTTAAAAACATACCCCAAATTAGCAGAGATAAGGGTGAAAGTGGGGCACTTGGACACCCACTTTCCCAAGTCTACAGTACCTGGAGCTAGCCGCAATACACTCCAGCAAGGCCTACATCTGCCTGAAGCACCTACTGTTGTGCAAGGTCACCACACGCTCAAACCCTAGATACTGTATGTTGAGCAGGGTGTGTGAGCAGCAGAGACCTTTGATGGAGTACCAGCTACAAAACCCAAGGGTTCCTCAGAGTCAGCTCCCTCACTTTCTGCACCATGAGTTTCCATGGGTGGCAGAGTTATGGCTAGAGGCACAGGCATGGATAGGGGTAATGTGTAGGGGCAAAAGCAGTGTGGATGTGGAGGCAAGCAAAGCAGGGAAAATGGTGGCTAGAGGCAAAGGGATGTCCATAGGCAGCAAGGGCAAAGATGCAAAACTCTCCCCTGTTTCAAGAATTTTCCTGACTTGTCTCCCCACAAAACATTCCTGGGAGGAGGGCTGAAACACCACCCTCCTCCTCCTCCGCTGTTAGATTGACCCCAGCTACGAGCTGGAAACGCTGCAACACTGGTGTGGGGAGACGTCAGCGGGCCGTGCTGAAGCTCATCAGCTTGGGGGCCAGACAGCACACTGCCTACAAAGTGAGTCATGCCATCCTCGATGAGACGGCAATGTGGTTTTTGCCACTGCACCTGGGCCCAGGCATGTTGTCATGTGTGATAATGGCCGTAACCTGGGATCGGCTCTGTAGCTTGGCAGCCTGCAACATATTCCATGCCTGGGCCACGTTTTTAACTCATTGCTGCTAATCTTTTTAAAAAGGTACCCCAATGTTCCTGAGCTACTGGTGAAAGTGTGGCGCTTGTGCGGATAGTTTTTAACGTCTATAGTTGCCGCTGCTAGCCTCTATGCACTCCTACAACGCCTGTACCTGCTGGAACAACGGCTGTTGTGCGACGTCTCCACACTGCTGGCACTAAACATATCATGTGTTGAGCAGAGTGTGTGAGCAGCACAGACCTTTGATGTAGTTCCAACTCCAAAACCCTCGGGTTCGTCAAAGTCAACTCCCTCAGTTGCTCAACCATGAGTGGCCATGGGTGGCAGACTTATGTGAAATCCCATCCCATCCATTGCACTGGACACGAAACATTAGCATGCGCTCAGCACAACTCCGGATATGGCAGCTGCGTTAAGCAGGGTGCAGGGTACAACACAGACCAGGCCCGAGCACCAGGAACAGGTGTTAGAAATACTGCAGCATCCGCCATTTCCTTCCAATTTTGGGGTTTTGGACCCGCCACCGACTTGTCTGGACCTCAGTGGGGATCATGAGACACAGTTGCCATCAGGGCAAGCTGTGGTCATGTGCGGTTTGCAGTAAGGGGGCAGTTGGAAGAGGAGTTGGTGGATGACGAGGCCACCGACCCCACATGGACAGGGGTGATGTCTAGGGGCTAAAGCAGTGTAGATGTGGAGGGAAGCTAATTCAACAAAAAACAGGGTAGAAGCAAAGGCATAAACTGGGGTGATGTTTAGGGGCTAAAGCAGTGTAGATGTGGAGGGAAGCTAAGCAGCAAAAACAGTGGGTAGAAGCAAAGGCATGCAAAACTCTACCCTGTTGGAAGACTTATTTCTAGGTCTGGAACACGTTAATGGCCCCCCTTCCTGGACAAATTACTGCCACTCAGGGGCCTAGTGTCACCAGGAGGGACAAGTATAGGCGCATGTTGTGGAAATACCTGGCCGACACCAGCTCTGTCCTCTCCGATCCCTCTGTGCTCTACTGCCTACACTTATTTTTTCATCTTTTTTTCTGCACTGCACATCTCTTGCCTACTTCCTTTGGGATCTTAGAAGTGGTGGTCCACTTCCAAAGGTGGTAATTTCAGTGCTGGAGTTGTCAATAGACAGTGTAACGGGAGTAGCTGAGGTATCGCTGTCTTAACCACTTTTTGGCACAAAATTAACTTCCAAAGCCAAGTATGGTGCAAGTATATGATACAAGGACACCTACACACCTATCTCTGACACATTGGGGAGTTCACCCTCATGCGCCCTTTTGGCCTGCACCATCATGCGCCTCTTCCCAGCCACTCCACATCTCCCAAGCTTTTCATTGCAGGCAGAAGTACAACACAACCCACCCCCATGCCCAAGCCTTTAACAGCCTCATCGATAAACTGCTGGCCCTGGAGATGTTGGTGTTTGTTTATGCTTCTGGATACCCAGGCCTTCCGTCAGCAGATGGCAGCTGGGGCACCTCCCTATGCTGGGCCTAGCCGTTACTACTTCTCTTGGTGTGCTGTCCCTGCCTTGCGCCTGCATGTGTCCCATAACATCAGTCGGGCCCAGAGCTCTGCGCTTTGCTGCAAGGTCCACTTGACCACTGACACATGGACAAGCGCCTGTGGTCAGGGATGCTGCAGTGCTTATCTTTAATGACAGGCAGGGTGAATGTGGTGGAGTCTGGTCCCCGGGTGCAAACTGGGGTGGCCTATCTCCTCTCCCAGGCCAAAATTCATGGCAGGAGTAGACTGAAACCCTACAATGCTGCAACCTCCACCCCAGCTACTAGCGGCAAACACTGTAACACTGACGTGGGGAGATGTCAGCAGGCCGTGCTGAAACTGATCAGCTTGGGGGACAGACAGCACAGTGCCTCCGAGGTCAGGGATGCCATCCTGGCTGAGATGGCATTTTTTTTTCCCTGCTACACCTGGGGCCTGGCATTTTTGCGCCTGTGATAATGGCTGGAACCTGGTAGCAGATCTGGAGCTTGCCAGACTCAAACACGGTCCACGCATGGCCCACGTTTTTCAACTTGTTGGTGCCATGTTTCTTTGAAACCTACACCATTGTGCCTGATATACAGGTCAAAGTGGGGCCATTTTCGTAAGTGAGAACTAGCCTCTGCTAGGCAGAAAACATTCAGAGCACACTCCTCTCATCTTCGCACCGTTGGCTGGCGGAGGAAGACGAGGGGGTTGGAGTGGCATCTGATGTCCCTGTCCCACACGAGGCTAGAGGGTGCACTTCAGTGCATCCCATTGCTTCACCACAAATGGTGTGAAGGGGAGTGGAAAATGGAGGAAATGGAGAGTGACCCTTACAGTTGGGGCCAGCAAAGGCATGCCAAGTAACACACTGGCACACATGGCTGACTTCATCTTGGGTTGCTTTTCAACACATATTTCACATCATGAAGAACAAATAATACTGGATTTTTACAAGCCTCGAACCCCGGTCTAGGTCTAATGTCTGTTCCTTTCTTATATTAGGGGAGAGGGAAAAAAAATTACTTCAGTGATACGTTTAGCGTACATAGACTGACTATTAATGTGTATCCCACTTAGTGTTGTTAGGGTTACACACCGTCACAACCTGGCTAAAGCTTCTATAGCTGTTAATAAAGTCAACATAACTTTACGGTATCCAAAAAGACAGCTGGTACCGACAGAGAGCAAGACAAATGTCAACCTAAGCTGTGAGCTCTGAACACCCACAGTGACTTTGGCGTCATCATCATTATAAGGGAGCGGGTGGTAATAAATAATAAACCCAAAAAGCTTTTACAACTATATTTACATTAAGATACACAAATGACACTTTTTAGTAGCATGTCATGAGACAAGCTGATAAGATCTTCCTTTGTGCAGTGCTATTTCAAAGTTAAACGCTGCCTTTATTTTAATTCTGGAGAAGGTGCAGACATTAGATTTAGAACATGTTGTCTTCATTGTTCAAATCCTCTATATAGGTAATGTGTTTTTCGGGCCGAGCTGTCTGGGAACGAGCTGGTGCAGCACTGACAACCTGGGTGAATATGGCAAGAGCCTGAGATGTAGGGTGAATGAATCCCCAAATTATTTGGGGAATTTCCACTCAGAAACTGGCACTATATACCAGTAGCAAAAATTGTGGGTGCACGTAACCCCAATATATTCTTTGAATTCCCAGTCAGACAATGGCACTATATACCAGTAGCAAAAATTGTGGGTGCACGTAACCCCAATATATTCTTTGAATTACCAGTCAGAAACTGGCACTATATGGCAGTAGCAAGAAATGAGGGTATTTGTAACCCCAATATATTCTTTGAATTCCCAGTCAGACAATGGCACTATATACCAGTAGCACAAATTGTGGGTGCACGTAACCCCAATATATTCTTTGAATTCCCAGTCAGACAATGGCACTATATACCAGTAGCAAAAATTGTGGGTGCACGTAACCCCAATATATTCTTTGAATTCCCAGTCAGACAATGGCACTATATACCAGTAGCAAAAATTGTGGGTGCACGTAACCCCAATATATTCTTTGAATTCCCAGTCAGAAACTGGCACTATATACCAGTAGCAAAAATTGTGGGTGCACGTAACCCCAATATATTCTTTGAATTCCCAGTCAGACAATGGCACTATATAGCAGTAGCAAAAATTGTGGGTGCACGTAACCCCAATATATTCTTTGAATTCCCAGTCAGAAACTGGCACTATATACCAGTAGCAAAAATTGTGGGTGCACGTAACCCCAATATATTCTTTGAATTCCCAGTCAGACAATGGCACTATATACCAGTAGCAAAAATTGTGGGTGCACGTAACCCCAATATATTCTTTGAATTCCCAGTCAGACAATGGCACTATATACCAGTAGCAAAAATTGTGGGTGCACGTAACCCCAATATATTCTTTGAATTCCCAGTCAGAAACTGGCACTATATACCAGTAGCAAAAATTGTGGGTGCACGTAACCCCAATATATTCTTTGAATTCCCAGTCAGACAATGGCACTATATAGCAGTAGCAAAAATTGTGGGTGCACGTAACCCCAATATATTCTTTGAATTCCCAGTCAGAAACTGGCACTATATACCAGTAGCAAAAATTGTGGGTGCACGTAACCCCAATATATTCTTTGAATTCCCAGTCAGACAATGGCACTATATACCAGTAGCAAAAATTGTGGGTGCACGTAACCCCAATATATTCTTTGAATTCCCAGTCAGACAATGGCACTATATACCAGTAGCAAAAATTGTGGGTGCACGTAACCCCAATATATTCTTTGAATTCCCAGTCAGAAACTGGCACTATATACCAGTAGCAAAAATTGTGGGTGCACGTAACCCCAATATATTCTTTGAATTCCCAGTCAGACAATGGCACTATATACCAGTAGCAAAAATTGTGGGTGTATATAGCCCCAATTCTATTGCTAGGGGACTTGCAGGGTATTTCTGAGGTGAAGGTGGGGGGGCACACCGTTGGAACGGGGATTTGGGGTGTATATATGGGGTATACGGGAATACACTGACAGTGTATTCCATTCAGGATCCTGGGAAAGCTGGGTTGCGGCGATTGAGCCCGTCAGTGCCACGTTACACTGACAAGCTTCTCCCTGGAATTGAAGTTATATGTAACCCCAATATATTCTTTGAATTCCTAGTCAGACAATGGCACTATATGGCAGTAGCAAAAATAGTGGGTGTATATAGCCCCAATCCTATTGCTAGGGGACTTGCAGGGTATTTCTGAGGTGAAGGTGGGGGGGGGGGGCACACCGTTGGAACGGGGATTTGGGGTGTATATATGGGGTATACGGGAATACACTGTCAGTGTATTCCATTAAGGATCTGGGGAAAGCTGGGTTGCGGCGATTGAGCCCGTCAGTGCCTCGTTACACTGACAAGCTTCTCCCTGGAATTTAGCTCTTACAAGAGCTGTTGTGGTTGTCTTCTCCTTCCTATCCTAGCCTGTCCCTGCCTACCCAGAATCTAAGCCCTAGCTAAATGGACGGAAACCTCCGTCCCCGGTGAATTGCAAGCTCAGAATGACGCGAAGCTGGGCGTCGCTGTTCTTTTAAATTAGAGGTCACATGTTTTCGGCAGCCAATGGGTTTTGCCTACTTTTTTCAACGTCACCGGTGTCGTAGTTCCTGTCCCACCTACCCTGCGCTGTTATTGGAGCAAAAAAGGCGCCAGGGAAGGTGGGAAGGGAATCGAGTAATAGCGCACTTTACCACGCGGTGTTTGATTCGATTCGAACATGGCGAACAGCCTAATATCCCATCGAACATGAGTTCGATAGAACACTGTTCGCTCATCTCTACTAGTTATACTTGCTGTATATTTTATACAGAAGACTAGCTACAAAAGGAGCACAGGTTGTATTATAACCCAGGTCCTGGTGTCTGAAGGGACCCAATGACCCTTCTACCAAATAAGAAGACAGCGGTATTGTAAAAAGCACATGGGAGGTGGGGGTTCATTAAAGTATATTTTTATGAGAGGTCACATCTACAATAGCCCAAATTAGTTTTTAATATTTTTCAACATTACAAATGAATACCAAAATATCTCTTTTTAAGTTGAAAAGCATACCTTGCTTCTGTCAGATACTTGGCTCTGTAGTATATTATGTTGAAGCTTATGGCAAATGTAAGGCCTCCTGTCACCATTAATATCTGTTCTGTTTTTTTGCTTCCAAACATACAAACATGTTCTTTGGTTTGTCTTGTATATCTTGTGTGAGATGAGGAACATAGTGCTTAAAGGGGTATTCCCACCTCACCTGTTCACCAACTTGCAGGCTATATGCTCTGTTCACTTCTTGGTTTTCTGGGTAAATTGTTGGCGGGGTTTCACTTGCTCTGCTTAGCAGTACATGTTTGCAGTCAATAATGAAGAATTGTAAATAAATTAGCATAGAATCACTGGGAGATGCACAATGTGAAGCTGATGTAGTAGAGCTGGATTTGATAGGTGATGAGAATCCCAAATCTACATACTACAGGACCAAGATGCAATAAACTCAGTTTTAGGTCTGTGATTAAATACAGAGGTAACAGACTCCCTGTTTCAGCCCTTATCAGCAAAATTCAATTAGCAGACTGATAACTGGAAGAGGGAGATAAACAGCTCAGAAATACAAGCTGCTCCGAGCACTCCCCTCCCCTCCTGAGAGCAGGGAGCTACGTCACTTGTCCTGGGTGGAGAGATAAGATCATCCCCAGGTCCGTGGTTATGGAAACAAAGTTTAAACAATGAAGTGAATAATCTCAGATAGCAGCCAAACAAAGCAGTTTTGCTGAAGCAATGTATTTAGGAAAAGTCTTAAATCCACATAAGCTAGCAGTATAAATAGGATCCTTGACATGGGACAACCCTTTTAAGAGGCCAAATTCTAAAATGCTGAAATTGGTGACTTGTCACATTTATATTGTTAAATTTTGCTCTTCAGAAATATTTTCCATACAGCAAGTCCTGTTGCCTACTTGCCATATCCTTTGTGGGTCACTTTTTTTCCCTTCCTATCAGTATGTCTTTGAAATGTGGGAAGAAATTCATGCAAACACGGGGAGAACATACAAGCTCCTTGCAGATGTTGTCCTTGGTTGAATTCAAACCTAGAACTCCAGAGCTGCAAGGCCACAGTGCTAACCACTGAGCTATCATGCTGCCTTTGTAGGACATTTGTGTTCATATAATGAATATCATCGGACTCCTCTCTGGCAATGCTGGCTGCACGCTATAAAGGATAGGGCATAAGTTATCAAAATCTGCTGCACATTAAGCCATAAGATCACTGGAAGCGGTATTTGTCACTTTGTCATAATGGACATCATAGGTTATTTTTAATTTGTGTTCTGTGCAAGTGCTGAAGATTTTTTTTTCTAAAATCTACTGTGTGAAAATGATCTTAAACTCTGCCATAACCTATGTATGTACAGGAAGTCTATATTCACAGATGGTTCACTAAATCCACCATATTCAAAGGGGCAGATTTATTAACACTGGTGTGACAAGTACAAAACTGGTGTGAATTATAATAAATATGTCAGGACAAGGCATCCCCACCCTGGCCACGCTGCCCGCATTTTTGGGGAGCAGAGAGAGGTACAAAATGAGGGATGTGTCACATTTTTGAGGTAAGGGAGGGCCTTGTGCCAAACGTGCTCCACGTCTTCACACGAGAAAAAATAGAAGTAATGTGTTGATGAATTCCCCTTATGATCTAATCTTGTGAACTTTGATAATTATACAACTAACGCTGAGGCTTCTCTCTGGTAAACTTAGCTAAATTGTAATTGTCTTTGGACCTCCGGCTGCCACTATATAGCATTCTGAATGCAATGTGTACAAAGTAGGTATACGGTTTTTATGTTTGAATGTACGGTATTTTGTTGCACTGTGGAGAGCAGTAAAAGTCTCCGCATACTGCAGCTGCTGGCAGGAGGGAAAGTAAAGCATTCACTTCTAATCCCAGTTAAAAAAAGACACATTGATTTCTTCTATTACAATTTTCATTATTTCATCAAATGCTAGTCACCTGTGGTGAGGTGCGGTGCGTTCACAATATAATCATTCCCTTTGCTTCCATGATGTATAATACCAAAATAGCAGGCTTAAATTCAAATCTCCATAAAAATGACTGCTTCTAATTCTTATAATGTTAGCTCTGCCTGTTATCAGCAATCTTTTGGTCACATATGGGGTATAGAGTATCAATAGCAGATGTTTACATTTTAGCTTTGGTTCAGAATATGACATTTGTATTATTAATGTTTATGTGAAATTTCCAAAGCTAATGATGTGTACAAAGATGTGTCTTTCTGGCTATTGCTCGGCCCCAGCATCATGCTGTTCTAGCCATGAGCTACAAATATGTCTGAACACCAACCCAGTATTTGGTGATCACCCCTGGCTCTAGCCAATGCCTAAGTGCCACTGGATATTTAAGGACCTACCCTCTAATGCTATGTGCTTGAACAACATGGCCCTTTTGCTTCATTTATCTGCAGAAGGCATGTTTCTTCCCATTCCATTATTTATTCATCCTCCTTGTGTTCTTGGATAGATGTTGTCTGCTGGCCATCCTGACCTGTGCCTTTCTGCCACTTATAACCTACCTCTGCCCACTTCAACCTCTGCACCATCTAAAAAACGCTTCCTGCCTTCTGCCCTGGTACTGCAACTTGGTGACTTCTGCATTTCTATGTACCAGTCATTGCTAATGGAGATTACTGATAACAAACAACCAAGGATTCTATGTGGAAAGGTTCATAACTAGAGATGAGCGAGTACTGTTTGGATCAGCTGATCCGAACAGCACGCTCGCATAAAAATGAATGGACATAGCCGGCACGCGAGGGGTTAAGCGGTCGGCCGCCGTCAAAGCGGAAGTACCAGGTGCATACATTCATTTCTATGGAGCGTGCTGTTCGGATCGGCTGATCCGAACAGTACTCACTCATCTCTATTCATAACCCCTTGTGGTGGTACAGGGGCATGCACAACTTCTCAGACTCTGCCCCCAAGCTCCAAATGTTCATTTCTCCAGCAGCACCAACCATGATAAAATTAAGCATTTCTTATTTCCTACTGAAATCGATGGACTCACCACCTAAGGAATATGTATGTCAGTTCCTTGAGAGCATCCTTATAGTGCACTCCTCCTCTATTACCTCAGAAGTCACTAAAACAATTACATGTCCATCCTTCATTTTCTGCAGATTTAATTAAGGGCTCCAATTTCATATAAAAATTCAATATAATTAAGGCATGATAGCAAAATCCTAGATAGGCCACAGTTCCCCCCAAAGGTCTCCTTGAGAATGTGTGAATAGTGCGTCAGTGCTCTTGCGTGACCTGCATTCCATTCACTTCTATGGGGCTAATGGGACTGTAATCCCCAGCAGGGCCTGCAGCCACCTAGAGGTGAATGACCATGGGTCCAACAAACGCACAGGTGTTCCATTCACAAGGAGGCCTTAGGGGGATTGTTGGTCCCCTGTCCTCCTGATCACTGGGGGACCTGGCGATTGGCTCCCAGCAGTCAGAAACTTATCCCCTGTCCTGTGAATAGGGTATAAGCGTCCACAACAGGACAATCCCTTTATCAATTTTAGATCCAAAACAAAAGGCATCTTATTTGACAGACTAGATATTATTTTTTGAGGTCATATTATCTGAAAACATGGCTTGACTTTCTTCATGCAAGTCATTTCCTATATAGATAATGGAAGTTAGTACACTGCATCTTGTGGTTTCATGGTGACAAAGACTTTAAATAACAGTGGGTGGTAACACAAACTAAACAGAATGAGTGTCAAAATGTCTTTTACAAACCCCCGAAGTCCTGGCTATCAGAATTGATTCCATGTACTGTACTGTGTTTTGGAAACTTCTTAACAATCTGTACGTGCAAATCATCAGTGATAGAAGTAATTGCCCTCTTTACCATGCAGATACTACCTCTGATGTGACGACCTGGGGAGCTATCACATAGGGCAATGGCACAGTGATGTGTGCAAGACATTCTGCGGTCACTTATTTTCAACTAGCGTTTCTCAGCAGGTCAATGCTTACACACACACAAGGGTTTACCAAGATGGTCTCCACTAGATCGCAACACTTTCTTGACCTGCCAAATTTATCAGCAATCAACCATTTATGGGACCAGCTCAGATGCAAGCTTAGACAACCTATGCCGATGCAGGATTTACATGCTCAGAAGCAACATCTGTCAGCAAGTGTGCCACAGGATACTATGAATACTTCTAAGTCCAACTGTATTTCATCGAGGCAGCCAAGCAGGGTACTAGAGCCTCCTTACAGTTGTACAGTTTTTTCCAATACACTTATCCTTTTGCTTCAATATGGTGTTCATTTATATATATCATTCTTACAATCACACATATAAAATTCCATTTGATACCAACAACTTCTTTGTGTGATATTTTTTTGATCAATGACTGTAGATATACATTCAGGGCTAGGTTAAAGAAGGAGCACCTGGTTCACCTGCCCCCAGAACCTCCAACACTGAATCTGAAGAAGGGACCTCTACCAGAACAATTTGCAGGGATTGCTGTAGCATTAAAGGTGGCACTACTGTTATAGACAGACAAAAAAAATGCAGTCTTACAGAACAAATAGACAGTGGAATCATGCTCATTTAAATGTGTGGTGGTGCTCAGCAGTTCAAAAGTGTATGTAGAGACAATTCAAGCAAAAAAGTTGAAAGAACCGGGCACTCACCATGAAGCGTAGGATGAAAGCAGTCCAAACTTTATTTCAAACTTCATACATGGTAAAAGAACGGGAGGAGGCATGCCTGAGCTGGAAGGAGCCGCAGCCTTTTCTTCTTGACCCGCTCCCTATGTGCAATATCCACATACAGCATGTCTGTGTTTCAGCGCAGGATATGTTATGACATCATCGCTTCCGCCTGTGCCGAGAAGCAGACATATTCTGTGTGTGGTCTTGGCGTATTGTAAACCGCAGGTCTAAAGTGGCTAGTGGTTTACAAGACAGTTAGTTGCAGATTGTGTTTTAACTAGATCGGTGACATCGATAAAGTAAATAGTAAAACATGTTTTAATGGTTGCCCTGGGGCAGCTGCCCAATCTGCCCTCTTGCTAGCTATGCCAGTGCATCTCCCACTAAAATAAGCCATACCCTGACCACTATAGAGATAAGACCACTCATAAATGAAATCCTTCTAACATATTACAGTGAAAGAACACCAAAGAAACATCTCAGGGGCACTGCCCATTGAAAGCTATGGAGATAAACATATAGTAATGTATCTGGATTATTTGGGTTTCTACACAACACTTATTCTGAAATGCGAGCAGAGAGCCAAGAAGTTCTCCATTCCTCTGGACACTGGACTATCAGTCATGATGCCCACATCCTATATGGCAGAGTTAGTACATGTAGTACTGGCAGGCAGGTGGCATCATGTGACCTGCACACAACTAACTGACGTTTAGTCTCAACTGTCAACGGCGGCGATAGGACTGAACTACAGGATTACCTGTGGATCTTTACAGAATGGCATCTTAGAACTATACATTATTTCAGTCCACTGTTAATCCTCCTAGAATTTTAGAATAAATTGACAACTGGGGTTGTGTCCCTGCACACTGACAATGCCCAATCCATGCTGGCAGTATCACAGTGTGCAAGGGTAATCCCCCTCCAACAAAAAGAATGGTAACACCTAGTTGTCCATTGGCCCCAAGAGAGCACTAATACAGAACAGTTATCAGCAGTTATCATGTGTAAAATATATTACAGGTCTTCTCAATTGTAACACTTGATTCTTTTCGGTCCCTTAGAGTTCCAGGGCATAGGTGTACCTGCAACCTCTGCCTCTAAGGCCCTATTAGACTGCCCAATACTAAGGGCAATTATCAGCAAGGGACATTCCTAGGAACACTCATTGCAGATAATATCCCTGTCTAATCAGCTGACCAATGAGAGAACACTTGATGGTCGGACAATTGCATCTTTAGTGCAGCATAAAAGATGACAACCATCAGCAGCACATCACCCATGTAGCGTAATATGAGAGAAACCATTGCAGTAGAGATTGTTCTTCCCCCATTCAGTTTGCATTGGCCTGTAAAATTAGTCTGATGTTAATGAGTGTCAATCAACATGATTGATATCTCATTGATCGGCACTTTAGGGGCTATCTGGCTGTGTAATACAGCCTCTAGTTCTCCCTCTAATACTTACCCTGGTGGTGGACACCAGTACTTAAATATTGATGGACCAACATTGTGGATGTTTCTGCAGCATGTCAGCTGCTGTGGATTGTCCTCAACAGTGAGGTTTAAAAGGTCAGCTCCAGCAGCAAGACTTTGGGCAGAGTTTGGCTGGAGAGCCAAACAGAGAGGTCATATTTTTTGGAGCTGTGTCCTGAATGATTCTACTGGCTTTTTGATTTCTGTTATTCTAGGTGAGGTAACCTATTCTATGTTTAGTTAGAGCCTAGCCGGGCAGGGATTTATTTTTGTATTGTTTATTTTTTTGAAGAATCTGGACTTGTGTGTCTATGCCACCCCACCTAGCAACCTCAGACCCTGACACCTTATTATCTGTAGGTATAGCTTGCCGTTCTTCCACTGGTAGTGTAGTGTGTGGCGTTATTGTTATGTTAAGTAACGTGGGTTTCACTATACTCATATTACAACTTGATTGTGAAACCACACTGGTACTTGTAGGATATTGTTAATACCTCTCCCCTACAACTAACTTAGGACTATTTAAGAGAGTGGCCCTGTTGCTATTCCCCCCTTTTTAATCACCTTTTTGTGTCCAATTTTACTGTTATTATTAAAAGTTATGTTTTAGTTTTTCCATGTTATTTATTGATTTCCACCTTATTTATTGATTTCCACCTTATTTGTATGTGTATCTTGGTGTTAATATAATACTGTATATGAAACATAGCCTGGTAACCTTATGCAGCTGAAAGAAATAATAGTCCGTCGTAACATTTCTAACCCTTGGGTGTTTTACATCTGTCTCAAAGATATCTATATTTCAAAATGCCAATTATGGTGAATATTTTTGCAGATTCCAGGAACATTGATAAACATTGATAGTTTGGCAGTGATTTACTAGTGCACTATGGAATTCAGCAAGAAACAAAAAGTTTCTAGAATATATATTATATCTGGCACATACTGCAGACCTCTGACGCATTCAGCTCAGTAAGTTTGCCCCAAAGTTTTTTTTTTTGAATCCAGGTATGAAGTAAATTCAATATCAAATATATTAACATTCACTTTTATTCATAATTCTATTAGTGGTTTTTAGTGGTATTTAACACTGCACAAATCATCTTAAAATATTCATGACTCAGTTTTTCCAAAATTTGACATAGTATCTAAGTGAACCATTGGCATGCAAACAGCGTGCAGAGAACATCTTTTGTCTACTCAAGGTCAATAATCTATAATAGAATATTTGTTACAAGAAGCTTGGGTAGCTTACAACATGTGAATCCAATACTTTTTCTTTTGTTTTTTTATATGACAAGAATAATCCTTGTAAGTCACCCTAGGGCAGCATAAGACATGAATAAAGCCATTTTCTTTCTTCTACAGGGTTGCTGTAGGAATCAGAAATATTTATGCTCACTATACAGTATATCATGTACAGTAGAAATGGAAAATTAAGACATTAGTCATCAATATATGTAGATATGTGTATATTTTTCCAAGGATGTTTAAACCCTTATCTTTGTATTGACCCATAGTACCTTTTAATTTAGAAGTAAATGGTATAGGGACTGCTATGGGGACACCAGTAGTGACTTTAGAGGAGAGGTCTATCTTCTCGCTCCAGAACCTCTATGCTATTTATGAGGTATGTGGATAATGTCTTCATTGTATGGGCAGGTATTATGTCTCAATTTGGGTATTTCGTCACATATCTCATTTATGTATATAGTATGAATATGAGGTTCACGTCAAAGTTATTGGGGTTACAATTGGAGTTTTCTGGCTTTATGGTCATAGTAGAGCAGAGAGTTTCTATCTGGAATAGTCTGCAGATCTAAAGAAATGCAAAGGACTACCTGGAACCCATACTGGTTAAAGCTTAGAAAAAGTCTCTGTTTTTTCTCAAGCCGATTTACTAACTGGGAGAAAGTTTTTGTCCTAAATGTTAATTCTAAAGGTGGTCAATGTGATTTTTGGAAGGCTAAATCCTACAAATGGTTGGGACTGTAGTAAGTCTGTAAATTAACTGCAAGACCACCTAACCTTTATAATTTATGTTGTTTTATGTCCTTGTGGTACATACTTTATAGGGAAGACGATCTGTCATTTATATGTCAGGTTTAGGGAACATTGTAGATCAGAATCAGGTTCACCACATCTCATATAACACGTACGAGAGTCCCACAATGTAGACCCCTGTTGATTACAGTTTGCGCGGATAGAATGGGATAGAAAGGCTTGGAAAAAAAAAGTGTAGCATTCAAAACAGCTAATGGCTATGGAAGCTCCTGGTTTTACCTTGTATTTTTATGGCCTGAACATTTTAATGGATTGTTGAGTGCTGTCTTCTCTTTTCTCTTTGCATATAAACTGAATACATTTTGTTATTGTTTTGATTTGGAATTTAATGTGTAGTATATTCATTGAATTTCCATTTAAGAAAATAAAATCTATTATAATGTTTTGTTTTTTTTTAATTTTATTTGCTTTTTCAACTTATTATTTTTTTAAACACTACTGTAAGTGGCTGGGGAATTTTAAGCATCTAGGGGAGTAGGTATGACAGGAAAGTCCTTATTAAAATGTTACTATCAATGCTTCGTTGTTCCAGGCTAGCTCAGCTGCCAGCATACAGATTTGGATAACGCATTGTCCTGCAGTCATGGACCTTGGTTCAAATGAAGAGGAGCAGAGGTGGCAGAGGAGGTCCGATCTGGCTCATCAAAAATAGTGGAAAAGGATGATGAAAATATCTTCAAGTTAGAAGGCTGAAGTTCTCCACATTCCCGTAGTGGATTGGTTCACAAGAGTGAAGACTGACATGAAACTGTTTGCAAAACTGATCGCAAATAGACTGGTTTACCACATGAGCACCCTGATTCACCACAATCAGATGGGCTTTATCCCCTAAAGAGAGTTATATGATAATACCCCGACGGCCTTCTCTGCTATCCACTACATACAGCGCTTCTGAATGCCTATGATGATACTTCCCTTGGTGTAGAGAAGGTATTTGATAGTGTGGATGGAAGTTTCCTCAAAGCCACCTGCGTTAGATATGTCTAGGGTCCACCATGCTGATGTGTACCCAAGCGTTGTATAATGTCCTGCAAGCACAAATACAGATCAATGGCACTCTCTCATCCCCATTGACCATTCACAATGGCACCAACCAAGACTGCCTTCTCTCTCCAATACTCTACTCCCTGGTTGTGGAGCATCTCCTCGTTACTATCCGTCGCAACCCACACATACAGGGCCTACAACCAAACATTTACATCTAAAAATCTTGGCATATGCAGATGTCATTCTTCTTTTTATCATTCAACCACTCACGACACTTCCCTCCACCCTCCATGAAATTAACGCTTATAGTTTTTTCAGTAATGATAAAATCAACCTCTCTAAAAGCACAGAACTTAACATCTCCTTGCCCAACCCTTCAGTCCAATCACTCCACTCTGCCTTCCCCTTCACGTGGTCCACCAAAGCTATCAAATATTTGGATGTCCATCTACCCAGTTCCCTCTTTGATACCTACACCCTAATTTTCCTCTCACTGTTATGTACCCACCAATCTGACCTCACGTGATGGGATACTATGGGTCTCTCTTGGATAGGCCCCATTAACCTCTAAAAGATGAACGTTCCTCCTAGACTCCTATATCTTTTTCATAGTCACTGTTATCCTCCCTAAGGAATTTCCCTCCTCTATTCAAAAGATATTTTCGGAATTTATCTGGGCCTCCTAACCACCCAGAATAGCAAAATGTACCATGGTGAAATCTAAGCAAGCAGGCAGCCTGGTAGTCCCGGACTGCACTAATTATTACTTAGCTGCACTCACAGATCGGATCCTAGGTTGGCACCATGCCATCCGCTCTAAACTCTGGCTTGCCTGGCATTCCCTTAAGGGCTCTATAAGTTCTCTTCCCTTCATATCCTTACCATGGCTCCATAGATGACTTTGGTTGGACAAATCTCCTCATTTCCGTTATTTGCACGCCAAGTCCTAGGTGTGTGCCAATTGTACCGCACAACCACTCGACTCATGCAGACACTGAATTTCTGACCCCCAGCCCAGACTTCCCTGCTCCCTTACACCCCTTCTTCTTCTGCTTACCACAACCTCTAAAATTTTCTCAAACCTTGTCCCTGACCTCTCTTCTTCCCTACACTGACCTAGTCCCTCAGATGGCAGATCACCATGGCCGCAGCACCATGCTTCACGTCTGGTGGAATTGCCCTCAGTTTTATCCTTTATGGCACAAGGTCTGCACAGTCATTAAGGTATCACAGGTATTGCATTGAAGGATGACCCTGTATTTCTCCTCCCCTACATTTTCCCCTACAAACTTTGAAACACATTCGCAAGCTGATCAGCTTCCTCCCAGTAGGAGCTAGATCCATCATACCTAGATTATGGAAGTCCCCTTAACCCTAAAGTCGCATGGAAGACATGATAACTGAATTGAGAATGGATAATAGGGCCTATCAAAAAGTGTGGCTCCTATGGAACACCTTTTACTATTCTGAAGTCTTCCAGACATACTTTTCCTCCTCACCTCCTTAGCTTTCCTCCCCTTTTTCTCCTGATTTTTACCTAACTCTCCCCACATGTGCACCTATAGCTCCCCGTATTTATTTTGACATTTATATATCTACTAGGAATCCTATTTCCCTTTTCCTCATCTTTATACTTGTTGGAAGTTGTTATTCTGCTTTTTGCACCGTTATTGGATGCTCTGCTGCGTCAGAGTGTAATGTCCCATTTTGTTCTCCTTCCCCTCCTCCTGCCCCTCCCCCCAATATTTTGATTTCTATTCTCCTCCCCCTCTCCCCCTTGTTTTGGATCCCATTTCTTTTACCTGCTTATCATGTACATACAAACAGTAGGGCTTGGAAGGGAAGAAGCACTGAACTTTTTAGTTTTGGACTATAGATTTAGATGAACTGGTGTTAGGATAGCAGATGCAGTTCTGAGCCAGTAGTAATAACCAGCACTAGACACACTGATCAGAATGGTAAATACAGCGCTGAGTGTCCAGCACCCCCCGGGCCACACCACAACTCTAACCCCACAGTGGTATTCACCAGAGCCCCACATGGTGGGGATGGACTTGGCAGCACTGCCAGGGAGAGTGGTACAGGTCGGGAAACGCCAAATACGCAGCGCACCACAAATTGCAGCAGAACCAGAAACTGGGAACTCTTACCAGTAGATCCTCAGGGTGCGGTGCAGGTCCAAGAAACCAGAAGACAGAAGTGAGCAGTGGTGAGCAGATGGCAGCAGAGAGCCAAATCGTAGTCGTTCAGTCCAAATCATCAACAAGCAAGCATCGCAGTACTGGGGGGTAATCCAAAGGGAAGGTCAGGCAGGCCGAGTCGGTTACAGGAGATCAGTACAGCACAAAATCGGGTTCAGGGAGCAGAGGTCTAAAGGCAAGACGTGGTCATAAACAGGAGCAGTCACAGTATACAAAACAGGAGGCAAAAGGCAGAGTCAGAGGTCAAACAGGGGTTAGAAATGAGGCAGTCAGATTAATGAGAGAAAACCTTTACTAACTGAGGAACACTGAATAGTCAGCGGTGGTCCCAAGCAAGAGCCCATCCTTAAATAGGTTCCGGCCCGCCGCTAGGACTGAAAAAGCCGGAAGTCCCTGGTCCGGCTCAGGAGGAGACCAGCAAGCCTTGCACATCACTTCAGAGATTCCAGCCTGCCTGCCAAGACCCGGAAGCAGGAAACTCGGGAGCGTATAGAGGAGAGGGCTGGTAACCTCCGCACAGCGTTGGCCCTACTCCTAACAACTGATTTTTGGACACAATTTTGCACTTGCAGGGGGCCCCAGAGATGCCAGAAAAGAGGATTTCTGAGAAATTATCCAGTTTTTAAATAAACCTTCGCCCAGAAGGAATGTTAAGTGATGTAGCTATATAAGTGCATCTTTTTTTTTTTTTTTTTAAATGAGATTGTGAGCCCCCTATAGTGATCTCAATGTACATTTTTTTTTCCTATTAGTATGTCTTTGTAGAATGGGAGGAAATCCACACAAACACGGGGAGAACATAGAAGCTCCTTGCAGATGTTGTTCCTGGCGGGATTCTAGCCTAGGACTCCAGCACTGCAAGGCTAACCACTGAGCCACCGTTGTTGCTCCCACAAGTGCATCTTTTTTTGCAGGATAAGATATACTTTTTAACCTTCAGAAGGCTTCCAGCTGCCAAAGCAACAAGACAGGTCCCGCGATCTTGCCGCGTGAGAACTGTTCTGAAACAAAGAAAGAAGCCATTTTCCTACTTTGGGGGTAGGTGTCCTGGCCTGCATTGCCTGTGATCAGTGCAAACTCTGATCATGGGAATTAGCTCCGGGTCTCCGCAGTACATTAAATCTTTAAAGACCCGACATCCACCGTACTATTACAGCGGATGTCAGGAAGAGGCTAATATTGTTAAATATCAGAGATGCTTAACTCTAACAAGAACAATATCTGGTAATAGTGGTGAATTGAATCATATGTGATCAGCTTTTGTAATTTAAAGAATATCTGTCATTTCATTTGACTATTCAGGATAAGCCACTCTATGTGTGTACATGATAAGTAACATTTTTGACCTATATTCTGAGTTTTTTGCACTTTTGCCATGCTATAGCTGGATTTTCAGTCTTCTCTGAACTGGTAGGTGGAGACAGGCTACCATAGATAGCACACAGTGAGTAGACAAAGAATCTGCTCTACAACTGTCTGTTTCGAAGTTAAAACAGCCCAAGGGCCATTAAGGACATGTATACATTTTTTGACATGTACAATGTAAATACAGTGCTTTTACTATAACAGAAAGCTCTAGCTTCAGATTAAAAGCTATATTTCTTGTGTTGTCTTCCTGCTCCCTCCTCCTACCTTCGCTCTCCATAGACTTCTATAGAGATAAGTCATCTTCACTGTGTCTAAAGACGGATAGAATAGTGATGTTTACAGCAAAAAAAAAAAATGCTGAGCACGGAAACATCCTGACAAGAGCAGAAAGATGCAGTTCTCTGAGATATGTTACAAAATTCCTTACAATTGCCTGTTTTAAAAAAGCAACAGTTAGCATGATTTTAGAAAAAAAAAATTCTAATAATTGGAATACCTTTTCAAATAGTGGATGATAATTCTGAGAAATAAAGATGAGCTTAAGGAAGATAAAAAGAGACAAAGGTTTGAGATACAATTTCCTTTCTGGGCTCCTTCTACTCAAACTCTCTGCACCACCATGGCCCAGACACCCACTGAGCCATTAGTGATTGGTGAGGCAACCTAAAGGGTATTATGGGACTATATATATATATATATATATATATATATATATATATATATATATATATATATATATACTCTGAGATAGCCTTCAATATCCAGCATCCTTGCCAATAAGCTATTTGAAGTGGCCTCTTCATTGCCAAGCCTGATGCTGTAAATTCTATAGTAGCTGTGTCTGGTAATATACGTGTCTCTGTCCCAATGGGCTGTCTGCTGAAACCTGCAGCACCTCGCACATGTGCTACAAAATGTATGGCATTGTGCATTGTAAACATAGAAATGGTCACAGCCCTTGCCCAATCAACATGGCCCCTTAAAACTGTTTATTGGAGGTAGGAGTTCCTCTAATCTGATATTAATGACATATTCAAAGGAATCCTTGAATCCAATATGGAAAGGTTGGAGTTAAACAATTGATGGTATTGCATATTAGATCAAAAGAGATGAGTGAGCTGTGCTATGCACAGGCATCTATTAAAAGTTTTATTTTCCAATATATTTCATCTCAAGTTGCGAAAAATGTTTGTGAAGTTCAAAAAGATATTTGGATGTATATAAGTTTCTTTATTGCAATTCTTTATTCTTCCCCCTATCTAATGAGAAGAGAAGATGGCTCTGTTTACAAAATAAATTAAGCGATGACATAAAGAAACAGCGCTCTCATAGCCTTTATTACATAAGCAGATAGAAGAGAACATTCTAGCTAACATGCTTTAGATTGTAATATCCTAATTGCTTTAATTAAAATGTCTTGGACTTGCAGTAACTCATTATAAGGCTCGTTGTATTATGTAAAATGTCCTTTTATTATGTTAACATTCTATTGATTTTCATAAACGAGTAAAATCACAAGAGCAACTTGACCGCATCCAAAGCTGCTCTCTGCGCGCTCCCCTTTGAGCCAGGAAGAGTGTTTGGCCTAGGCTTGGATACCATCATGGAGGGATTAGCAGAAGGTAAGGGGAAGTCCTTACCTCAAGCATCCAGGGGCAGACGTGCCCCCTCTAGAGGCAGAGGTTATGCCTCTAATTATAGACGCCCGGCTCAGCAAAGGCGTTCCAGATATCGTCCTAGGGGAACAGGACGAGGCGCTTCCAGGGAAGACACCAAGAGGAAGCCGGAGTTTTGACGCGGGGCAGCTCCCTGTGGCCCCCCTTCCTGTGGGAGGACGTCTTTCGGCTTTCTTCAGAGCTTGGGTCACCCATATTCAAGATCCATGGGTGTTAAGGATTATACAGCACGGGTATCTTATCGATTTCCAGCTTCCACCTCCAGATCGGTTTGTTGCCACCAGAACCCTTCCACCTTCTCAACAGGCCAGTCTAGAGGCCTTGGTCGCCGAGTATGTTATCAAAGGCGCCCTAGAGAAGGTCCCAGCCTCAGACCTCGGTCAGGGAGTTTACTCCCCCGTCTTTCTGGTCCCCAAAGTCACCGGGGGCTGGAGAATGATAATAGACCTGAGGTACCTCAATCGCTTTATTAGGAAGAGGTCATTCCATATGGAAACCGTGGATTCCGTGACTGCTTTTCTCCAGCCAGGAGACGTGATGGTTACCCTCGACCTGAAGGACGCCTACCTTCATGTCCCTATTGCTCACTCTCACAGGAAATTCCTCAGGATTGCCGTTTCTATGGCCGGCCACAGGGAGCACTTTCAATTTACAGCTCTGCCGTTTGGCATCACATCCGCCCCCCTGGTATTTACCAAGGTGATCGCTCCGGTCGCCGCGGCCCTCAGACTGCAGGGTCTCTTCATCGTTCCTTACCTAGACGACTGGCTACTGAAAGCTCAGTCTCCTGCTGCTCTCCTCCAGCAGCTCAACCTTGCCATCAGCTTCCTACAAGAGTTAGGATGGATCATCAATTGGGAGAAGTCCGAAATCGTTCCATCCACATGGAGGAAATTCCTCGGGTTCATAGTGGATTCAGAAGCGATGCAGATCTTCCTCTCCAGCCCAAGGAAGGAAAAGATCCAGGCCAGTGCACGTTTTCTATTGCACACCCGGCGGGTAACTATCCGCACCGCCATGAGAGTTCTCGGCCTAATGTCATCCTCGGCCAGAGCAGTCCCTTGGGCTTTATGGCATTTGCGTCCCCTGCAGATGGAAGTGTTGACAACCTGGAACAGGTCTCCACGGGGACTGCACAAGAAGATCTGCCTTTCTCCCACTACCCGTCTTTCCCTCAGATGGTGGATACACCTGAAAGACAGAAAGTCCACGGTCCCGACATTGTGGACCCTGTTGACAACAGATGCATCCCAGTGGGGATGGGGAGCCCATTACCAGGACAAGACTGTACAAGGACGATGGAGATGTCCGGAGCTGGAGTCTTCCAATCTCAAGGAACTCAGAGCTGTGTACCTGGCCCTAGTACACTTTGCCCCGGAATTGAAAGGCAAGTCTGTCAAGATCAGGTCAGACAACATGACGGTGGTAGTCTACATAAACAAACAAGGGGGCACCAGGTCACCAACCTTACTGAGAGAGACGAATCTCATATTCACCTGGGCAGAGAAGAATCTAGTCCAGTTATCCGCTGTTCACATAAAAGGCTCCCTGAACATAGTAGCGGATCGTCTGAGTCGGGGTATTACCGTATCAGGAGAATGGTCTCTCAATCCAGACGTATTCCAACAGATCGTCCAGAGATGGGGTCTCCCGGAGGTCGATCTTATGGCTACCCGACTCAATGCCAAGGTAGGGACCTTCTGCTCTCTATACCAGGAGGACAATCCCTTGGCAGTGGATGCCCTGTCCATCCCATGGAGGTTCAGGCTGTTTTACATATTCCCTCCAATTCCAATCATACCGAAGGTATTGATCAAAATAAGACAGGACCAAGCCTCGGGAATAGCCATAATCCCGTTCTGGCCAAAAAGGGCTTGGTTTGCTCAGCTCATACTAATGAGTCAGGGCATATATTGGAGGCTTCCCCCTCTCCCAGACCTGGCAACCCAAGGAGAGCTGAGATGCCAGGATCTGAGGAGACTCAACCTGACAGCCTGGAGGTTGACCAGTCCCTATTGAGGAATAGAGGACTGTCACAAGCCGTCTTGAAGACCCTATCCAGCGCCAGAGCGGATTCGACTAACAGGAATTACCGTCAAATTGGTAACATCTTTAATGCCTGGTGTCTGCAGCATCAAGTGGACTCCACTGATCCCCCGACGGAGGTGATCCTGGTCTTCCTTCAAGACGGACTAGACAGAGGTCTTGCTGCGGCCACACTCAAAGTACACGTAGCGGCCCTGTCCGCCTATCCGGGGAGGCGTTTGTCTCAGGATCCTTTAGTGAGCACCTTTATTAAAGGAGCAACTAGGCTGAGACCGGTGGTGAACACCCCTGTCCACCAATGGGACCTTATTCCGGTCCTGAACGCTCTTTGTGACCAACCTGGAGGAAGTCTCCCTTAAGTTACTGACCGGCAAAGTGGCACTGCTATTGGCAGTTACCACTGCCAAAAGAGTTAGTGAACTACAGGCCTTATCTGCCGAAGAGCCATATACTATTTTCTTCTCGGATCATGTGCAGCTTAGGTTCCTCCCAGGGTTTCGTCCCAAGATTCCATCCGCTGCAAATAGGAACCAAACATTTCCCTTTCAGTATTTTGTCCTTTCCCCTCTTCACCTGAAGAGGAAAGATGGCACAAGCTGGATGTAGTCAGATGCCTGCAAATTTACCTGCAGCGCACTCGCTCTTTTAGGCAGGCCGAAAACCTGTTAATCAGCTATACGGGGAAGAATAAGGGCGCCAAAGCTGCCAAGGCTACGATATCCCGCTGGGTTTCCGAAACTATAAAGGTCGCCTACACCGCCCAAGGGCTGCCGGCCCCATCTTTTCTTCATGCCCACTCAACCAGGGCAGTGTCCACCTCTCGGGCAGAGAGGAGTGCGCTGTCCTTAGATCAAATATGTGCAGCTGCCTCCTGGGCATCTGAGTCCACGTTCATTCGGCATTACCGCCTGAAGGACCGGGTGGCGGATTCCTCTGCCTTTGCCCAGACCATTTTAAGTTCGGTCATGGAATAATCCCGCCCATCTTGGGGCCTACTTGCTATATCCCCACATTGTGCCGCTGGTACGGATGACAGGGAACAAATGATTATGAAGATAATCTTGTTTCCCTTAGTCCTAACAGCGGCACAAGATTTCCCACCCTGGGAATCATATCTTATGTACAAAATTGTATGTAGTGTTATGGAGGTACTTTTGTATTTACACGCAGAGGGGAGGTTCTTGTGCCCTCTTATAGGGCCAGCCACGCATTTTGATTGGCTAATTAAAAATCCGCCTGTCCTACCAGCACACAGGGGCAGAAATACCCCACATTGTGCCGCTGTTAGGACTAAGGGAAACAAGATTATCTTCATAATCACTTGTTAACATCAGGGACTCCGGCACCCCCAGAAGACCAGGGCCTAGACATCACCTGAAATCAGATCCTGGATCTCTTACCCTCCCAGATAAACTGTGAAAGTATGCGCTGAAGTTTAGAGAAATAGGAGTCAGGTATAGGGATGGTCACAGTGCGGAATAGATATAAAATCAAAGGTAGTGCTATCATTTTAACAATAGTGCTCCTGCTTGCCCAGGACAGCATCGGTTTAGCAAAGCTAGCCAGCAGGGGTGCATAATGAGCTGGTCGATGCCCACAACACCCTTGAAGCAGAAGCCTGCTGGCCAAAAATTAAATCTGCAGACTCTGAGGACCGCTCTAGGTGCAACAACATTAAAGTACGTGGCATTCCTGAGGATATTGCTTCTGAGGACCTGCTGGCCTATCTGCAATGATTATTTAAGAAGTTGCTGCCCCACCTATCTGAATTGGACCTTACCCTAGACAGGACTCACCGCATCCCCATGGCGGGTTCTGCCCCTGCTGAAGCTCCAAGAGATGTTTTAACGAAAGTCCATTTCTATCATCTTAAGGATTCCATCCTCATAGAGGCTCGAAAATGTGGTACCCTTCCCACACCTTTTTCAATTATTTCTTTGTATCCCGATCTGTCAGCAGCCACTATGCAAGCTCGGCACGACCTTGCACCCATCACCAGGATTCTTAGAGAACATGGCCTCAGATATCGTTGGGGATTTCCCACCAAGCTCCTGATACCTCGCAACGGAGTGATACACTCTGTTCCTTCACTGGAGGCTGGGCTGTCCCTTTTGCGCAAATGGAAATTGTCCCCTGCTGATTCCCCTCCCTCCATGGCCAAAGATCCCGCCCGTCCTTGCCATGTGCCTAAGGACTGGCTTACGGTGGATAACTCACAGTGACTTGCCATATCTCTGTAGAGTGGTGCCAATGGTGTCTTACTTCTGTTTGGTTTATATTTTAGGGCGATATAGTTGCTTTGCAAATGTTCACTCTTACTGAGTGCTAAGATACCCGATCCCCCCCCTATGCATATAGATTATTCAGTGTTTTTTGACACTATGATGTTGCGTTTGTATTTTTCATTATTCATGTATGTTATTTGGTTTAACATTTGTTTAATTTTCAGGTTTATGCTTCACTTATCTATGCTCTGTAAGGTGCCCAGGGTGGTTTTACTTGCTTGCCTCTTTCCAATCATTCACAATGGTACTCCAGTTCTCATCTTTAAATGTCAGGGGCCTGAATAGTCCCTTTAAGAGGAGCTCAGTTTGGAGGGAAGCCCGCCGTCTCCGTTGTGACCTTCTTTTTTTGCAAGAAACCCATTTCCAAGCCAAGTGCAAAGGGGTACTGATTGCGATCAGAGATTCGGTATTTTTTTCCTTGGAATCGGTCCTGTCTGATCCTAAGGGCCGGTATCTGGGCCTTAACTGTTTAATTAACATTGTCCGATATACTCTGGTCACAGTATACCTCCCCAACAGTGGTCAAGCTTCCTACTGGAAGTCTATAGTCACTAAAGTGCAGACCTTTGCTACCTGAATGTTGATATTTGGGGGTGACTTTAATTGTTTGGTTGACAACTCCCTGGACTCCTCTAATCCGCTTAGGCGTTCCCCCATTTTGACTCCCTCCTTGGTAGACCAGGAACTATATGACGTCAGCGAGAGGGATTATAGTTTCTTCTCCCATGCTTCTTCCTCCTACTCGAGCATAGACTTTTTCTTGACTGACAAGGTCGGATTGATGCAGTCGGAGTCATCCTCTATAGGACTAATTACATGGTCAGACCATGCTCCAATCTCTTTGACGCTTTGTGAGAAGTTCGCTATTGCGTTGCCTTCTCAGTGGCGGATAAACAAATACATTTTGGACCACCCCTCCCATAGTGAATGTCTCAGTAAGGAGTTGTCGGAGTACTTTTCTCTTAACACCCCCACCGCCACTGACCCGCACATCCTTTGGAATGCCCATAAAGCGTACATGCGGGGGATTCTCATTCAGGTATGCGCACGCGTCAAGAAAGAACGCTCTAGGGAAGTTGATGTGGTTCTTCGATCCCTGATCTCTTTGTCTGCAGCCTACAAACTTAACCCTAACCCTGTACTGTCTGCCAAGATTAGGAATCTTCAACTCAAGCTGCAGAGTTTGCTGGCGTATCAGCAGGATTTGGCCTTCAAAAGGTTCTAGTGCCAGGCGTATGTACATAGTAACAAGGTGAACCAGAAAAATTAAACAGGCCAGGCCTAAGTCTTGCATAGCCTTTTTACTTAACAGCCAAGGGGTTAAAGAGTTGACCCACGCCATATAGCCGATCAGTTCCGTTCTTACTATAGCTCTTTATACAACCTTAAGGATGATCCGGGAACGTACCAGACCACTAGGGATGAGATTAATCAATTCCTGGATTTGGTGTCTCTCCCCTACCTCACCCCCGCCCAATCCCGGTCTTTAGCCACCCCTTTTACTCTACTGGAGGTTCAAGAAGCCATCTCTGCGTTAAAGTCACTTAAATCCCCCAGCCCGGATGACTTCTCCGGTGCATACTATAGGAAATTCATGGAGATTTTGTCCCCACATCTTTTGGCGGTGTTCAGGAAAGCTGCAAAGGACCAGAGGTTCCCTGAGGAGATGCTCGCCACTACTATTGTTACCCTTCCTAAACCTGGCAAGCTCCCCACAATACCGGACAATTTTAGGCCCATCTCACTTTTAAATGTAGATGTTAAATTATATGCCAAAATTGTAACCAAGCAACTGTTGCAAATCCTTCCTGAATTAGTTAAACCTCATCAGGTGGGGTTTGTTTTGGGTAGGCAGGCCCCGGATGGAACTCGCAGGTTTATCAACCTTGTCCAAAAGGCTGAGCGGAATAGAGCACCATCATTACTGTTATCTTTGGATGCTGAAAAAGCCTTTGACAGAGTCCACTGGTGCTACCTTGACAGCCTTTTGGATAGGTTTGGTATGGATCCTGTTTTCAAAGCCACTATTCTGGCCTTATATTCCTGTCCCTCAGCTTGCGTGCTCTCCTCGGGGTTCCTGTCTGACCCTATCATATTCGCTTTGGTAATGGAACCACTGGCTGAGTATATTAGATCTGATAATCGCATTGAGGGTGTCTCTGTTGGCCGCAAACAACACAAAATTGGTTTGTATGTGGATGACGTCATTTTAGCGTTGTCCTCTCCTGGTCCCTCCCTGCTACGAAAGCCCTGGAACTTTTTGGGAGACTATCCTATTACAAGGTGAACCCCACTAAATCCCAGATCCTGCCTATTGTTTTGTTTTTTTTCAATTCTGATTTTTATTTAGTTTTAAACAATTTACAACATATACATATAAACAACTGTTCACATATGTAAGGTTAATCAAACATAACTGTTCAACGAAGATGAAAAATAAAAAATACAGTAACAATGAGATAATACTGCAAACATTGTCAGTAATTTGCATATACATATGAGCATGAAATGAGTCAATAATAAGGGGATTATGTAAAAGGTAACGAATATGTTCAAACAGAGAGGGGAGGGGGGGAATATAGGAGTAATGGGGAAAGGAAAAGGATTGTTATAAGAGCCAACTAATGCTACCGTGTTTCCCCGAAAGTAAGACGGTGTCCTACATTCTTTTTACCCCCAAAAGTCCCACTATGTCTTACTTTCGGGGTATGTCTTATATTGGAAAAAAAATGTCGACAGGGGTTAATGTGAGGGAGGACATGATGGGGTTAACTGCTATTAATGTCAGGCACATGGAGTTACTGAAACTAAATTAATAACTCTAAATGCCTGACATTAATAGGCAGAGTACAGCCTGTACCTGGTGTTTTCTTTTTTCACTTTGCTGGGAGCTTCTCTTTCCCTCTGCTCTGCTCCGTCTCTTGTGTGCAGTATGGAGACGGCAGGAGCCCTCACTGCAGGCGGGACCTGGATCTCTACAGGGATAAGCTCCGCCCCCTGAGCTCACTTCTCTCCTCTCATTGGTGGGTAGAGAGCAGCCAGAGAAAGAGAAGCGTCCTGAAAGCACTGAAGGGACACTCCTCTGCTGCAGCTGCTGCCGTGCCAGCCAGATATGCCTCGCGTGTCAAGAGCGGCACGCGTGCCAGGGGTTGCTGACCCCTGGTTTACTATGTCTTACTTTCGGGGTACGTCTTACATTAGCCCACCCCCCAAAAGTCCCACTACGTCTTACTATTAGGGGTGTCTTACTATCGGGGAAACAGGGTAATAATACAATCAGGCATGATAAGACCACCATTTGTCCCAAGTTTGGGTATATAAATGGTGGGTTTGAGTTCTCCAACTAATAAGTTCTTCGAATCTGGCGATTTGGAAGCATTTCTCCTTCCATTGCTACAAAGACGGGACTTCAGTCTGCAGCCAGTATAATGGTATTAGGGATTTTGCAGCTTCAAGTAGAATAGTGATTAGATTTGACTTAGCAGGATTGTATAATAGAGAGGGTTTTGAGAGTAATATTTCACTAGGAGACAGGTTGACCTTTGTTTTTGTAACTTTAGACAGGTACTGTTGGATAGAAGTCCAAAACTTTGCTATTGGTTCACAAGTCCACCACGTATGTAATTGGGTACCAGGGTGGTCCTTGCACCTCCAACAACAATCCGAATTAGCTAATTTGTGTTGTGCTAGCCAGGAGGGTGTCCTGTACCAATGTGCAAACAATTTGAAGTGAGACTTCTAGACGCACACACGTCGAAAAACCATGCGAATTTTTTAGAATGCCATCAAGTTCTTGTTTAGTAAAAGTGGTACCCAATTCACGTTCCCAAGAGTGTATATAGGACAGTTTTGTGAAACTTTTCGTTTCTGCCAACAGTTTTTTGCAGAGTGCTATTTTCCTAGACGTAGATAAATTAGATATTAGATGGGATTCAAAGGTGGTAAGAAGTCTAGTGACGGGCCCAATTTAGACAATGCAGAAGTAGATGTCTGGTATTGCAATTCATGCAAAAAGGTCAAGTTATGGTTTGGATGCTGATCAAATAAATCTTTTAGCTTGACAAAAGCACCGTCTCTGTGTATATCCTTAATCATGAAGGGGTCTAAGAACTTCCAAAGTTCTGAGGCTTGTTTTTGTTTTGGATGGAGTACAAAGGGAATCAATTTTGCTGGGGATAATGGGGAAAAATTTTGAGAAAATGTTTCCTTGAACTTAAGCCAGGTTTCACACGTGCCTTTGAGAAGTAAGTTAAAATCTGGGTTTGTTAAGGAAGTTTTATCAGGTATCCAGAGTAGTTTCGAGAAAATGTCCCCATGGAATGAGGAAGCTAGACTAGTAGAAGAAGTCTTAGTTAGTGGCTTGACATAATTCATCCATCTGGACAACTGAACAGCTAAGTAATACTGATACATATCAGGTGCGGCTATACCTCCTTCCCCCTTATTTCTTGTAAGAAAGCTGTATCCTAGTCTAGGTGCTCTAGATTTCCACAAATATCTTGAAAAAAGGGTCTTGAGGGACTGAAAATATGAGGGTGGAAAAGCTATTGGAATCATTTGCATGGTGTATAGAATACGAAGGACTATATAAGTCTGCAAGAGATTTCTTCTACCTATCCATGAAATAAAGGGTAGATCATATTCTGCTAGTAATCTTTTGACGCCTTTTTCAGGAGTGGTGTAAAATTGGTCGAAAATAGATTTTTGGGGTTAGGAGTAATATAAACACCCAGGGATTTGATGGCATCCTGTTTCCAGACAAAGGCTGTTTGAGTATTTAATAACGCAACTTCATCTGCTGGTATAGAAATATTGAGAATTTCTGATTTCGAGACACTCATCTTGCAGTTGGAGATTTCTCCATATTCTGTGATAACTTTAGTTAATTCTTCTAGGCCTGTGCTGGGGTTTGATATTAAGAATAATATATCATCTGCAAATGCAAGCGATTGTAGTCTAGTATTTTTGTGTTCAAATCCTTTAATAAGTTCATTTTGACAAATAGATATCAGGAGAGGTTCAAGAGTTAAAATAAAAAGGGATGGGGAAAGTGGGCAGCCCTGGCGCGTGCCATTAATAATATTAAAATAATCTGAAAGAGATCCGTTAACTTTTAATCTAGCGTGTGGTTGGGAGTAAAGTGACATTATAGCAGAAATAAATTTCGGAGGGAAATTAAATTCATTTAAGGTGGCAGTTATGAAATTCCAATTAACTCGGTCAAACGCCTTCTCGGCGTCTACGCTAAGTGGAAGAAGTGGGCGTCTGAATTTCTTTACAATGGAAATAGCGTATAATAGGCGGGTAGTGTTGTCCTTCCCTTCCCTGGTTTTGACAAAGCCGACTTGTTCATCATTTACAATGGAAGGGAGTATATTTTGGATTCTCAAAGCTAAAATTTTGGCCCAGATTTTTAGGTCCAAATTTAATAAAGAGATGGGGTGGTAACGGGAACATTCTACTGGATCCTTTCCTGGTTTGTGTATAAGGGAAATGTAAGCCTCTTGTGTTTGTCTCTGCATTTGTTCGCCTTGTAGTAGTGAATTACAGAATCTTGTAAAATATGGAGTGGGTTGGGCTTGAAAAGTTTTTTAATATGAAAGAGGAAGGCCATCAGGGCCTGGGCATTTACCGGGGGGGAACGTGTGCAATACCTTCTTGACTTCTTCTTGGGTTACCGGAGTTAAAAGGGAAGTATGTCTGTCATTCGAGATTTTGGGAATTGTGATCTGAGAAAAGAATTGTCTTATGTTATGCTGGAGTGTTGTGGATTGTTCCTGGGAAATGTCTGCTTTCAAGTTATAAAGTTTAGTGTAGAAAGAATGAAAAGAATTAGCTATGTTTTCAGTTTCTTTATCTATGGCTCCACTTGGATTTTTTATAGCAGCAATAAAAGATTTAGCTTTTTCTTTTTTGATCAATTTGGACATTATTTTCCCACCTTGTTGCCGTGGGCATATAACCTTAGCTTAGAATACAAGATTTGTTTGCCTGCCGAGTAATTCAGGGCAGATTTCAGTTTTTCTCTCAAGAGAGTGAGATCTGCATGTGCTGAATGAAGTTTCTGATATTTGTGAATGCGTTCCAAAGCTGAGATTTGTGCTAGCAAGGAATCAACCTCCTTTTGTCTCTCTCTTTTTAATGCAGTAGTTTTGGATATAAATAGGCCTCTGACAAAGGATTTATGGGATTCCGAAAGTAAAGGGGGAGCAATGTGTGGAGTGTCATTGATATTGAAAAAACTCTCAAGTTCCGAAGAAATGATGTCAACTATCTGTTTTTTGCTAAGTATTGATTCGTTAAGTCTCCAAAACCATTGTCGGGGCGGAAGTTCTTGAATGTTGAATACCGTCGTGACCGGAGCATGGTCAGAGATGCTAATGTTACCAATTGCTGAATTTTGTACGGCATGTGCGAGGGGGCGGGAGCAAAATATATAATCTAACCTTTGGTGGGAAGAATGAGGGGGGGGGAGTAAAAGGTAAAATCTTTTTCACTTGGCCTGAAATATCTCCAGGTATCTATAAGTTTCAAATTTTGTAATATGGAGTGTATGTAGCCGATGGCCTTCTGGGAAATGGCTGATTTCCCATTAGACGTGTCTATTATAGGATTTAAAGTTAAATTCAGATCTCCTCAAGCAATAACATCACCTTCCGCAAAGTTTGAAAGTTCTTGTAGTGCTGCAGCTAGCCATGGGACTTGCTTCTGATTTGGGGAGTAAAAGTTTGCAAGCGTCAAAGGTTTTGTGGCTAATCGTCCTTTAAGAAAAATATACCTGCCTTCCGCGTCAGTAAGTTTACCTGTCACTTCAAAAGGAACAGTATTTTTAATAGCTATAGCCACACCTTTTGTTGTCGCATCTGGAGAGCATGAATAGAACCACTGAGGATAACACGAATTTGGTGGTTTAGGTATTTTCCCTTCCTTAAATCTGGTTTCCTGTAACATCAAAATATCTGCATGTAGTTTTTTAGCAATTTGGAGTATCCCATGTCTCTTTTGCGGGGAATTCATCCTTTTTACATTGAAAGTAGTAACATTTAACTCGGCGATTTGCTTCTTGATTGCGCCACCAGACATCATAATGAATAGTACAAGTCAAACCTGTCTCCTGTGAATCTCTCTCAAAAGTCTATAATAAAAGAAGAAGTGTGTGTGTGTGTGTGTGGGGGGGGGGGGGGAGTTTGGGATAAGGAAAAAAGGGAAAATAACAGAAGGAAAAATAATATATGCAGTCAGACAATGTTCCTTAGAAGACTCAACTGAAGGTAATAATTTCCAAGAATATCTTATAGACGTGAAGTCTAAGAATAAAGAAAAACAGTGAACAAATGATCAACAAGTGAACTATGAGTGGGGGCGAGATATGGGTCCTGATCGGTATATAACCCTCTGCCCCCCGCACTAAATGGTAGTAACAGGTCAAAAACTAAGACCTTAACTAACGGGCAGTTATGGTGAAAAGAGCAATCGTGGGCAAAACATTACAATTGCATAAGAGTTATAACTCACACAACATAGTACCAGAGTCCATCACCAAAGAACTTGTATGAACTTTGCTAGGGCCTTCCTGGCCTTCGGTGAGCGATGCCTGTTATTTGTCTGCCATGCAGGTAATATCGGCAGCTCCGGAATCTCGCCGCAGTCTGCTGAGGGCAGCCAGGAAGGGATCTGAAGCGGTTCAATATCTAGAAATGTCCATACAGCACGGAGATCTTTGGGAGTATGGACGGTAATTCGCTTTCCTCCATGTAATATGGCAATCCCAAACGGGTACCTCCACGCATACTGTATATTACGGCTTCTAAGGATATCCAGCAACGGTTTTAACAATCTACGTTTAGCAAGAATGGACAGAGCAATGTCCTGATAAATGGATATCTCTTGTTCCCCTAGTAGAATTTTTTCTTTATCTCTTGCTGCGGCTAAAATCATTTGAGTGTCCAGGTAAGAAAGCAGCCCACACAATACATCTCTAGGTGGATCTCCCTGTTTAGGCTTTGGGCGGATGCGTTCCACTACAATCAAGGCCGCTCTCTCTGCGCCCAGTAAATCTTGAAAAAGCTCAGACGCCATTTTAGGTAGTTGTTCTGGAGTATAGGATTCAGGAATGCCTTTAATGCGGATATTGCGCCTTCTATTTCTGTTTTCCTGGTCTTCAACTAGGGTTAAAGATCGATCAATTAACTCTCTGTGGTAATGCATTTCGTCAGTGAGAGAGTCGGAGTATTCCTTAACTGAGGAGTAGGAGTCCTCTAAAGCCTGTACTCTGCAGCCCATAGCTTGCATATCACTCCTAATCTCCTTCAATTCTGTCAGAATTGGGGTTAGTGCTTTAGAAAGTGTCTTTTGAAAAAATGTGCGTAAGCCCGCTTCTGAGTGCTCACCTTCTGTTACACTTTCAGGGTCCGACTCATCCCCTACATCCTCCTCACGTCTGTGTGCCGGCGCCATCTTGGAAGCAGCCATGGGAGAAGGTAAGTTCTTCTTTTTAAGGAAGTGTTGTAAGTCACTTTGCTGTTTTGTCCTCCTCGGGGTGCCAGGAGGGTCCGTGGAGGTTTCTCTGTTGTTGTTGCCCATTTTTTCCCGGAATAAGGTTGCTTTTGCGGAGGTTAGAGGGTCCGGTGTGGAGGAGCTGGTTTACAGCGTGGCCATCTTGGATCACGGTCAGGCTCCGCCCCCCCAGATCCTGCCTATTGTAGTGCCCCCCTCCCTATGAGAGGACCTCCACCCCGACTTTCCCTATCAATGGAAAGGAAACAGTGCCACATATTTGGGTATTGCTCTGACAGTCTCGAGCTCTCATTTGTACTCTATGAATTATGTCCCACTTTTGAATAAGGTATCTTCCCTTCTGGCGTCATTCTCCAAACCCATGTTGACTTGGGCAAGCCGAATAGCCATTGTAAAAATGATGGCGTTGCCCCTGATATTGTACATGTTTCGAACGGTGGCAATCCCCCTTCCTGACTCCTACTTAATGAAACTTCAGTGTATCTTATCTCACAGATGGACAGGAATATAAGGCCAATATTGCCGATTTAAAGGCAGGGCTCAAATTGAATTTATCCAATAGGTTACCCAAGTAGAGCCAATGGACCCTATCAAAGGCCTTTTCAGCGTCTAAGGCAAGATGCAGGGACGGTGCCCCATCACGTTCAGCTTTTTGAATGAGATCTATAAATCTGCACGTGCCGTCTGAGGCATGCCTACCCAAGACAAACCCCACCTGGTCAGATTTGATCAACTGAGGGAGAAGATGTAACAACCATTCAGCTAGAATTTTAGCGTATTGTTTGACATCCACATTTAAAAGTGATATGGGTCTAAAGTTAGCGGGGGCGATGAGAGATTTGCCTGGCTTAGGGAGGGTAACAATAGTTGCGGAAAGCATCTCCTCTGGAAATTGTTGGTCCTCCGCTGCTCTCGTAAAAACCTCCATAAGATGAGGCGACAAGATATCAGAGAATTTCTTACAATAAATCCCCGAGAAGCCATCAGGGCCGGGAGATTTCAATGGTTTCAATGACGATATGGCCTCCTGTACCTCCAGTTGAGTGATAGGCACAGCCAGAGATCGGGACTGTTCAGGAGAGAGGCGAGGAAGGGTCACAGAGTGCAGGAAGTCATCAATCTCCAATCTAATGGGTTGATGTGTGCTCGGGTCGCTCTTAAGATTATACAGGGAGGTATAGTAAGATCGGAATTGTTCAGCTATGAGACGTGGGTCGATAATTTTGTCTCCCCGGTCATTTAACAAATAAGCTATCCGTGAATTATTCCGACGCAGAACATTTTACTAATGTGCAAGTACTATTCGAAATGGCAGTTTCGAATAGCACGCACCTATAGGAATGAATGGATGCAGCCCGCAGGGGGTTAAGCGGCAGGACGTCTGCGTGTCAGCCGGCTCCATTCATTGCTATGGGTGCATGCTATTCGAAACTGCCGTTTCGAAAAGTACTCGCTCATCTCTCATTACTAACATAGGATATACTATACAAACATATCACAGAAAAAAGCCCACACTTACCCAATACCAGATGAAACATGGCTGTGCAGGATGCAGACAGGCCCCATTGGAAAGAGCATTGGTTAAGTGTGGTCATTTTTAATGTGATCATGCAGAGCAGCTGCGGTGGTGACATCACGCCAACAAGAATGCTACAATCAATTATTACTGTTTATTTATATAGCACCATTAAATCCATTCCACCGCTATCAGCAGTATACAGAGCAGTGATTGACAATGTGATGCCACAGTGCCACTACTGTATGTAAACACAGTGGTGGAGATGATGCCTGGCCCAGTGCAGAAAAAGAGAGGCGGATGCAGGTAAATATTAGTGCACTTTTATTTTATACCCTATCCCTGCTTGTTGCATTAAGATTTTTGATCCCAGACAATCCCTTTAACCAGCTTAAATCATGCATTAATACATACCAGAAGAAATCACTTCTATGTCATCTACAAAAGCAATTTATTAAAACAGTGTAAAACATGTTTGTGAACTCCAGTAGAGAATTCTGGAATAAATGATAGAGATTAGTTAGGTTTAGGCTAAACAGAAGATATTACAGCGTGAAGTTTATTGGATTCACATATTGGGAACATTAAGGATAAATGTTTTTATAAGATTTGTAATTTCATCTTTTAGAACTTTTTAGGAAGTACTTTTGAAAATGAGCAGGAAACCAACATCGGCCTTTCCTTCTAGTTCCTTGGACCAAGGTCCCACATCCTGGTTTGCCATCAAATTGTAAATGTTACTTTCTACAACATTTTGCCATATTAAAACACCAATCTAATGCACCAAGATAAAAATGGTAGATGCCACTGCCTGCATAAATAGTTTAAACGGTGCACAGTATAACCCCTAGTTAAGGCTAAGGCCCTATTTTTCCCGTAGCGCTTTTCACTGAATATCTGCAGAGTTTTACTTTGTGGACTTTGTGCTTCAATTATACGTATAGGGGAACCGCCATTGTTTCTATAGGTATAATTGACATGCTGTGATTTCTAACAACACTATGGTTTTGGAAATCACTTCTGCCAAGTGTATTTTTCTACAATGTGTGGATGGGATTCGCGCAAGGGGTGTTGTCAACATGACAAACTTTTTTTTTTTTTTTAAACTAAAATAGTTTCTAAACGTCTAGCCATCAGCTAACAGCACTGACAGAATACAGTATATGACCAGTGAGACAATTCCCCTGCAGTGGTCACGTCCAGACTACTTACCATCATTTGTGAATGCACAGATGTGGAGTCAGTTAAACTCTTTTGAAGGCAACTCCAAAGATACTATGTGGATTACTTTTCATGGATATAATACAAAACAGGTAGTATTTATGCTTAGCATACTGTATCTAAAAATGTCATGATTAGAGATGAGCAAACAGCGTTCGATCAAGTACATATTCGATCGGATATCAGGCTGTTCGAGATGTTCGATTCGAGTCAAACACCAGGTGGCAAACTCACAAAAAATTTGATTCCCCTCCCACCTTCCCTGGCGCTTTTTTTGCACCAATAACTGCGCAGGGGAGGCATTGAAAAAAAATCGGAAAAAGTAATTGGCTGGCTAATTCAGGTGACATCCAATTTATACAAACAGTGGATTTAATATCCGTTTCATATGAGACTGTGAACTATGTGACTGTGAGACAGGGATAGATGTACAGGCAGGGTTAGCTAGGGATTACCTTTATTTAGGTGGGAATATCACACAGCTCTTTGGGGCTCTATCTGGTTGGGATCCCTGTCAGCTTGCGATATGTGCGAGCTGACTTTTTCCCATAGGAATGCATTGACCAGCGTTGATTGGCCGAATGCCATACAGAGTACAGCATTCGGCCAATGAACGCTGGTTCTGCCGGAGGCTCATCTGTGAGGAGGCGGAGTCTAAAGATCGGACCAGAATGGAGACTGCTATGGACCGATCTTAGACTCTGCCTCCTCCGGCAGAACCAGCGTCGATTGGTCGAATGCTGTACTCTGTATGGCATTCGGGCAATCAAAGCTGGTCAATGCATTCCTATGCCGAGATACATCAGTGCTGGCCGTGCGCTCAGCACAGCTACACTGGAGATGAAGCAGAGCTGAGTGTGCGCTGAACCCTGCTGCACACTCAGCTCTGCTGAGATGCAGCAGAGCTGAGTGTGCAGCAGGGTTCAGCGCACACTCAGCTCTGCTACATCTCTGATGCAGCATAGCTGAGTGTGCAGCAGGGTTCAGCGCATCTCTGATGCATCAGAGCTGAGTGTGCAGCAGGGTTCAGCGGTTCTCCGGTGTAGCAGCGGTTCTCCGGTGTAGCAGTGCTGGTTGTGTGTTCAGCGTGGCTGTATCTCCAGAGTAGCTGAGCTGAGTGCACGGCCAGCTCTGCTTCATCTCCGGTGTAGCAGTGCTGGCCATGCACTCAGCTCGGCTCATCTCTGGAGTAGCCGAGCTGAGCGCACGACCAGCACTGCTACATCTTCGGTGTAGCAGTGCTGGCCATGTGCTCAGCTCAGCTCATCTCCGGAGTAGACAAGCTGAGCACACGGCCAGCACTGCTACATCTCGGAATAGAAATGCATTGACCAGCGTTGATTGGCCGAATGCCATACAGAGTACAGCATTTTGCCATTCAACGCTGGTTCTGCCGGAGGAGGTGGAGTCCAAGATCGTTCTACAGAAGTCTCCATTCTGGTCCGATCATAGACTCTGTCTCCTCACAGATGAGCCTGATTGGCCGAATGCTGTAAAAAGGCTATTCAGGCGCTGCTAATCGTTTGTAGAAAGATCCCCCATTTTTGTTAATTACCATGGAAATCGATATGCAAATCAGCTCCACCATGCATGGTGGGTGTTCCGTGCACCCCCTTGCGTCATACCTTCTGGACACCCACCGCTGCCTCCAAGCCCTCCTCCTCCTGCTTATTCAATGCCTCTGCGCATGCTCCAGCGCCAGCTCGCAATGTTCTCTACAGGAAAATGGCACTGGAGCGTGCGAGGTAGCATGCCGGAGGCTGCGCTACTGCGTACGCGTGTGACTTCAATAGAATTCGCCGACAATGGAGGCGGTGCATAGAACACCCACCGTGCACGGTGGAGCTGATTTGCATATTGATTTCCATGGTAATTAACAAAAACGGGGGATCTTTCTACAAACGATTAGTAGCACCTGAATAGCCTTTTGAAAGGCTATTCAGGCATATCTTTAGCTAAAAACATGAAAATTTAGTGATAGAGCCCCTTTAATACTAAGCACCTGGAAATGGCCCTAGGCAGAAACAGGGGTGTATAATAAAGGTGCCACCTGTGACTGGATGTGGACAAGGAAAATGAGAGCTGCTAAAGCTTGTTGGATAATCCGATCATCTTTAGGCTGGGTTCACACTGGGATTTTTGGAGCAGTTTTTGATGCGGAATTCACCTCAGAATCCGTTCCAAAAAATGCCTCCAATTGCACTGGCATCCAGCTAGCCATTTTTTCGGAATGGATTCTGAGGCGGCCTCCGCGACAAAATCCAGTCCAAAACTCCCTGTGTGAACGCAGCTTTAGAGTATGTTCACATGGAGTCTTTTTCAGGAGGATTTTCACATTGAATCTGGCTCAAAATTTGCCTGCTAAAACGCCTCCCATTCATTTCCATGGGGATCACTCGCAGTTTTATTCTGCTAGCGATTTTTTTCAGTGTGCAGAAAAAAAATGCGGCATTCTCTATTTTCAAGCGGATTCCGTGGCCTAGTCAGCCGCCGCGTCCTCGGCTCGAGACACCCTCCTGCTTAGGTCCATTCATCTGGGCCTAATCAGGAGCAGAATGCACTGCATCGGCATCCCGTCACGGGTAGCTGCATGAAAAAGCCACATGGCGAAAAAGGTTTCTGCCGTGTGAACATACCCATAGGGTCCATTTACAGAGTTTTTTGGCGATGTCTTTGAGTGTGTCAATTCTCTACCCATATGTAGCCTCTGAGAACCTATTTTATAGGGCAGTAGGGGTACCAATTTTCCTGTGGCACAATCCAGTGTCCCTCCTGTAGGCATTTACATATCTGCCATATATAACTGCATGCTGAGTTTTGCAGTAATCTGCATTTCTAGCTGGGTATGTTATTTTTCTAAGTAGGATTTTGTCTACATTATCACTATGTGAGAATTAGTCTATGTTATAAAGGCAAAGGTGTAAATATAAAAGTTACATGGGTCAGAGTTAAAACTGGGCTCCTGAAAGCAGAGTGGCACACAAACCTCGAAACAATAAGAATGGGTAAGTCACGCCCCTGGTTTGTTCCAGAGTAAATCTGAATGCCACTTTGTGCCGGGTTTTGTTAAATACTGTCCATTTTCAGGATTGTTACCAAAAATTCCGGACAGTCTCAGCAAGTTCTGCACAGTTGGCAAGTATACAAAGATATTACTGTAAAGCTGAGCTCAAAATCACAGGCTATATAGATTTATAACCAAATATGACTTTTACTAGCTCTCATTTTAATTATACAGTATATTGTAAGACGTAGAAGTATAGTAATAATAATTAGCAGCATAGCAGCCACTGTATCAAATCATGGGCCAAACAATACAGAAAAGCCTAAGATGATCCAAAGAGAAAAGTAAACTTTATACTAAAAAAAGGAATGGTTCATGAGAATAATTGCGTTTATAGCAGTTTGTTCACATGCCTAGTGTGAGAAAGTGACACACAAAGTCCTGGAAGGACGCTGTATCTCCCCCAGACTCCTCTCTTATGTGTGGTGAGTGAGGTCAGGTCAGGGCTGTAGCAAAAACCTCACCTGCGATATTTAACCACTTCTTTGCTACAGCAGAAAGGCGCACACGCACAGGTGGGAGCTGGGCCTCATTACAGGTCTATAAACCCCTGTCAAGACCTCAGTCCTGTGCAGTCGCTGGGGGAGAGAGAAGGTGTCAGGTCCTGTCTCTAAAAGCCTGTCTACTGGTGGGACCTGTGTGAACACAGCCTCTGTTTTGTTTGGTTTTGTTTTCCATGTGGTTGGAGCAAGCCACACATATAGTTAGCATTCAAGTGCTTAGTTAGCAGCTCAGCCGAGCAGGTTTTGTTTTGCCTGAAGTTAAGGCCTCTTTTTTTGTTTCTGCCAGTTTGAAAAAATAAAAACCCAGGGTAAAACCTGTTTGTACAAGATTTTTGTGTCTCTCTGACTGTCTGGGTCCGCTGCTGCTTCCGCTGAGCTTACTCCCCCACACTAGTTAAACACTAATCCCCCTTACAGATGACCATATGTCTGGTCAGTGTGCTATATGGGGTTTTACTGGATAACAGGAAAACATTTATTTCTACAGGCCCATACACATGACCGTGAATGACACGTGTGCTGGCCGTCAGTCTTGGCTACAAAATATGGAACAAGTCATGATTTTGCAGCACTGCTTCCATGGTTCATATTCATTGAATGAAAGGAATGTGGAAGCATGGCCGGTGCATCTGCAGCAACACGGGAGACATCCGTGCAGAAATCCATATGTAGTAGATCGCTGACACCCAGGATCGGAGATAACATGGTAAGTGATGACCATGGCATCTGAATGTTAGAGTGGGAGCCCCTTTCATCTCACCTATCAACCAACCCCCTTCATTCAACACAGACTTCCAAAGGTTGTTAAGCAGACTGCCTATCAGATTTACAGTACTCAGACATACTGGCATACACTGCTATGGAGTAATATTACAGTGTACCGGGACTTAGGATCCCCCAACCCTCTGTTTTCCTACTATAAGGAAAGTGGTGACGATGGAGTGAAAAATGCCAGTGATCAAAAAGTTGTTTGTACTCCAAAATCAATTGAAATAGTTATGGTTTAAGTGTACTCCAAAATGGCAGTCCCACATAAAAAAGCAAGAACTCGCGTAGCTCAATGGATAAAAAATGTCTTTAAACAAAGCTTTTTTCCTGAAGTTATGCATTGCAGTAACACCTAGAACTTGTTACTATACATCTCACCTGTATGATAACAGCCATCAAATAAAAAACCCCAAAACAATAGAAGTGTGCTACGTATAACTGCAACTAAAAACTGAATGCAGTTCTTCACGAAAAACACAGCACTCCTAAGGCTGAGTTCATACAGAGTTTTTTGGTCTGGAATTTTAGGTGGAGGCCGCTTCAGATTCCGGACCAAAAAACTGGTAACCGCGACTGGATGACAGTGCAGTGCACCAGCATCCAGTCTCGGGAATCTGAAATAAATGGGCCTAGTCGGGAGTGTCTTCAGGTGGACGTCCGAAGCTGAATCAGCCGCGGCATCTGCCTGAAGAATGAGCTTGTTGCTTCTTTTTTCCAGGAGCCAGAACAAACAGCTCCTGGAAAAAAAACCTCTATTGGGAGGATTTTTTGGGAGGCTGATTTTGAGGTGGATTCCTGACCAAAAAACTCTGTGTGAACTCAGCCTTAGGCTCCGTTCCCACGGAGTAACGTGACGCTCATGTAGACACGTAAACACATGTCAGAGCGAGGCTCTTCAAAACAGATCCCATTGACTTCAATGGGTACCGGCTTACGCGTGCTACACATTGAAATCAATGGGTTATAAAGCCTCCCATTGATTTCAATGTGTAGCGCGCATAAGCTGGCACCCATTGAAGTCAATGGGATCTGTTTTGAAGCGCCTCGCCATGACATGTGTTTACATGTCTGAATGAGCGGCGCGTTACTCCGTGGGAACGGGGCCTTAGGCTACATTCAGATGACCATGGTGCAAAACAACCATGAAAATACATCCATTTTTTTTTGGCCATCTTGCACACGAGGGGCACACATTTTCGCAGATGCCCCATATATTTGAGTGTATAGAGCGATCAGTGAAAACAGGCAAAAATAGGACATGACCTATGTCGTGAAAAATAAGTCATGTGAATAGCCCCCATTCACTGACAGTGAAATCAATGATGTTGTATGATGTCTGTTAAAAAAATCTAACATACATTACACAGCTAGTATTCACTGTCATGTGAATGTAGCCTGAGGGGGTGTCCACACTTGCGCCCTTGTCTGCCCGCTTGTATGTGTTTTTAAAGCAAACTGCCAGTGCTCGTATGCAGCCTCTCCACAGGGTAACCATTTTTTGCATGGACACAAAGTCAGATATGCAGGACTTTGTGTCCGTGCAAAAAAAAAAAAAAAAAAAAAACGGATTTCCTGCAGAGAGTCTTCATATGGACACCGTCCTCTATGCAGTTTCTCTGGGGATTAGGACGGAGATGTGGTGGGCGGACACAGGCGTAAGACACAAACAATCTAACTCTGCTTTTGGTTATAGATTGCGTAATGGTTAATGATTTGCAGTCTTCCATTATCGAGATGTACGGTACATTGTATGTGACTGCAAGTTACTTTTTTCAGCATTTTTTCTACTAATATGGGAAATCCTAAATCACAGACAATTCACTGTCATTTTCTCATCTAACCTTGATGTAACATCAAACAAATACACATAACTAGTATGCAGCTTTACTACTCACATCCTTCATAGCTGCAACCTACAGTAAGGCCAAGGCCACACGTGGTGTAAACGCCGTGGCAAAAACCAATGCATTTTACATTCACTGCAAAGTAGATGGAATTCTAGTGAATCCTATCCACACATTGCAGAAAAATACATGCAGTGGGTACTCTGCGATTTCCACAACTGTTGCCGTTTTGGAAATCAAAGTATGCCAATTATACAGCAGTTTCCCTATAGGTATAATGGGAGCAGAAGGTCCACAGAGGAATCTTCTGTGGACTTTCTGAGAAAAGTGCTGTAAGACAAAAATGCGATGCGTTTCCGTCGCGGCTTTTCTTGCAGTGTTTTTCTGCTGTAGACTTCTGTGAGGCCTTAGCCTAAAACTCTTCAGAATAGAGAAATATAATTTTTAATTGATCCCTGAGTAATTTGTTTCCTTTGCCTGAGTATGGTTTTGAGTATTTCCTTGACAGACTCATTCATATCTTTGTTGATCAATTTTGGTTTGTTCCTCAGCTCGACTGACTTTAGTCATGTTGTTCCCGATTCTGCATTTTGTCGCTATTGCTTGACCTTGATTTCACATCCAATTGCACATCTTCTTGTCTTTCTGGCAGATGTCTTATTTATCAGTCTTGGCTCAGCTGATAGTAGTGGTGTGAATCCAAGACCCGTGACCTCTTAAGTGACACACGGCTAAAATCAGCCGGGAAACACTTGTCTCATTTTGTCCATTTTGCTGAAAGATGAGATTTTACTGTAGATACCAGCACTAAAGTGGATTCTGCTTTCAGTATAGGAACCCTGCAGTGGAAACCAAGAGCCCTATCTATGTTAAGCAATTAAGCAACACTCCATACATTGCAGAGAACTACAGAGCTTTTTATGATTTACTACACTATAGACTTCCATGTTAAGTCATATCTATAGAGCATTGTGTGGATATGGATATGGTAAGCGGCTTGGGACTTTAATAGGAGGATTCTATATTTGATATTATGTTTAGTTTATACAATGGTCAGAGAAGGAAAAGTAGGTTTAGATTTTCCCCACATGGCAGAAAATCTCCTTTTTATGGTGCAGGTTTTGCTGCCTTTTCTGAGCCAAAGACAAGAGTGGTTTGAAAAGGAATGGGAAATATAAAGGAAGTTCTTATACTTCTTCCTTCTATTAACCCCTTCCCGCCGATGGCATTTTTTGATTTTCGTTTTTCGTTTTTGACTCCCCTCCTTCTAAACCCCATAACTTTTTTATTTCTCCACTCCCAGAGCCAAATGAGGTCTTAATTTTTGCGGGACAAATTTTTCTTCATGATGCCATCATTAATTATTCTATATAATGTACTGGGAAGCAGGAAAAAAATTCAGAATGGGGTGGATTTGAAGAAAAAATGCATTTCTGCGACTTTCTTACGGGCTTTGGTTTTACGGCGTTCACTGTGCAGCCAAAATGACATGTCTCCTATATTCTGTGTTTCGGTACGGTTCCAGGGATACCAAATTTATATGGTTTTATTTACATTTTGACCCCTAAAAAAATTCCAAAACTGTGTTAAAAAATTTTTTTTCTAAAAGTTGCCATATTCCGACGGCCGTAACTTTTTTATATGTAAGTGTATGGGGATGCATAGGGCGTCTTTTTTTGCGGGGCCGGGTGTACTTTTTAGTTCAACCATTTTCGGGAAATGTTATTGCTTTGATCACTTTTTATTCAAATTTTTATCGGAATCAAAACAGTGAAAAAACGGCGGTTTGGCACTTTCGACTATTTTTCCCGCTACGGCGTTTACCGAACAGGAAAAATATTTTTATAGATTGGTAGAGCGGGCGATTTTGGACGCGGGGATACCTAACATGTATACACTCACCGGCCACTTTATTAGGTACACCATGCTAGTAACGGGTTGGACCCCCTTTTGCCTTCAGAACTGCCTCAATTCTTCGTGGCATAGATACAACAAGGTGCTGGAAGCATTCCTCAGAGATTTTGGTCCATATTGACATGATGGCATCACACAGTTGCCGCAGATTTGTCGGCTGCACATCCATGATGCGAATCTCCCGTTCCACCACATCCCAAAGATGCTCTATTGGATTGAGATCTGGTGACTGTGGAGGCCATTGGAGTACAGTGAACTCATTGTCATGTTCAAGAAACCAGTCTGAGATGATTCCAGCTTTATGACATGGCGCATTATCCTGCTGAAAGTAGCCATCAGATGTTGGGTACATTGTGGTCATAAAGGGATGGACATGGTCAGCAACAATACTCAGGTAGGCTTTGGCGTTGCAACGATGCTCAATTGGTACCAAGGGGCCCAAAGAGTGCCAAGAAAATATTCCCCACACCATGACACCACCACCAGCCTGAACCGTTGATACAAGGCAGGATGGATCCATGCTTTCATGTTGTTGACGCCAAATTCTGACCCTACCATCCGAATGTCGCAGCAGAAATCGAGACTCATCAGACCAGGCAACGTTTTTCCAATCTTCAATTGTCCAATTTCGATGAGCTTGTGCAAATTGTAGCCTCAGTTTCCTGTTCTTAGCTGAAAGGAGTGGCACCCGGTGTGGTCTTCTGCTGCTGTAGCCCATCTGCCTCAAAGTTCGACGTACTGTGCGTTCAGAGATGCTCTTCTGGCTACCTTGGTTGTAACGGGTGGCTATTTGAGTCACTGTTGCCTTTCTATCAGCTCAAACCAGTCTGGCCATTCTCCTCTGACCTCTGGCATCAACAACGCATTTCCGCCCACAGAACTGCCGCTCACTGGCTGTTTTTTCTTTTTCGGACCATTCTCTGTAAACCCTAGAGATGGTTGTGCGTGAAAATCCCAGTAGATCAGCAGTTTCTGAAATACTCAGACCAGCCCTTCTGGCACCAACAACCATGCCACGTTCAAAGGCACTCAAATCACCTTTCTTCCCCATACTGATGCTCGGTTTGAACTGCAGGAGATTGTCTTGACCATGTCTACATGCCTAAATGCACTGAGTTGCCGCCATGTGATTGGCTGATTAGAAATTAAGTGTTAACGAGCAGTTGGACAGGTGTACCTAATAAAGTGGCCGGTGAGTGTATGTTTCACAGTTTTTAACTACTTTTATATGTGTTCTAGGGAAAGGGGGGTGATTTGAACTTTTAATTCTTTTTATATTTTTTTATATTTTTTTTAACTTTTTTTTTTATTTATTTTTTGCTTTTATTAGACCCCCTAGGGGTGTTGAACCCCAGGGGGTCTGATCACTAATGCAATGCATTACAATGCATTGCAAAAAAGCATCCTTTCTTTTGCAGGCTGCATAGACCAGCCTGCAAAAGAGAGGATTTGCAGACAAGCCTGGGAGCCTGTACAAGGCTCCCGGCTGTCATGGCAACGGGACGTCAGCCCTGGAGCATGCTCCAGGAGCCGGAGATCCCGGCCAAAATGGCGGCGCCCATGCGCTGCCAGGAAAATGGCGCCTCCGGCGCTTTTGACTGTGGCGGCGGAGGGGTTAATGCCTCCAATCAGTCCGGGGACTGATCGGAGGCATTAGAGCCGGTTGTCTACTGCTTAAAGCAGTAGACACCCGGCGGCTATGGCGGTCGCCATAGTTACAGACCCGACATGCGCCGTACTATTACGGCGCATGTCGGGAAGGGGTTAAATCCACTCCTGATGTTGGCTCAAAAATGCATCATAGTTAGAGATGAGCGAACACTGTTCGGATCAGCCGTTCCGAACAGCACGCTCCCATAGAAATAAATGGAAGCAGCTGGCACGTACACATGAGCCCTTCCAAATTAAATTAGAGGCCCTTAAGCTGAGCCATACAAAAATTTACTTTTCAGGCCCTTGAGGTGAGCCCTCCCAAACTTAGCTTCAGGTCCTTGGGGTGAGTTGAGCCTTGTACCAGCAGAATATTAGGCCCTTGAAGTCAGTTGAGCCTTGCACCAGCAGAGTTTTAGGCCCTTTGGGTGAGTTGATCCTTGTACCGGCAGAGTTTTAGGACCTTTGGGTGAGTTGAGCCTTTAAGCAAAGAATTGTAGGCCCTTTGATTGAGTTGAGCCTTTAACCAGCAATGTTTTTGGCCCTTGGGTGAGTTGAGCCTTGCACCAGCAGTGTTTTAGTTTTTGGCCCTTGGAGTGAGTAGAACCTTTAACCAGCAGTGTTTTTGGCCCTTTGGGTGAATTGAGCCTTTAAAAGGCAGAGTTTTAGTTACTGGCCCTTTGAGTGAGTTGAGCCTTTAACCAGCAGTGTTTTAGGCCCTTGCGGTGAGTTAAGCCTTTAACCAGCAGTGTTTTTGGCCCTTTGGGTGAATTGAGCCTTTAACCATCAGTGTTTTAGGCCCTTTGGGTGAATTGAGCCTTTAAACAGCAGAGTTTTAGTTATTGGCCCGTTGGGTGAGTCAAGCCTTTAACCAGCAGTGTTTTAGGCCCTTTGGGTGAATTGAGCCTTTAACCTGGGTGAACCCTAAAAAAATATTTTTCAGGCCCTTGGGGTGAGCCCTAAAAAATTATTTTTCAGGCCCTTGGGGTGAGCCCTAAAAAAATATTTTCAGGCCCTTGGGGTGAGCCCTAAAAAAAATATTTGGAAGGCCCTTGGGTTGAGCCTTAAAGGGGGGATTTTAATAGTTTTTTAACGGTGGTGGTGGTGGTGGAGGAGGAGGAGGAGGAACTTGTGAGCTGGCACAGAAACATGGAACTGTGTCTCATCATTAGCACTGAGGACGGGACATGCTGGTTGCAGGTCCACAGCCACTACATCGCCAGGAGAGGCAGACTGTTGTGCTACTACACACCTGGAGGTAGTGGCTGACTGGCTTGTGCAAACGCCACTGTAAGCAATATCCACTATCCACTGTAACACCGGTTCCTGGTGCTCGGGCCTTGTCAGCGTAGTACCCTGCACCCTGCTTGACGTCGTGGATGACCGCACTGCTGGCTGCCCCTCTCCAGTAGCCATTGGATCGGTAGTAGCTCGACTGTGACCTGGATCCCCAGCTGGATTTCCACATCCCGTCCTCGTACCTTTGTGCTACCATGACGCATTTTCAGATGTGTACAGGTGATGACAGTATACAGCTTTATTCTCACCCCTATGGGACAGTTAGAATATATACCAGTGGTAGGGAATTTGAGCCCTAAAAAGGGCTTTTGTGAAATTTTGGCAGTTTGAGTGTATATACGGTTGAGTATATACACTCGCCTGCAGTGTAATTCTGAAAAGAGCTGTTGTTTTTCAGTTTTCCTGCCTAGCAGAAGCTAAAATCGCTATCTGACCCTCAGTAGCATGTCTCTCCCTGTCTCACCAAACCGCATCTGACACGAATATGGCTGACACTATTCTTATAAATCAGAGGTCACCTGATTTAGCCAGCCAATGACTTTTTCCTGTCCCACCTCCCCTGCACAGTTACTGGTGCAAAATAAGCGCCAGGGAAGGTGGGAGGGAATACGAACGTTTACCGCGTGGTATTTGATCGGAATCAAATGTGTCAAATACTGTAATGTTTGATCGAATACCTACTCGATCGAACGGTATTCGCTCATCTCTACTAGCTACACCTTTGCTCAATTTGTTTGGAGTTCTGTTTTTCTCCAGGGTGTATTCTCTGTGCTGCTGGTTTTTTGAGTATATACCACCTCCATGAGCAGTCACTGTTTAGGAAAGGCTCTTTGTGGCTACTTCCGTAACACTCTGAAGTACAGGATGAACCCATAATGTTCTCCACACTGTAAATTTAAGAGGTACATTATACCTCATAATAAATATCTTAGGTACAGAACCTCTTAGGAATAAAATCATGTCTTTTGAAATACCCAAATGACCCTATTTATTTTCAAACTGAGGTTTTAAGATGGGTCAGTCATAGTGCCTCCGCAACAATGGCAGACGCAGTGTCAGCTACAGATCTTCCCTAGGTAACTATATCATGGTATATCACTTTTACAATCAGTGTGTCCTAAATAAAACTTTTTTTTTTTTTTACATCCACAGCAATGGAAACAGTCTATAAGGTTAAGGCCATAGCCAAAAAATGTGGCAAAAACATATCACAGTTTTCGGCGTTTTTCGCAGAAAAGTTTTCTGCTTCAATCACATCTATACAGAAAACGCCAGTGTTTCTCTCGGTATAATTGACATGCTGCAAAGTACAAAAACACTTGTTGTTGAAATCGCAGCATGTCCACTGTGGATATTTTTTATGATGTTTGGGTGGGATTGGCCTGAATCCCATCCACTTGGCAGGCACTATACAACACTGCGGCAACATCGTGACATTTACATTACATGGGGCCCCAACCTTAAAGGGACTCTAGAACAGTCCATACTGAAAGGTCATTGTCATATCTCTCTATATTATAAAAATGAATTCTTGTCTGTCTGTCTGTCCGCCTGTCTGTCTGTTCTCTATTGCAAACCAAACGACTGTACCGATCTTCACGAAATTTGGTACAGAGATACTTTAGGTATCTGGGAAAGTTTAAGATGAAACACCAACTCCCTCGGACGTACCATTGCTGAGATACGGCATTTCAAACATAATGCCCCCCCCCCTCCCTTAGCCAATACAAACCTGCAAGTCTTTCACTCATATTCCAACTGCAATACTCACAGTCACTCCACATGCACAATCCAACACTGATATCCAAACTGAGATACACGCATCAGAGGATTAGATACACAGATCGGCACACAGTATCACACGCCAGAGGATTAGATACATGCATCTGCACACAGTCCCACACACCAGAGGATTAAATACGCACTTCTGCACACAGTTCCACACACTGAAGGATTATATACATGTGTCTGCACACGGTTCCACATGCCGAAGGATTAGGTATGCGCATCTGCACACAGTTCCACACACCAGAGCATAAGATAAGCACGTCTGCACACAGTACCACATGCCGTAGGATTAGATATGCGCATCTACACACAGTTCCACACTCCAGAGGATTAAATACATGTGTCTGCACACAGTTGTACATGCCATAGGATTAGATACACACATCCAGGGGCGTAACTACCGTGGTAGCAGCAGTAGCAGCTGCCACAGGGCCCGGGCCATTAGGGGGCCCGGTGACAGCCGCTACCGCTGAGTTTTTTTTTTTTTTTTTTTTTTAAAGTCCGTTACGGGCCCCATTCACTTGCCGATCCTGGCTGGGCCGGGATCGGCAAGTGACACTGCGGGGCCCACAGAGACTATCATTATACTCGGGGGTCTTTGCAGACCCCCGAGTATAATGATCGGCGCACCGGGAGGGGTAAGGTAACATAAAAAACAGTGTTACTTACCTCTCCGTGATCCTGCCAGGCCTCCGTCATTCGTGTCTGACGTCACATGACCCAGGCCAGCTTCCCGGGTCATGTGACGTCTGACGTCATTAAAGCTGGACAAGAGCGGACAGGACAGCCGACAGGAACAGGTAAGCAACTGTCTCTGTTCTTTTAATGGTTTTAATCCCCCGGGTCTCCGATTATTATACTCTGGGGTCTTTTCAGACCCCAGAGTATAATAAATGTTTATAGGTGTCCACAGTGGGACATATGGGGACACTATGGGGGATAATACTGTGTGTGCAGGGGCACTATAGGGGTTAATACTGTGTGTACATTGGACACTATAGGGGTTAATAATACTGTGTGCATTGGACACTATAGGGGTTAATAATACTGTGTGCATTGGACACTATAGGGGTTAATACTGTGTGTGCATTGGACACTATAGGGGTTAATACTGTGTGTGCATTGGACACTATAGGGGTTAATAATACTGTGTGTGCAGGGGACACTATAGGGGTTAATACTGTGTGTGCATTGGACACTATAGGGGTTAATAATACTGTGTGTGCAGGGGACACTAGGGGTAAATACTGTGTGTGCAGGGGACACTATGGGGGATAATACTGTGTGCATTGGACACTATAGGGGTTAATAATACTGTGTGTGCATTGGACACTATAGGGGTTAATACTGTGTGCATTGGACACTATAGGGGTTAATACTGTGTGTGCAGGGGACACTATTGGGGATAATACTGTGTGCAGGGCTTACTAAGGGACATAATAGAGTGCGGAGGAGGGGGTCAGTCGAGGTCTTCGGCATCGGTTTGGGGAGGGGGGGCCCCATGTCAAAAGTTCGCCACGGGGCCCCGCCATTCCTAGTTACGCCACTGCACACATCTGCACACAGTACCACATGCCGTAGGATTAGATGTGCGTGTCTACACACAGTTCCACATGACCGAGGGTTAGATATGTGTGTCTGCACAAAGTACCACACGGCGGAGGATTAGATACGCACCTCTCCATACGATACCACAAAGGGGAGGATTAGATACGCACATCTGCACACAGTTCAACACGCCGGAGGATTAGATACGCATGTCTTCACATAGTACCACCACCAGAGGATTAGATACGCGCATCTACACACAGTACCACACGGGGGAAGATTAGATATGTGCATCTGCACACAGTTCCACACGCCAGAGGATTAGAAATGCACATCTGCACGCAGTACCACATGCTGTAGTATTAGATATGCGCGTCTGCACACAGTTTCACGCGCTGGAGGATTAGATACGCGCATCTGCACACAGTACCATACGCCGGGTATGCGTCTGCACACAGTATCACATGCCAGATGATTGGATACATGCATCTGCACACAGTTCCACACACCAGTGGATTATATACACGCGTCTCCACACAGTACCACATGCTGTAGGATTAGATATGCGCGTCTACACACAGTTCCACACGCTGTAGGAATAGAAACACGCCTCTTCACACAATACCACACAGAGGAGGATTAGATACGTGCCTCTGCACGCAGTACCACACGCGAGGATTAGATACACGCATCTGCACACAGTTCTACACGCCAGAGGATTAGATACATGCATCTTCACACAATACCACACACCAGAGGATTAGATACACGCCACTGCACACAATACCACACGGGGGAGGATTAGATATGTGCCTATGCACACAATACCACATGCTGGAGGATTAGATACGCGCCACTTCACACAATACCACATAGGTGAGGATTAGATACCTGTGTCTGCACACAGTACCACATTGGGTAGGGTTAGATACATGCCTCTGCACACAATACCACAAGCCAGAGAATTACATACGCATCTCAGCACATGGTACCACATGCCATAAGATTAGATACTCACGTCTGCACACAGTTTCACTTGCCGGAGGATTAGATACGCGCCTCTTCACACAATACCACAAGGGGGAGGCTTAGATACTCGCATCTGCACACAATACCACATGCCGGAGGATTAGATAAGTGCATCTGCACACAATACCACACCAACAAGGATTAGATACTTGCGTCTAAACACAGTACTACACGGAGAAGGATTAGATACAGCTTTTCTTCAGGTATCCATAACAACTGATCACAGGTTTTTCACTGATATCCAAAATGAGATACACAAAATCACATGATGCTTATGGACATACACACAAACAACATACAAAATACACCAGTGCAAAATTGGACAATTCTTATGGGGCCACTACACAAACATAAAATGTAATATACCCGTGCGAAGCCGGGTCCTCCTGCTAGTAGCCAATAAATATTAGAACTTACCGCACTTATACCACACAAAGAACATTTGCACCTAACAGCAATTTGTATAAAGACTGAGGATAGTTTCACACACAGTAAAGAGAAATGTAAGTTCTTCCTCTATATTTTTCATTCCACTTGAATCTCCTTCTAGAGTTAATTAAAAAAAAACTGAATTAAAAACTGCCACAAAACCTGTGGTATTATTACAAAAGTGTGAAATTAACCTAAGGCTAAGGCCACACTTGACGACCCACAGCTCTAAAGTTCTGCCGGATAAACCGTGGCGGCAACGCATCATGGTTCTTCCTACAGCGCTTTAAACAGAAAGTTTGTGGAGTTTTCCAGCCCAGTGGGACCAAGCCTCACACTAAGGTCACATAGCAAAATGCAGCTAAGAAAATAATGCGGAAATAAATGCAGTGAAGATGCATTGTATTTTCTTTCTGCATCGTTTGCATTTTTGCTGTGATTTTTTTGTGCTCTTTTTCTTTCTCTATTAAATCTATAGGTAAAGCGTATATGATTCTGCATCTAATATTAATATGCTAAGTTCTTCAAAATCAAAGCTTTTCTGTAGCTCTTTTTTTCTACAATATGTGGATGAGATTAACCACAATCTCATTCACTTAACTGGTACTGTAAAACGCAGTGTCAGAACATTAGCCTAAGGCTTGGGCCCCACGTGGTGTAATTGCAGTTTGCCCGCAGGAAAAAATGCTGTAAAAAAATGCGATGTTTTACAGTCTAAGTAAGGTGGATGGGATTCTAGCAGACATGCTGCGATTTCCAAAACCGTCATCAATTATACCTAGAGGAACATTGGCGGTTTCCCTATAGGTATAATTGAAGCAGAAAGTCTGTGAAAAGAGCTGCAATGCATTGCCGCCGCGGTTTTTCCTGCTGCACATTTTTGCTGCAGGACACTATGTGGGGCCTTAGACTAAAAGTTAAAATTCTGGGTAGCAAGCTCGCACTCTGCTACTAACCAACCCTACAACCATTGGGGTAACTACACACCTAGGCCCAAATGTAATAGCTGTAATGGGGTCCCAACCTATTTTTTGCCATTTAAAATAGGGGTAAATTTTATGTGGTAACGGGACTTTGGGGACCCCTCTGGCACCACTGCACCCCTTGTAGCTATACCCCTGTCTACAACAGCATATTGGTGATCTAGGTGCTGGTAGACTCCCTTCAAGGAGAAGCTTTGAGAATACCATATCGAACACTGTATGCCATATACACAGATCTCAGAACACCGTAAAGCTTTTATTTTTCATTGGCCTTATTTTTTAAATTTACAGCAGAATATATTTTGTAGTATAACGATAACACCACTGACTATCAGTAGCCGGAATATCCAAGGGCTGAACGCCTCAGCCTTTGTATCCAAACCAAACGATCCAGTCTTTATAGACAGACTAAAAAATATCGACATCCAAATCCTCCTAGAGACATGGACCCGGGCAGAAGATGAATCCCTAACACCCATGGGCTACAAGGAATTCTCTGTCGCTGCCCGGAAAAGCAAGACCACCAAACTAGGCCGCTACTCAGGAGGCATACTAATATGGTTCAAGGAGGAGCTTAAAGAACATGTGAAAGCCATCAAACGTGGAGACAACCACATGTGGATAAAAATAAGCAACTCCATCCTCAACGGCCAACACGACATCTATCTCTGTGCAGTATACATCCCCCCATCAGGGTCCCCCTACCACAACCCAGACATCTATGAGGTCCTACAAAGGGAATCTGCCCAGTTCCAGTCCCAAGGCAGAGTGCTGATCTGCGGCGACCTAAATGCCAGTACTGGCACAGAGAAAGACTACCTGTCCTCTGATGGAAACCTGCACATCCCGGTAGGCGAGGTCCACCACCTGGAGTCTGCACAGACAAGAAGAAATAGCTATGACATAGTTGTCAACAAGAGCGGGAGACAGCTGCTGAACCTGTGCCGGAGTCTGGGACTGTACATAATGAACGGGCGTACCAGAGGGGACTCTCAGGGACGCTTCACACTAAACTCCCACGTGGGCAATAGCATGGTGGACTATGTCATCACAGACACAGACCCAACAGACATAGATGCTCTCATAGTCACCCTTGAGACACACCTTTCAGACCACAACCAGATCCTGCTGTACATGAGATCCACTGACAAGCCACTCACACAGCAGCCACACCAGATTGGTCACTACAATCTACCACCATCATTTAAATGGGCCAGTCACCGGGCCACCGAATACACCAACGTGGCTAACTGACCTGAAATCAAGGAACTGCTCACAAACTTCTATATGAGCTCCTACCAGCCAGACCAAAAAGGTGTCACCTGAGCAGTGAAGGACTTCAATAACATCCTATACACCACAGCAGAACTAGCAGGCCTGAAACAGACAAAGCACAAGAGACCAACTAACAAACAGTCTCACAAATGGTTTGACAGTGACTGCAAGGCTCTACGCTGTTCTCTAAGGGCAGTCTCCAACCAGAAACACAGAGACCCCAACAACAGAGAGACGAGGGAAGCCTACAACAATCTATGCAAGCAATACAAAGGCATCCTCAGAGAGAAGAAACAGAGGTACCTCTCCCCCAAAATGGAGCAACGAGAGGACTCCCTCCAAAACAGCTCATTCTGGGAGATCTGGCACCATATGGGCACAAAGCCCAAGAAAAACTCCCTCCGCATCCAAAATGGCAACTACTAGCTCAACTACTTCAGAGGTCTCTACAAAAACATCCCAGAAGAAGACCTAACCCCAGAACAGCAACAGATAACCACCAAACAGAGGGACATGGAGAAAGTCATCAAAGACTTCCAGAACCCTCTGGACTCTCCAATCACCATAAAAGATATACAGGAAAGAATTGCCCTCCTGAAAGGCAAAAAGGCCAGCGGCCCTGACGGCATCCTACCAGAGAAGATCAAATACAGCCCTCCAGCAATACACGCGGCACTGGCAAAACTATTCACCCTCATCCTCAATGCAGGACACTTCCCCCAAGACTGGAACAAAGGCCTCATAACCCCCATCTATAAGAATGGAGACCAATACCACCCCAACAACTACAGAGGGATCTGCGTCAGCAGCACGCTGGGGAAACTGTTCAACAGCATCATCAATAACAGAATCCTCACCCTCCTCACACAACACAGGGTCCTCAGCAAGAGCCAAGCAGGGTTCATGCCAAACCACTGCACCACGGACCATATCTACACCCTGCACAGCCTCATCAAGACCCACGTCCACAACACCAGAAGAGTCAAGATATTCGCCTGCTTTGTGGACTTTAAGAAGGCGTTTGATTCAGTATGGCACCCAGACCTGCTCCTGAAACTCCTAGAGAGTGGAATAGGAGGAAGAACGTATGACGTCATCAAGAGCTCCTACACCGGAAACCAGTGCAGTGTGAAAGTGAATGGGAAAAGGACAGCTTACTTCCAACAGGCCTGAGGGGTCAGACAAAGTTGTAGCCTGAGCCCAACGCTCTTCAACATCTACATCAATGAACTGGCTACAGCCCTAGAGGCCTCACCAACCCCAGGCCTCACCCTGAACAATCGGGAGGTGAAGTTCCTGCTATACGCTGATGATCTCCTACTCCTGTCCCCCATTGAGAAAGACCTCCAAGAAAGCCTGTCAGTGCTGGAAAAATTCAGCACCACATGGGCCCTACCCATCAACCAGAAGAAGACCAAAGTCATGGTATTTCAGAAGAAGGGCCACAACAAAGCCCCCACCCCACAAATCACACTGAACGGCTCCACACTGGAGAAAACCAACAGCTACACCTACCTGGTGCTGGAGCTCAGCCAATCAGGAAGCTTCAAAGCAGCAATAGAAACCCTGAAAGGAAAAGCCTGCAGAACCTTCTACGCCATCAGAAGACAACTGTACCACCTCAAACCACTGGTGAGGGTCTGGCTGAAGATATTTGATGCAGTCATCGCTCCGATCCTTTTCTATGGCAGTGAGGTTTGGGGCCCAGCCACCTACCCAGACCAGTCAAAGTGGGACTCTTGCCCAACAGAGACTTTCCACCTGAAATTCTGCAAGTACCTGCTCCATGTCCATCGCAGCACCTCCAACTTGGCCTGCAGGGCAGAGCTAGGCAGATTCCCCCTATGGCTCACCATGCAGAAGAGGGCGCTATCTTTCTGGACACACATACAGGGCAGCAGTCCTGGCTCTTACCACCAGCAAGCCTGGCTGAGCCACAGAGCTCCGAGAAAAACTGATACCCCCCAACCAAGCATCAGCCATCTGCCAAGCCAAAACCCCCAACATGCCCTGAACAAGGCTCAAATAAAAGGAGTCATTGAGAGAGACAAAGAGCGGTACATCGAGGAATGGAGAAGCGCAATAAATAACTCCAAGAAACTCACCGTGTACCAGTCACTGCAAAGGGACTACACCATGGCCACCTATCTGGAGAGAATACACCACCCCAAACACAGACAGACCCTGAGCCGGTACAGACTGAGTGCCCACAACCTAGAGATGGAGATGGGGCGACACAGGCAGACGTACAAGCCACGGGAGAACAGACTGTGCCAGCACTGTGACCAGGGGGCCCTAGAAGACGAGGCCCATTTCCATTGCTACACTGCACCAAATACTCAGCTGTGAGGGCCGTCTACTACCAAAGACTCTCTGCCCACATCCCAGACTTCATATCTGCAGACGAGAAGAGGTAACCCTACATCCTACTGAGAGAAGAAGAGGCCACTGTGGAGATCGCTGCCCAATACGTGTCCAGCTGTCACCAAACAAGAGGAAGATGAGACTCCACGGACTGTTATACCCCAAACCACCCGCCCCACCCTACCTCCCCATATAGCGGTCACCAACTAAGAGGAAGATGAGACTCCACGGACTGTTATACCCCAAATCACTCCCCCATACTCTCCCCCTCGACTCCAACTACCCCCCCCCCCCACTTTACTATCTTTGGCAATGCCAAATATCCATTCGGACGTTCCAATAAAGCCTATTTGATTTGATTGATTTGATTTGATTTGTATATATGCACATCTCATTATATATTATATATGGATATAAATTATCGTAATCTGTCTCTAAATAAACCCAATATGTGATTGATTTTTATTAAATCCCTGGAGTGTAACAGTTAAATAAAACTTAGTACTCAGTTCTATAGAAATGGGAAAATATTTCTTCTCTAAATTCAATTTCACTTTGACTGCTTTCTACTGTGTATTGGGAATGCTAAGAGGAATCATACCTATCAGAGGAGGAATTTGGCTTTTTGCCTGGTACAACATGAAACTATCAGTTTCCCTGTGCTCTCTTATTATCAACAGCTTATCGGGCAATGAAAATCTAGAGATGTACTCCAGCAGCAGGAAATTGCATTTTATTGTCATTGTATGGTACCTTCCCAGATCTGGATTCTAAACTATTCCACCAACAAAATCTCAAGGAGAGCCTCTTTAATAAATTACCCCATAGAACCACATAGTGGTTATGAGTGCAAGTCACAATATAACGTCCACTGACCTTGGTGATGGTTTCCATTTTTACCTAGAGTGCTACCATTTTGGTAATATGCAGTCATACATACAGAATATTGTCTAAGGCCGCGGCCCTACATATTGTAAATGCATTTTGGCGCGGTGGAAACGCAGTAGAAAAAAAAACAGCATTTTACAGTTTCTGCAAGGAGGAATCCCATCCACACCTTGTGGAAAAATATGCACAGCGGACATGCTGTGATTTCCAAAACCTTTGCGGTTTTGGAAATTACATCATGTCAATTTAACCTACGGAAATGCTGGTGGAAACCCCTGTGGACTTCTGTGAAAAATGCTGCGTTTTTTCCTGCAGAGCTTTTTTTTTGGGGGGCCCTAGTTTAATATTAAATTTTAGCGCAATAAGAGCTACCAAACCCACCCAAGGTAGGAGTAGCATGTAAAGTATGTGAAACCCTGAACAGAAGAAACATGACAATCTTTGGTTCTCTGTAAATCCCTAAATCATGTACCACCCACTAAAACAATTGGATACACCTTTTTGGGATTAGAATGGTGAAAGAAGTATGTGAACCATGGTTTGAGATGAAATTACATTTTCAAGGCTCTGTTTGCACTGTGAGTAGGCTTTGTGCTTGGTGACATGTCCACAGACTTTAACCCCATCCCATCTCCGCCATTTTCCGCTTTTTACTTCCCACCTTTCAAAGCCATAACTTTTTCATTCTTCCATTTATATAACCATATAAAGATTTTTTGCTTTCTTGTTTTGCATGACAAATTTGCAATGTAATGGCATAATTTAATATTCTATATGATGTACTCTGAGCTGGAAAAAAAATTCTGAATGTCGAATACGGTTGTATCATTCTTATGGTTATTGTTTTTATGGCATCAACTCAAGAACATCCATCGAATCCTCTTCTTCCTCACCCCAGAAACTGCAAAGATGCTAGTCCATGCCCTCATAATCTCCCACTTAGACTACTGTAACACTCTTCTCCATGGCTTCCCAGTGAATACTCTTGCCCCCCCTTCAGTCCAACTTAAACTGTGCAGCTGGCTTAATACACCTCTCCACCCCCCGTTGCTCCCCTCTGCCAATCCCTTCCCTGGCTACCCATTGAGTAGAGTTCAAGTTACTAACGCTAACATACAAAGCCATCCACAACCTGTCCCCTCCATATATCTCTGCTCTAACCTCCAGCTACCTGCCCACACGTAACCTCAGATCCTCCAATGACCTCCTACTCCGCTCTGTTTTTATCTGCTCTTCACACAACCGTCCCCAAGATTTCTCCCGTGCATCCCCCATACTCTGGAACTCCTTACCAAGACACATAAGACTGACCCCCCACAATCACAGGCTTCAAGAAGGCCCTGAAGATTCACCTATTCAGGAAGGCCTACAACCCCCAATAATGCTACTGTCACCACACCACCTTCTGAGCAGCCTCTCCCCTCACCTTCTGTCTCTACCCCCTTCCCTCATAGACTTTAAGCCCTTGCGGGCAGGGCCCTCTACCCCACTGTGCCCGTCGGTCATTGTTCTTTATTATATTTGTTTGTATATTTTGTGTACTGTATGTAAACCCTCCAATGTAAAGCACCATGGAATTAATGGTGCTATATAAATAATAATAATAATAATAATAATAATAATATGTCCAGATAACGTATGAGTACAGTGATACCAAATCTATATAGTTTACAAAATGTAAAGCTTTGAAAAAACATTTCTTTGCATCTCCATATACACGTCAGGTGTATCTTTTTGTTTGGACAAGTTTTAGCTTATATTTATACTATCTGGGGGAATGTGTCGAAAATTTAATGACTAAGGCATTTCATTTTATTTTCCTGTTATGGGATTCACTATTTGGGATAAATATTTTTATAGTTTACTGGTTATCACTAGAGATGAGCGAGTAGTACTCGATCGAGTAGGTATTCGATCGAATACTACGGTATTCGAAATATTCGCACTCAATCGAGTACCACTCGCTATTCGAATGTAAAAGTTCGATGCAGAACCATCGAATGCTGTACAGTCGGCCAATCAATGCTGGTTCTTCTCCTACCTTTAGAAGTCTTCTCCGTGCAGCTTCCCCGCGGCGTCTTCTGGCTCTGAATTCACTCTGCCAGGCATCGGGCCTGGGCAGAGCCAACTGCGCATGCCCGCTTATAGCGCAGACATGTGCAGTCGGCTCTGCCCAGGCCCGATGCCTGGCAGAGTGAATTCAGAGCCGGAAGACGCCGTGGGGACGCTTCAAGGAGAAGACTTCTTGGAGGATCCAGCCCGACCCTCACTCGTGGACTTGGTAAGTATAATTTGATCGAATGTTGCCTACCCCTGAAACGAGCATTTTCCCCCTATAGACTATAATAGGGTTTGATATTCGATTCGAGTAGTCGAATATTGAAGGGCTACTTGAAACGAATATCGAATCTTATTATCGAATTTTACTGTTCGCTCATCTCTAGTTATCACTTAACTATTAGAGATGAGCGAACACTGTTCGGATCAGCCGATCCGAACAGCACGCTCCCGTAGAAATGAATGGAAGCACCTGGCACGTACACTTTGCAGGCGGCTTGTCGCTTAACCCCCCGCGTGCCGGCCGCTTCCATTCATTTCTATGGGAGCGGGCTGTGAGCGTGCTGTTCGGAACGGCTGTTCCGAACAGTGTTCGCTCATCTCTATTAACTATCCTTTTATTCTCGGTACAGCTGATAAACTATAGTTTAGCAAAATGCTAGTATTGCAGTCCATGGTAAAATTGCTGAATTTCTTCCTGAGGCATGGTTTAAGAGAAACATAACTTTGGTAGATACTTAGAAGACTCCCGACTGCCATAGCAAATGAACCTGTGAGCATTCTCAGCTGCTATTCCTTTAGGTTAAGGCCCCACGAGACGTCCCGCAACAAAAAATTGCTGCAGGAAAAACCGTTGCGGCAACACATATCGGTTCTTCCAGCGGCACTTTAGACAGAGAGTTCGCAACGGTTTCCTCTGTGGACTTTGTTTCAATTATGCCTATGGGGAAACTGCGGTGTTTTCGTAGGTATAATTGACATGCTGCAATTTCCAAAACCGCCCCTAGAATCCCATTCACTTTGCCCTGACTGTAAAACGCCGCGTTTTTTACCTCTGCATTTTTGAAAATAGAAATTTTTCTGCAGCGGATATTTTTTTCTCTAATGTGTGAATGGCATTAGCCAGAATCCCAACCACTTTGTAGGTACTGTAACTGCCATGATTTTTGCTGCGGCATATCCGCCATGTCCAAATTGCAGCTTTTATGCTACATGAGACCCCCGCCTTAGACTGTCTTGAATATGTTCATACCACCTATTTGTTGGCTTATTTTGCTAAAATTTTGTGCAAGAATTTTTTTTTCACAATTGTGGCACGTAGGGGTAGATTTATTAAGAATGGCATATTATACGCCAGTCTTAATGAAAGTTCCAATTAGCAACTGAAGAGGCAGTTTATTCTGGACAAACCTTGTAAGGCAGAACTCCTTCTGTCACATTTAGCTCAGTAAATATCCATTGTTGTGAGGACTAGCTTGCTGCTGAACTGCGGTTAGATCATTTCCACAATACTACAGGTTACCATAGGTTGAACCTATGCTCACAGTGCAGTGAAACACACGTATGTAGTATAGGAAGCGCTTTCATCGGGCGTTCATGTGACATTAGATTTGCTTAATTATTTTTAGCCTGTAGGAAGAACTTCTTCTTTGCTTTGGTAAATGACTTCAGGAAGTAGCTTATAAACATCATGGTGTAAAGAGCACCATTAAAGGCAACTACTGATTTCCTGCAAGAAAATCCAGTGCACCCTGCACACGGTTACTCTCCCTCTATGTGTAGTCCCTGGCTTAGGTACTAAGTAGTGGTGAGGACAGAATAGCAGGTAAGTGTCCTATTTATTGCTTGTACGTAACAGTTTAGAGTTGCTTATAATGGACACATGAAATAGCAAACAGAAAATGCTTTCTTTTCTTACTACCAAAATAAAAACCCAAAAAGTAGAAAGTGTTGCTCAGAACTACTATTATAGCTCTCAGTACCATGGGTATATGCTTATAGGACAGATAAAATGTGCTGCCTTATAGCGTATGTTTTGTATATACAGTATTCACATGCTTATTATGTGAACATGCGTGTGTGTGCATATATGTGTTTATGTGCAGTTTATATTATATGTGTAAAAGAGTTTATACACTATACACATTTATAGAGGTGAATCAAGTAACTAAAATATCTTGTATGTTGTATGTTGCTCATAAGGTGCTTCAAATACATTATATGTTGTTGCATCTTAGGATCTGATCACACTATCACCATATCTCATATTTTAATGGATTGATTGGTATAATTAATTTATCAATATTTCACAATTATAAATGCTTACTTAAGATGGAAAAAATGCCACAAATGTTGTTTGCGCTTAGGCTGACTCCCAGCACCTCCATGATCAGCTATTGCTTATTCTGGCGCACACTGGGACCAGCTACACAGCATATGTGCCAGAAGCATAGACTGTATGGGTTACTGCAGCTATCTCTCGACCAGCAATGTGTACAGTGTTGTGTTTCTAGCCAGTGCACTGTAGCTGGTTCAGGTACGTGAAAAGCACTGCAATAAGCTGGTTGATGGGGTTGTCGGGAGTCAGACCCTCACTAATCTGTTACTGATGAGATATCTTAAAATATATCATCAATAATAAATTCTAGAGATGAGCGAACAGTGTTCTATCGAACTCATGTTCGATCGGATATTAGGCTGTTCGGCATGTTCGAATCGAATCAAACACCGCGTGGTAAAGTGCGCCATTACTCGATTCCCCTCCCACCTTCCCTGGCGCCTTTTTTGCTCCAATAACAGCGCAGGGTAGGTGGGACAGGAACTACGACACCGGTGACGTTGAAAAAAGTAGGCAAAACCCATTGGCTGCCGAAAACATGTGACCTCTAATTTAAAAGAACAGCGACGCCCAGCTTCGCGTCATTCTGAGCTTGCAATTCACCGGGGACGGAGGTTTCCGTCCAGTTAGCTAGGGGTTAGATTCTGGGTAGGCAGGGACAGGCTAGGATAGGAAGGAGAAGACAACCAACAGCTCTTATAAGAGCTAAATTCCAGGGAGAAGCTTGTCAGTGTAACGTGGCACTGACGGGCTCAATCGCCGCAACTCAGCTTTCCGCGGATCCTGAATGGAATACACTGACAGTGTATTCCCGTATACCCGATATATACCCCCGATACCCGTTCCAACGGTGTGCCCCCCCATCTTCACCCCAGAAATACACTGCAAGTCCCCTAGCAATAGAATTGGGGCTATATACACCCACTATTTTTGCTACTGCTATATAGTGCCATTGTCTCACTGGGAATTCAAAGAATATATTGGGCTTACATATAACTTCAATTCCAGGGAGAAGCTTGTCAGTGTAACGTGGCACTGACGGGCTCAATCGCCGCAACCCAGCTTTCCCAGGATCCTGAATGGAACACACTGACAGTGTATTCCCGTATACCCGATATATACACCCGATCCCCGTTCCAACGGTGTGCCCCCCCACCTTCACCTCAGAAATACCCTGCAAGTCCCCTAGCAATAGAATTGGGGCTATATACACCCACTATTTTTGCTACTGGTATATAGTGCCATTGTCTGACTGGGAATTCAAAGAATATATTGGGGTTACGTGCACCCACAATTTTTGCTACTGGTATATAGTGCCATTGTCTCACTGGGAATTCAAAGAATATATTGGGGTTATGTGCACCCACAATTTTTGCTACTGCTATATAGTGCCAGTTTCTGACTGGGAATTCAAAGAATATATTGGGGTTATGTGCACCCACAATTTTTGCTACTGGTATATAGTGCCATTGTCTGACTGGGAATTCAAAGAATATATTGGGGTTACGTGCACCCACAATTTTTGCTACTGGTATATAGTGCCATTGTCTCACTGGGAATTCAAAGAATATATTGGGGTTACGTGCACCCACAATTTTTGCTAATGGTATATAGTGCCATTGTCTGACTGGGAATTCAAAGAATATATTGGGGTTACGTGCACCCACAATTTTTGCTACTGGTATATAGTGCCATTGTCTGACTGGGAATTCAAAGAATATATTGGGGTTACAAATACCCTCATTTCTTGCTACTGGTATATAGTGCCATTGTCTGACTGGGAATTCAAAGAATATATTGGGGTTACAAATACCCTCATTTCTTGCTACTGCCATATAGTGCCAGTTTCTGACTGGTAATTCAAAGAATATATTGGGGTTACGTGCACCCACAATTTTTGCTACTGGTATATAGTGCCATTGTCTGACTGGGAATTCAAAGAATATATTGGGCTTACATATAACTTCAATTCCAGGGAGAAGCTTGTCAGTGTAACGTGGCACTGACGGGCTCAATCGCCGCAACCCAGCTTTCCCAGGATCCTGAATGGAACACACTGACAGTGTATTCCCGTATACCCCATATATACACCCCAAATCCCCGTTCCAACGGTGTGCCCCCCCACCTTCACCTCAGAAATACCCTGCAAGTCCCCTAGCAATAGAATTGGGGCTATATACACCCACTATTTTTGCTACTGGTATATAGTGCCATTGTCTGACTGGGAATTCAAAGAATATATTGGGGTTACGTGCACCCACAATTTTTGCTACTGGTATATAGTGCCATTGTCTCACTGGGAATTCAAAGAATATATTGGGGTTACGTGCACCCACAATTTTTGCTACTGGTATATAGTGCCATTGTCTGACTGGGAATTCAAAGAATATATTGGGGTTACGTGCACCCACAATTTTTGCTACTGGTATATAGTGCCATTGTCTGACTGGGAATTCAAAGAATATATTGGGGTTACAAATACCCTCATTTCTTGCTACTGGTATATAGTGCCATTGTCTGACTGGTAATTCAAAGAATATATTGGGGTTACGTGCACCCACAATTTTTGCTACTGGTATATAGTGCCATTGTCTGACTGGGAATTCAAAGAATATATTGGGGTTACAAATACCCTCATTTCTTGCTACTGGTATATAGTGCCATTGTCTGACTGGGAATTCAAAGAATATATTGGGGTTATAAATACCCTCATTTCTTGCTACTGGTATATACTGCCATTGTCTGACTGGGAATTCAAAGAATATATTGGGGTTACAAATACCCTCATTTCTTGCTACTGCCATATAGTGCCAGTTTCTGACTGGTAATTCAAAGAATATATTGGGGTTACGTGCACCCACAGTTTTTGCTACTGGTATATAGTGCCATTGTCTGACTGGGAATTCAAAGAATATATTGGGGTTACAAATACCCTCATTTCTTGCTACTGCCATATAGTGCCAGTTTCTGACTGGGAATTCAAAGAATATATTGGGGTTACGTGCACCCACAATTTTTGCTACTGGTATATAGTGCCATTGTCTGACTGGGAATTCAAAGAATATATTGGGGTTACAAATACCCTCATTTCTTGCTACTGGTATATAGTGCCATTGTCTGACTGGGAATTCAAAGAATATATTGGGGTTATAAATACCCTCATTTCTTGCTACTGGTATATACTGCCATTGTCTGACTGGGAATTCAAAGAATATATTGGGGTTACAAATACCCTCATTTCTTGCTACTGCCATATAGTGCCAGTTTCTGACTGGTAATTCAAAGAATATATTGGGGTTATAAATACCCTCATTTCTTGATACTGGTATATAGTGCCATTGTCTGACTGGGAATTCAAAGAATATATTGGGGTTATAAATACCCTCATTTCTTGCTACTGGTATATAGTGCCATTGTCTGACTGGGAATTCAAAGAATATATTGGGGTTACGTGCACCCACAATTTTTGCTACTGGTATATAGTGCCAATTTCTAACTGGGAATTCAAAATGCGCAAGGCTCCCGGAAAGGGACGTAGACGAGGCCGTGGGCGAGGTCGGGGGAATGGTTCTGGGGAGCAAGGTAGCAGTGAAGCCACAGGGCGTCCCGTGCCTACTCCTGTGGGGCAGCAAGCATTGCGCCACTCCACAGTGCCAGGGTCGCTTGCCACATTAACTAAACTGCAGGGTACAAACCTTAGTAGGCCCGAGAACCAGGAACAGGTCTTGCAATGGCTGTCAGAGAACGCTTACAGCACATTGTCCAGCAGCCAGTCAGACTCTGCCTCCTCTCCTCCTATTACCCAACAGTCTTGTCCTCCTTCCTCCCAAAATTCCCAAGCTTCACAGAACAATAACCCCAACTGTCCCTGCTCCCCAGAGCTGTTCTCTGCTCCTTTCATTGTCCCTCAACCTGCCTCTCCACGTCACGATTCCACGAACCTAACAGAGGAGCATCTGTGTCCAGATGCTCAAACACTAGAGTCTCCTCCATCTCCGTTCGATTTGGTGGTAGATGACCAGCAACCCACCCTCATCGACGATGATGTGACGCAGTTGCCGTCAGGGCATCCAGTTGACCGGCGCATTGTGCGGGAGGAGGAGATGAGACAGGAGTTGGAAGAGGAAGTGGTGGATGATGAGGACACTGACCCGACCTGGACAGGGGGGATGTCAAGCGGGGAAAGTAGTGTGGATGTTGAGGCAGGTGCAGCACCAAAAAGGGTAGCTAGAGGCAGAGGCAGAGGTCAGCAGCTTAGGCGAAGCCAGGCCACACCCGGAATCTCCCAAGATGTTCCAGTTCGTACCCAGCCCCGAAAAACTCCCACCTCGAGGGCACGTTTCTCGAAGGTGTGGAGTTTTTTCAAGGAATGCGCCGAGGACAGATATAGTGTTGTCTGCACAATTTGCCTCTCGAAATTGATTAGGGGCTCTGAGAAGAGCAACCTGTCCACCACTTCAATGCGCCGTCATTTGGAATCCAAGCACTGGAATCAGTGGCAGGCAGCAACGGCAGGACAAAGGCCGCCTGCCGTTCACGCCACTGCCACTGCCTCTGCCACTGCCTCTGCCTCTGCCACTGCCACTGCTGACTGTGCTGGCGATGCACTCCAGAGGACGAGCCAGGACACCACTTCATCTGCCTCCGCCACTTTGTTGACTTCTCCCTCATCCTCCCCTGTTCCTGTCTTATCTCCTTCTCCTGCACCATCAAAGGCACCATCAGGCGCTTCTTTACAACAACCCACCATCTCTCAGACATTGGAGCGGCGGCAGAAATACACTGCTAACCACCCACACGCGCAAGCCTTGAACGCCAACATCGCTAAACTGCTGGCCCAGGAGATGTTGGCGTTCCGGCTTGTTGAAACTCCCACCTTCCTGGACCTGATGGCAACTGCGGCACCTCGCTATGCCGTCCCTAGCCGTCACTACTTCTCCCGGTGTGCCGTCCCCGCCTTGCACCAGCACGTGTCACTCAACATCAGGCGGGCCCTTAGTTCCGCGCTTTGCACAAAGGTCCACTTGACCACCGACGCGTGGACAAGTGCATGCGGACAGGGACGCTACATTTCACTGACGGCACACTGGGTGAATGTAGTTGAGGCTGGGACTGCTTCCCAAACTGGCCCGGTGTACCTCGTCTCCCCGCCTAACATTCCTGGCAGGGACACGAGAAGAACACCCCCCTCCTCCTCCTCCTCTACCGCCTCCTCCTCCGCCACCGCCTCCTCCTCCGCCACCGCCTCCTCCTCCGCTGTTAGATTGACCCCAGCTACGAGTTGGAAACGTTGCAGCACTGGCGTTGGTAGACGTCAGCAGGCTGTGCTGAAGCTGATCAGCTTGGGGGACAGACAGCACACTGCCTCCGAGGTGAGGGATGCCCTCCTCGATGAGACGGCAATATGGTTTGAGCCGCTGCACCTGGGCCCAGGCATGGTCGTTTGTGATAACGGCCGGAACCTGGTAGCAGCTCTGGAGCTTGCCGGACTCCAACATGTTCCATGCCTGGCCCACGTCTTCAACCTAGTGGTGCAACGTTTCCTAAAGAGCTACCCCAATGTTCCAGAGCTACTGGTGAAATTGCGGCGCATGTGCGCCCACTTTCGCAAGTCGACAGTAGCCGCTGCTAGCTTAAAATCTCTCCAGCAACGCCTGCATGTGCCACAACACCGGCTTTTGTGCGACGTCCCCACACGCTGGAACTCAACGTTTCAGATGTTGAATAGAGTGGTTGAGCAGCAGAGACCTTTGATGGAATACCAGCTACAAAACCCTAGGGTGCCACAAAGTCAGCTGCCTCAGTTTCACATCCATGAGTGGCCATGGATGAGAGACCTTTGTGACATCCTACGGGTCTTTGGGGAGTCCACAAGGAGGGTGAGCTCTGAGGATGCGATGGTGAGCCTTACAATCCCTCTCTTGTGTGTTCTGAGAGAATCCCTGATTGACATCAGGGATAACTCAGATCACACAGAGGAGTTAGGGATAGCATCCGATCCGTCACAGCTGGAGAGTAGGTCCACACATCTGTCCGCTTCACTGCGTTTAATGGAGGAGGAGGAGGAAGAAGAGTTGTCCGATGATGTGATGGTGATACAGGAGGCTTCCGGGCAACTTCGAATCGTCCCATTGTTGCAGCGCGGATGGGTAGACATGGAGGATGAGGAGGAAATGGAGACTGAACTTTCCGATGGGGCCAGAGGAGTCATGCCAACTAACACTGTGGCAGACATGGCTGAGTTCATGTTGGGGTGCTTTACAACCGACAAGCGTATTGTCAAAATCATGGAGGACAACCAGTACTGGATCTTTGCTATCCTTGACCCCCGGTATAAAAACAACATCTCGTCTTTTATTCCGGTAGAGGGGAGGGCCAATCGCATCAATGCTTGCCACAGGCAATTGGTGCAGAATATGATGGAGATGTTTCCAGCATGTGACGTTGGCGGCAGGGAGGGCAGTTCCTCCAGTAGGCAACCAAGTTCTCACCGGTCCACACAAATGAGGGGCACACTGTCTAAGGTCTGGGACACCTTGATGGCACCCCCTCGCCAAAGTGCCGCCACGGAGGGTCCTAGTGTCACCAGGCGTGAGAAGTATAGGCGCATGTTGCGGGAATACCTTTCCGACCACAGCCCTGTCCTCTCCGACCCCTCTGCGCCCTACACGTATTGGGTGTCGAAGTTGGACCTGTGGCTTGAACTTGCCCTATATGCCTTGGAGGTGCTGTCCTGTCCTGCCGCCAGCGTCCTATCTGAGAGGGTGTTCAGTGCAGCCGGTGGCATCATCACTGACAAGCGCACCCGTCTGTCAGCTGAGAGTGCCGACCGGCTCACTTTGATAAAAATGAACCACCACTGGATAGAGCCTTCATTTTTGGGCCCACCTGTGTAAAGCACCCCAACATGAAACTCCATGTCTGTACTCAACCTCTCCAATTCCTCCGCATCCTCATACTCATCCACCATAAGCGTTGCACAATTCTGCTAATACTAGGCTCCCTCCACCCTGATTTCCACCAACTCTGCTGGTTAGAGGCTCCCTCCACCCTGATTTCCACCAACTCTGCTGGTTAGAGGCTCCCTCCACCATGAATTGGTCCAAACTGGGGTTTTTAGAGGCTCCCTCCACCATGAATTGGTCCAAACTGGGGTTTTTAGAGGCTCCCTCCACCATGAATTTGCCCAAACTGGGCTGTTTAGAGGCTCCCTCCACCATGAATTTGCCCAAACTGAGCTGTTTAGAGGCTCCCTCCACCATGAATTGGTCCAAACTGGGGTTTTTAGAGGCTCCCTCCACCATGAATTGGTCCAAACTGGGGTTTTTTAGAGGCTCCCTCCACCATGAATTTGCCCAAACTGGGCTGTTTAGAGGCTCCCTCCACCATGAATTGGTCCAAACTGGGGTTTTTAGAGGCTCCCTCCACCATGAATTGGTCCAAACTGGGCTGTTTAGAGGCTCCCTCCACCATGAATTGGTCCAAACTGGGGTTTTTAGAGGCTCCCTCCACCATGAATTGGTCCAAACTGGGCTGGTTAGAGGCTCCCTCCACCATGAATTTGCCCAAACTGGGCTGTTTAGAGGCTCCCTCCACCATGAATTTGCCCAAACTGGGGTTTTTAGAGGCTCCCTCCACCATGAATTGGTCCAAACTGGGGTTTTTAGAGGCTCCCTCCACCATGAATTGGTCCAAACTGGGCTGTTTAGAGGCTCCCTCCACCATGAATTGGTCCAAACTGGGGTTTTTAGAGGCTCCCTCCACCATGAATTGGTCCAAACTGGGCTGTTTAGAGGCTCCCTCCACCATGAATTGGTCCAAACTGGGGTTTTTAGAGGCTCCCTCCACCATGAATTTGCCCAAACTGGGCTGTTTAGAGGCTCCCTCCACCATGAATTTGCCCAAACTGAGCTGTTTAGAGGCTCCCTCCACCATGAATTGGTCCAAACTGGGGTTTTTAGAGGCTCCCTCCACCATGAATTGGTCCAAACTGGGGTTTTTAGAGGCTCCCTCCACCATGAATTGGTCCAAACTGGGCTGTTTAGAGGCTCCCTCCACCATGAATTGGTCCAAACTGGGGTTTTTAGAGGCTCCCTCCACCATGAATTGGTCCAAACTGGGCTGTTTAGAGGCTCCCTCCACCATGAATTGGTCCAAACTGGGGTTTTTAGAGGCTCCCTCCACCATGAATTTGCCCAAACTGGGCTGTTTAGAGGCTCCCTCCACCATGAATTTGCCCAAACTGAGCTGTTTAGAGGCTCCCTCCACCATGAATTGGTCCAAACTGGGGTTTTTAGAGGCTCCCTCCACCATGAATTGGTCCAAACTGGGGTTTTTTAGAGGCTCCCTCCACCATGAATTTGCCCAAACTGGGCTGTTTCGAGGCTCCCTCCACCATGAATTTGCCCAAACTGGGCTGTTTCGAGGCTCCCTCCACCATGAATTGGTCCAAACTGGGGTTTTTAGAGGCTCCCTCCACCATGAATTGGTCCAAACTGGGCTGTTTATAGGCTCCCTCCACCATGAATTGGTCCAAACTGGGGTTTTTAGAGGCTCCCTCCACCATGAATTGGTCCAAACTGGGCTGGTTAGAGGCTCCCTCCACCATGAATTTGCCCAAACTGGGCTGTTTAGAGGCTCCCTCCACCATGAATTTGCCCAAACTGGGGTTTTTAGAGGCTCCCTCCACCATGAATTGGTCCAAACTGGGGTTTTTAGAGGCTCCCTCCACCATGAATTGGTCCAAACTGGGGGTTTTTAGAGGCTCCCTCCACCATGAATTTGCCCAAACTGGGCTGTTTAGAGGCTCCCTCCACCATGAATTTGCCCAAACTGGGCTGTTTAGAGGCTCCCTCCACCATGAATTGGTCCAAACTGGGGTTTTTAGAGGCTCCCTCCACCATGAATTGGTCCAAACTGGGCTGTTTAGAGGCTCCCTCCACCATGAATTGGTCCAAACTGGGGTTTTTAGAGGCTCCCTCCACCATGAATTGGTCCAAACTGGGCTGTTTAGAGGCTCCCTCCACCATGAATTGGTCCAAACTGGGGTTTTTAGAGGCTCCCTCCAGCATGAATTTGCCCAAACTGGGCTGTTTAGAGGCTCCCTCCACCATGAATTTGCCCAAACTGAGCTGTTTAGAGGCTCCCTCCACCATGAATTGGTCCAAACTGGGGTTTTTAGAGGCTCCCTCCACCATGAATTGGTCCAAACTGGGGGTTTTTAGAGGCTCCCTCCACCATGAATTTGCCCAAACTGGGCTGTTTCGAGGCTCCCTCCACCATGAATTTGCCCAAACTGGGCTGTTTAGAGGCTCCCTCCACCATGAATTGGTCCAAACTGGGGTTTTTAGAGGCTCCCTCCACCATGAATTGGTCCAAACTGGGCTGTTTATAGGCTCCCTCCACCATGAATTGGTCCAAACTGGGGTTTTTAGAGGCTCCCTCCACCATGAATTGGTCCAAACTGGGGTTTTTAGAGGCTCCCTCCACCATGAATTGGTCCAAACTGGGCTGGTTAGAGGCTCCCTCCACCATGAATTTGCCCAAACTGGGCTGTTTAGAGGCTCCCTCCACCATGAATTTGCCCAAACTGGGGTTTTTAGAGGCTCCCTCCACCATGAATTGGTCCAAACTGGGGTTTTTAGAGGCTCCCTCCACCATGAATTGGTCCAAACTGGGGTTTTTTAGAGGCTCCCTCCACCATGAATTTGCCCAAACTGGGCTGTTTAGAGGCTCCCTCCACCATGAATTTGCCCAAACTGGGCTGTTTAGAGGCTCCCTCCACCATGAATTGGTCCAAACTGGGGTTTTTAGAGGCTCCCTCCACCATGAATTTGCCCAAACTGGGCTGTTTAGAGGCTCCCTCCACCATGAATTTGCCCAAACTGGGCTGTTTAGAGGCTCCCTCCACCATGAATTGGTCCAAACTGGGTTTTTTAGAGGCTCCCTCCACCATGAATTTGCCCAAACTGGGCTGTTTAGAGGCTCCCTCCACCATGAATTGGTCCAAACTGGGTTTTTTAGAGGCTCCCTCCACCATGAATTTGCCCAAACTGTGCTGTTTAGAGGCTCCCTCCATCATGAATTGGTCCAAACTGGGGTTTTTAGAGGCTCCCTCCACCATGAATTGGTCCAAACTGGGGTTTTTAGAGGCTCCCTCCACCATGAATTGGTCCAAACTGGGCTGGTTAGAGGTTCCCTCCACCATGAATTGGTCCAAACTGGGGTTTTTAGAGGCTCCCTCCACCATGAATTGGTCCAAACTGGGGGTTTTAGAGGCTCCCTCCACCATGAATTTGCCCAAACTCTGCTGGTTAGAGGCTCAATCCACCCTGATTTTCAAAACAAATGTTGGTGCCAACCTCAACTTACTACAAGGGCCAAATTCACTGCTGGTGACAAGCTCTCCTCACTGCAAGTGCCAAATACACATGTTTCAAGGTGTTTTCCTACTGTCAGAGAGGTGGTATTGAGTGTGTAAAGTGTGTAGTTGTTAGGCTGTGATGTTGGGGTAATAGAGGGTCTTTGGTGTGTTAGATGCCCCCAGACATGCTTCCCCTGCTGTCCCAGTGTCATTCCAGAGGTGTTGGCATCATTTCCTGGGGTGTCATAATGGACTTGGTGACCCTCCAGACACGGATTTGGGTTTCCCCCTTAACGAGTATCTGTTCCCCATAGACTATAATGGGGTTCGAAACCCGTTCGAACACACGAACATTGAGCGGCTGTTCGAATCGAATTTCGAACCTCGAACATTTTAGTGTTCGCTCATCTCTAATAAATTCCTAAAAATCTCCTTTCATCTAAGGCCCCACAAAGCTGAATGCAACAAAAAATAAACGCTGCATAAACCAATTGCAACAATTGCAGTGTTTAATTGAGTTTTTCTTTTTCTTCTGTGTTTTATTCTCCCTATTAAATCTATAACGTGGCAGCTAAAATAAAGGCACACTTTTCTGATGTGTGGATTAGATTAATGTAATCTCATTCACTGCTGTATTGTAAAGCTCAACATTTATTTCCCACTGTGTGTACACAGCAGCCAAAAACATTGTGTTCTGGGAGGCACTTTCTGCTGAATGCTGGTATTTGGCACTGCTATTTTGTGTTGTAATAAAGTATTTTTTGTTGCTAGAGGTATTTTGTGTGCTGTATTGTGGTATTTAGTAGGCACTTGTGAGCAGCGCCGCACCTCCCATGAGGCGACCTGAAGCGACCGCTTCAGGTGGCGCTATGCCAGGGCCCCGGGGAGGGCGGCATTTTTGCTTACCTAAGCCAGTCCAGGACAAGCTGTCCTGGACTGGCTTAGCATCACCGAGCGGTGGATTGGGGAAGCCGCGGCCTCCCCTCACACTCAGGCAGAGAGCTCCCTGCCAGAAGGTGGCACTTTCTGTCGTCCACCTTGGGCGGCGAAATAGGTAGGTTCACCCCTGCTTGTGAGAATATTAGGGTGCCTACACATGGAGTAACGCTCTGCGCATTTTGCTACCTTTTACACGTGCAAAAATACGTGTGTAAAATGTAGTAAGCCATTGAGTTCAATTTTTTTTTCGTATAAAGAGGACCTTTCACCATATCTGGGCACATGCAGTGTTATATACTGCCGGAAAGCTGACAGTGCGCTGAATTCAGCGCACTGTCGGCTTTCCCGATCTGTGCCCGGTGTGAAGAGCTTACGGCCCGGTACCGTAGCTCTTCTATGGTCAGAAGGGCGTTTCTGACCATTAGCCAGAGACGTCCTTCTGCCTCGCGGCGCCTATCGCGCTGTGCTGTGGAGCGGGGAGGAACGCCCCCTCCCTCTGCTCACACAGCTCGTCCATAGACGAGTATTATCAGGAGAGGGAGGGGGCGTTCCTCCCGGCTCCACAGCACAGCGCGATAGGCGCCGCGAGGCAGAAGGACGTCTCTGGCTAATGGTCTCAGCGGCGTTTACGAGCGCTCCCATTGAAGTGAATGGGAAGTGTTCGGCAGCCCTGCTGTAACGCCGGCGTGTACGGCTCTCATACACGCCCGGCGTTACTCAGTGTGCATGCACCCTTACTGTGAGACATCGAAAAAAAGGTGGCAAATAAAATAATACATGTTTATAATCATGGAGGTCTAGAAAATATCTGTTAATCTAAAAACACAAAAATGGAAAAAATACGGATCTATTGTATGTATGTGAACCCCTGTGAAAAAAAAACCACTGCTACAGCAGTCTGGGGAATCTGTGGCTGCAGTTCCTGATGGGAAATACACAATAAAATCCTCCCAAATTTGCATCACCATTTATTGGCAAATTATACAAAATATGAAATATGTAAATTATTATCTTTGCAAAATAGGCCGTAGAGACACAGCAATACCCTTGTGGCGTAGGGACCACAAACTAAATGAATATAGTCTTGTTTCATTTCTTGGTTTTCTCTGTGTGACAATACTTTTTGTGTTTTTTGCAGAACTCATATGTACAATAAATACTTTTATAGTATATTTTTTAATTATTAAAGTGATATTATGGTAAAAAAAAGAAAAAAAAAACTTTGCAGGTTTTTTTTTTCTGGGTGTGACTCAAGCAGCTAACATCCCATGGGAGGACACTTCCTCTAACACATCTACCGCATTACTGTATTCAGAGTCTGACTGTGAAGAATTTGCTTATTGATCACTGATGTGTGAACAGTCACCTGCTCGCTGAGGACTTTACTAGAACATCTAATGGGTAGAGACCTGCCCAGCTGACAAACCTAAACCGTACCATATATTAATGGAGAACATCTCTCTAATAGCAGACTGTGGATGAGCACGTCATTCACAAAATACGTAATATTACTAAAATAGACTTGACAAAAAATGCTGGAGTGACCTGTGGCAAACAGATGGCTGCTTGCGACTGCTCTTTACTGAGTGATTTGACCCATAGAAGTAAATTAGTGACCTATAGAGATGAGCGAACAGTGTTCTATCGAACTCATGTTCGATCGGATATTAGGCTGTTCGGCATGTTCGAATCGAATCGAACACCGCGTGGTAAAGTGCGCCATTACTCGATTCCCCTCCCACCTTCCCTGGCGCCTTTTTTGCTCCAATAACAGCGCTGGGTAGGTGGGACAGGAACTACGACACCGGTGACGTTGAAAAAAGTAGGCAAAACCCATTGGCTGCCGAAAACATGTGACCTCTAATTTAAAAGAACAGCGACGCCCAGCTTCGCGTCATTCTGAGCTTGCAATTCACCGAGGACGGAGGTTTCCGTCCAGTTAGCTAGGGCTTAGATTCTGGGTAGGCAGGGACAGGCTAGGATAGGAAGGAGAAGACAACCAACAGCTCTTGTAAGAGCTAAATTCCAGGGAGAAGCTTGTCAGTGTAACGTGGCACTGACGGGCTCAATCGCCGCAACCCAGCTTTCCCAGGATCCTGAATGGAATACACTGTCAGTGTATTCCCGTATACCCGATATATACCCCGATACCCGTTCCAACGGTGTGCCCCCCCACCTTCACCCCAGAAATACCCTGCAAGTCCCCTAGCAATAGAATTGGGGCTATATACACCCACAATTTTTACTACTGGTATACAGTGCCATTGTCTGACTGGGAATTCAAAGAATATATTGGGAATACAAATACCCTCATTTCTTGCTACTGCCATATAGTGCCAGTGTCTGACTGGGAATTCAAAGAATATATTGGGGTTACGTGCACCCACAATTTTTACTACTGGTATACAGTGCCATTGTCTGACTGGGAATTCAAAGAGTATATTGGGAATACAAATACCCTCATTTCTTGCTACTGCCATATAGTGCCAGTTTCTGACTGGGAATTCAAAGAATATATTGGGGTTACGTGCACCCACAATTTTTACTACTGGTATACAGTGCCATTGTCTGACTGGGAATTCAAAGAATATATTGGGAATACAAATACCCTCATTTCTTGCTACTGCCATATAGTGCCAGTTTCTGACTGGGAATTCAAAGAATATATTGGGGTTACGTGCACCCACAATTTTTACTACTGGTATACAGTGCCATTGTCTGACTGGGAATTCAAAGAGTATATTGGGAATACAAATACCCTCATTTCTTGCTACTGCCATATAGTGCCAGTTTCTGACTGGGAATTCAAAGAATATATTGGGGTTACGTGCACCCACAATTTTTACTACTGGTATACAGTGCCATTGTCTGACTGGGAATTCAAAGAATATATTGGGGTTATAAATACCCTCATTTCTTGCTACTGCCATATAGTGCCAGTTTCTGACTGGTAATTCAAAGAATATATTGGGGTTACGTGCACCCACAATTTTTACTACTGGTATACAGTGCCATTGTCTGACTGGGAATTCAAAGAGTATATTGGGAATACAAATACCCTCATTTCTTGCTACTGCCATATAGTGCCAGTTTCTGACTGGGAATTCAAAGAATATATTGGGGTTACGTGCACCCACAATTTTTACTACTGGTATACAGTGCCATTGTCTGACTGGGAATTCAAAGAATATATTGGGAATACAAATACCCTCATTTCTTGCTACTGCCATATAGTGCCAGTTTCTGACTGGTAATTCAAAGAATATATTGGGGTTACGTGCACCCACAATTTTTACTACTGGTATACAGTGCCATTGTCTGACTGGGAATTCAAAGAGTATATTGGGAATACAAATACCCTCATTTCTTGCTACTGCCATATAGTGCCAGTTTCTGACTGGGAATTCAAAGAATATATTGGGGTTACATGCACCCACAATTTTTACTACTGGTATACAGTGCCATTGTCTGACTGGGAATTCAAAGAATATATTGGGGTTATAAATACCCTCATTTCTTGCTACTGCCATATAGTGCCAGTTTCTGACTGGTAATTCAAAGAATATATTGGGGTTACGTGCACCCACAATTTTTACTACTGGTATACAGTGCCATTGTCTGACTGGGAATTCAAAGAGTATATTGGGAATACAAATACCCTCATTTCTTGCTACTGCCATATAGTGCCAGTTTCTGACTGGGAATTCAAAGAATATATTGGGGTTACGTGCACCCACAATTTTTACTACTGGTATACAGTGCCATTGTCTGACTGGGAATTCAAAGAATATATTGGGAATACAAATACCCTCATTTCTTGCTACTGCCATATAGTGCCAGTTTCTGACTGGTAATTCAAAGAATATATTGGGGTTACGTGCACCCACAATTTTTACTACTGGTATACAGTGCCATTGTCTGACTGGGAATTCAAAGAGTATATTGGGAATACAAATACCCTCATTTCTTGCTACTGCCATATAGTGCCAGTTTCTGACTGGGAATTCAAAGAATATATTGGGGTTACGTGCACCCACAATTTTTACTACTGGTATACAGTGCCATTGTCTGACTGGGAATTCAAAGAATATATTGGGAATACAAATACCCTCATTTCTTGCTACTGCCATATAGTGCCAGTTTCTGACTGGTAATTCAAAGAATATATTGGGGTTACGTGCACCCACAATTTTTACTACTGGTATACAGTGCCATTGTCTGACTGGGAATTCAAAGAGTATATTGGGAATACAAATACCCTCATTTCTTGCTACTGCCATATAGTGCCAGTTTCTGACTGGGAATTCAAAGAATATATTGGGGTTACGTGCACCCACAATTTTTACTACTGGTATACAGTGCCAATTTCTAACTAGGAATTCAAAATGCGCAAGGCTCCCGGAAAGGGACGTGGACGAGGCCGTGGGCGAGGTCGGGGGAATGGTTCTGGGGAGCAAGGTAGCAGTGAAGCCACAGGGCGTCCCGTGCCTACTCCTGTGGGGCAGCAAGCATTGCGCCACTCCACAGTGCCAGGGTTGCTTGCCACATTAACTAAACTGCAGGGTACAAACCTTAGTAGGCCCGAGAACCAGGAACAGGTCTTGCAATGGCTGTCAGAGAACGCTTACAGCACATTGTCCAGCAGCCAGTCAGACTCTGCCTCCTCTCCTCCTATTACCCAACAGTCTTGTCTTCCTTCCTCCCAAAATTCCGAAGCTTTACAGAACAATAACCCAAACTGTCCCTGCTCCCCAGAGCTGTTCTCCGCTCCTTTCATTGTCCCTCAACCTGCCTCTCCACGTCACGATTCCACGAACCTAACAGAGGAGCATCTGTGTCCAGATGCTCAAACACTAGAGTCTCCTCCATCTCCGTTCGATTTGGTGGTGGATGACCAGCAACCCACCCTCATCGACGATGATGTGACGCAGTTGCCGTCAGGGCATCCAGTTGACCGGCGCATTGTGCGGGAGGAGGAGATGAGACAGGAGTTGGAAGAGGAAGTGGTGGATGATGAGGACACTGACCCGACCTGGACAGGGGGGATGTCAAGCGGGGAAAGTAGTGTGGATGTTGAGGCAGGTGCAGCACCAAAAAGGGTAGCTAGAGGCAGAGGCAGAGGTCAGCAGCTTAGGCGAAGCCAGGCCACACCCGGAATCTCCCAAGATGTTCCAGTTCGTACCCAGCCCCGAAAAACTCCCACCTCGAGGGCACGTTTCTCGAAGGTGTGGAGTTTTTTCAAGGAATGCGCCGAGGACAGATATAGTGTTGTCTGCACAATTTGCCTCTCGAAATTGATTAGGGGCTCTGAGAAGAGCAACCTGTCCACCACTTCAATGCGCCGTCATTTGGAATCCAAGCACTGGAATCAGTGGCAGGCAGCAACGGCAGGACAAAGGCCGCCTGCCGTTCACGCCACTGCCACTGCCTCTGCCTCTGCCTCTGCCACTGCCACTGCTGACTGTGCTGGCGATGCACTCCAGAGGACGAGCCAGGACACCACTTCATCTGCCTCCGCCACTTTGTTGACTTCTACCTCATCCTCCCCTGGTCCTGTCTTATCTCCTTCTCCTGCACCATCAAAGGCACCATCAGGCGTTTCTTTACAACAACCCACCATCTCTCAGACATTGGAGCGGCGGCAGAAATACACTGCTAACCACCCACACGCGCAAGCCTTGAACGCCAACATCGCTAAACTGCTGGCCCAGGAGATGTTGGCGTTCCGGCTTGTTGAAACTCCCGCCTTCCTGGACCTGATGGCAACTGTGGCACCTCGCTATGCCGTCCCTAGCCGTCACTACTTCTCCCGGTGTGCCGTCCCCGCCTTGCACCAGCACGTGTCACTCAACATCAGGCGGGCCCTTAGTTCCGCGCTTTGCACAAAGGTCCACTTGACCACCGACGCGTGGACAAGTGCATGCGGACAGGGACGCTACATTTCACTGACGGCACACTGGGTGAATGTAGTTGAGGCTGGGACTGCTTCCCAAACTGGCCCGGTGTACCTCGTCTCCCCGCCTAACATTCCTGGCAGGGACACGAGAAGAACACCCCCCTCCTCCTCCTCCTCTACCGCCTCCTCCTCCGCCACCGCCTCCTCCTCCGCCACCGCCTCCTCCTCCGCTGTTAGATTGACCCCAGCTACGAGTTGGAAACGTTGCAGCACTGGCGTTGGTAGACGTCAGCAGGCTGTGCTGAAGCTGATCAGCTTGGGGGACAGACAGCACACTGCCTCCGAGGTGAGGGATGCCCTCCTCGATGAGACGGCAATATGGTTTGAGCCGCTGCACCTGGGCCCAGGCATGGTCGTTTGTGATAACGGCCGGAACCTGGTAGCAGCTCTGGAGCTTGCCGGACTCCAACATGTTCCATGCCTGGCCCACGTCTTCAACCTAGTGGTGCAACGTTTCCTAAAGAGCTACCCCAATGTTCCAGAGCTACTGGTGAAAGTGCGGCGCATGTGCGCCCACTTTCGCAAGTCGACAGTAGCCGCTGCTAGCTTAAAATCTCTCCAGCAACGCCTGCATGTGCCACAACACCGGCTTTTGTGCGACGTCCCCACACGCTGGAACTCAACGTTTCAGATGTTGAATAGAGTGGTTGAGCAGCAGAGACCTTTGATGGAATACCAACTACAAAACCCTAGGGTGCCACAAAGTCAGCTGCCTCAGTTTCACATCCATGAGTGGCCATGGATGAGAGACCTTTGTGACATCCTACGGGTCTTTGAGGAGTCCACAAGGAGGGTGAGCTCTGAGGATGCGATGGTGAGCCTTACAATCCCGCTCTTGTGTGTTCTGAGAGAATCCCTGATTGACATCAAGGATAACTCAGATCACACAGAGGAGTTAGGGATAGCATCCGATCCGTCACAGCTGGAGAGTAGGTCCACACATCTGTCCGCTTCACTGCGTTTAATGGAGGAGGAGGAGGAGGAGGAGGAGGAAGAAGAGTTGTCCGATGATGTGATGGTGATACAGGAGGCTTCCGGGCAACTTCGAATCGTCCCATTGTTGCAGCGCGGATGGGTAGACATGGAGGATGAGGAGGAAATGGAGATTGAACTTTCCGGTGGGGCCAGAGGAGTCATGCCAACTAACACTGTGGCAGACATGGCTGAGTTCATGTTGGGGTGCTTTACAACCGACAAGCGTATTGTCAAAATCATGGAGGACAACCAGTACTGGATCTTTGCTATCCTTGACCCCCGGTATAAAAACAACATCTCGTCTTTTATTCCGGTAGAGGGGAGGGCCAATCGCATCAATGCTTGCCACAGGCAATTGGTGCAGAATATGATGGAGATGTTTCCAGCATGTGACGTTGGCGGCAGGGAGGGCAGTTCCTCCAGTAGGCAACCAAGTTCTCACCGGTCCACACAAACGAGGGGCACACTGTCTAAGGTCTGGGACACCTTGATGGCACCCCCTCGCCAAAGTGCCGCCACGGAGGGTCCTAGTGTCACCAGGCGTGAGAAGTATAGGCGCATGTTGCGGGAATACCTTTCCGACCACAGCCCTGTCCTCTCCGACCCCTCTGCGCCCTACACGTATTGGGTGTCGAAGTTGGACCTGTGGCTTGAACTTGCCCTATATGCCTTGGAGGTGCTGTCCTGTCCTGCCGCCAGCGTCCTATCTGAGAGGGTGTTCAGTGCAGCCGGTGGCATCATCACTGACAAGCGCACCCGTCTGTCAGCTGAGAGTGCCGACCGGCTCACTTTGATAAAAATGAACCACCACTGGGTAGAGCCGTCATTTTTGTGCCCACCTGTGTAAAGCACCCCAACATGAAACTCCATGTCTGTACTCAACCTCTCCAATTCCTCCGCATCCTCATACTCATCCACCATAAGCGTTGCACAATTCTGCTAATACTAGGCTCCCTCCACCCTGATTTCCCCCAACTCTGCTGGTTAGAGGCTCCCTCCACCCTGATTTCCACCAACTCTGCTGGTTAGAGGCTCCCTCCACCATGAATTTGCCCAAACTGGGCTGTTTAGAGGCTCCCTCCACCATGAATTGGTCCAAACTGGGGTTTTTAGAGGCTCCCTCCACCATGAATTGGTCCAAACTGGGCTGGTTAGAGGCTCCCTCCACCATGAATTTCCCAAAACTTGGCTGTTTAGAGGCTCCCTCCACCATTAATTGGTCCAAACTGGGCTGGTTAGAGGCTCCCTCCACCATGAATTTGCCCAAACTGGGGTGGTTAGAGGCTCCCTCCACCATTAATTGGTCCAAACTGGGCTGGTTAGAGGCTCCCTCCACAATTAATTGGTCCAAACTGGGCTAATTAGAGGCTCCCTCCACCATGAATTGGTCCAAACTGGGCTGGTTAGAGGCTCCCTCCACCATGAATTGGTCCAAACTGGGGTGGTTAGAGGCTCCCTCCACCATTAATTGGTCCAAACTGGGCAGGTTAGAGGCTCCCTCCACCATTAATTGGTCCAAACTGGGGTGGTTAGAGGCTCCCTCCACCATTAATTGGTCCAAACTGGGCTGGTTAGAGGCTCCCTCCACAATTAATTGGTCCAAACTGGGCTAATTAGAGGCTCCCTCCACCATGAATTGGTCCAAACTGGGTTTTTTAGTGGCTCCCTCCACCATGAATTTGCCCAAACTGGGCTGGTTAGAGGCTCCCTCCACCATGAATTGGTCCAAACTGGGGTTTTTAGAGGCTCCCTCCACCATGAATTGGTCCAAACTTGGCTGTTTAGAGGCTCCCTCCACCATGAATTGGTCCAAACTGGGGTGGTTAGAGGCTCCCTCCACCATTAATTGGTCCAAACTGGGCTGGTTAGAGGCTCCCTCCACCATGAATTTCCCAAAACTTGGCTGTTTAGAGGCTCCCTCCACCATTAATTGGTCCAAACTGGGCTGGTTAGAGGCTCCCTCCACCATGAATTTGCCCAAACTGGGCTGTTTAGAGGCTCCCTCCACCATGAATTTGCCCAAACTGGGCTGTTTAGAGGCTCCCTCCACCATGAATTGGTCCAAACTGGGCTGGTTAGAGGCTCCCTCCACCATGAATTTCCCAAAACTTGGCTGTTTAGAGGCTCCCTCCACCATTAATTGGTCCAAACTGGGCTGGTTAGAGGCTCCCTCCACCATGAATTTGCCCAAACTGGGGTGGTTAGAGGCTCCCTCCACCATTAATTGGTCCAAACTGGGGTGGTTAGAGGCTCCCTCCACCATTAATTGGTCCAAACTGGGCTGGTTAGAGGCTCCCTCCACAATTAATTGGTCCAAACTGGGCTAATTAGAGGCTCCCTCCACCATGAATTGGTCCAAACTGGGTTTTTTAGAGGCTCCCTCCACCATGAATTTGCCCAAACTGGGCTGGTTAGAGGCTCCCTCCACCATGAATTGGTCCAAACTGGGCTGGTTAGAGGCTCCCTCCACCATGAATTGGTCCAAACTGGGCTGGTTAGAGGCTCCCTCCACCATGAATTGGTCCAAACTGGGCTGGTTAGAGGCTCCCTCCACCATGAATTGGTCCAAACTGGGCTGGTTAGAGGCTCCCTCCACCATGAATTTCCCAAAACTTGGCTGTTTAGAGGCTCCCTCCACCATTAATTGGTCCAAACTGGGCTGGTTAGAGGCTCCCTCCACCATGAATTTGCCCAAACTGGGGTGGTTAGAGGCTCCCTCCACCATTAATTGGTCCAAACTGGGCTGGTTAGAGGCTCCCTCCACAATTAATTGGTCCAAACTGGGCTAATTAGAGGCTCCCTCCACCATGAATTGGTCCAAACTGGGCTGGTTAGAGGCTCCCTCCACCATGAATTGGTCCAAACTGGGGTGGTTAGAGGCTCCCTCCACCATTAATTGGTCCAAACTGGGCAGGTTAGAGGCTCCCTCCACCATTAATTGGTCCAAACTGGGGTGGTTAGAGGCTCCCTCCACCATTAATTGGTCCAAACTGGGCTGGTTAGAGGCTCCCTCCACAATTAATTGGTCCAAACTGGGCTAATTAGAGGCTCCCTCCACCATGAATTGGTCCAAACTGGGTTTTTTAGAGGCTCCCTCCACCATGAATTTGCCCAAACTGGGCTGGTTAGAGGCTCCCTCCACCATGAATTGGTCCAAACTGGGGTTTTTAGAGGCTCCCTCCACCATGAATTGGTCCAAACTTGGCTGTTTAGAGGCTCCCTCCACCATGAATTGGTCCAAACTGGGGTGGTTAGAGGCTCCCTCCACCATTAATTGGTCCAAACTGGGCTGGTTAGAGGCTCCCTCCACCATGAATTTGCCCAAACTGGGCTGTTTAGAGGCTCCCTCCACCATGAATTGGTCCAAACTGGGTTTTTTAGAGGCTCCCTCCACCATGAATTGGTCCAAACTGGGCTGGTTAGAGGCTCCCTCCACCATGAATTGGTCCAAACTGGGGTGGTTAGAGGCTCCCTCCACCATTAATTGGTCCAAACTGGGGTGGTTAGAGGCTCCCTCCACCATTAATTGGTCCAAACTGGGCTGGTTAGAGGCTCCCTCCACAATTAATTGGTCCAAACTGGGCTAATTAGAGGCTCCCTCCACCATGAATTGGTCCAAACTGGGTTTTTTAGAGGCTCCCTCCACCATGAATTTGCCCAAACTGGGCTGTTTAGAGGCTCCCTCCACCATGAATTGGTCCAAACTGGGCTGGTTAGAGGCTCCCTCCACCATGAATTGGTCCAAACTGGGCTGGTTAGAGGCTCCCTCCACCATGAATTGGTCCAAACTGGGCTGGTTAGAGGCTCCCTCCACCATGAATTGGTCCAAACTGGGCTGGTTAGAGGCTCCCTCCACCATGAATTTGCCCAAACTGGGCTGTTTAGAGGCTCCCTCCACCATGAATTTGCCCAAACTGGGCTGGTTAGAGGCTCCCTCCACCATGAATTGGTCCAAACGGGTTTTTAGAGGCTCCCTTCACCATGAATTGGTCCAAACTTGGCTGTTTAGAGGCTCCCTCCACCATGAATTGGTCCAAACTGGGGTGGTTAGAGGCTCCCTCCACCATGAATTTGCCCAAACTGGGCTGTTTAGAGGCTCCCTCCACCATGAATTGGTCCAAACTGGGTTTTTTAGAGGCTCCCTCCACCATGAATTGGTCCAAACTGGGCTGGTTAGAGGCTCCCTCCACCATGAATTGGTCCAAACTGGGGTGGTTAGAGGCTCCCTCCACCATTAATTGGTCCAAACTGGGGTGGTTAGAGGCTCCCTCCACCATTAATTGGTCCAAACTGGGCTGGTTAGAGGCTCCCTCCACAATTAATTGGTCCAAACTGGGCTAATTAGAGGCTCCCTCCACCATGAATTGGTCCAAACTGGGTTTTTTAGAGGCTCCCTCCACCATGAATTTGCCCAAACTGGGCTGTTTAGAGGCTCCCTCCACCATGAATTGGTCCAAACTGGGCTGGTTAGAGGCTCCCTCCACCATGAATTGGTCCAAACTGGGCTGGTTAGAGGCTCCCTCCACCATGAATTGGTCCAAACTGGGCTGGTTAGAGGCTCCCTCCACCATGAATTGGTCCAAACTGGGCTGGTTAGAGGCTCCCTCCACCATGAATTTGCCCAAACTGGGCTGTTTAGAGGCTCCCTCCACCATGAATTTGCCCAAACTGGGCTGGTTAGAGGCTCCCTCCACCATGAATTGGTCCAAACGGGTTTTTAGAGGCTCCCTTCACCATGAATTGGTCCAAACTTGGCTGTTTAGAGGCTCCCTCCACCATGAATTGGTCCAAACTGGGGTTTTTAGAGGCTCCCTCCACCATGAATTGGTCCAAACTTGGCTGTTTAGAGGCTCCCTCCACCATTAATTGGTCCAAACTGGGCTGGTTAGAGGCTCCCTCCACCATGAATTTCCCAAAACTTGGCTATTTAGAGGCTCCCTCCACCATTAATTGGTCCAAACTGGGCTGGTTAGAGGCTCCCTCCACCATGAATTTGCCCAAACTGGGCTGTTTAGAGGCTCCCTCCACCATGAATTTGCCCAAACTGGGCTGGTTAGAGGCTCCCTCCACCATGAATTGGTCCAAACTGGGCTGGTTAGAGGCTCCCTCCACCATGAATTTGCCCAAACTGGGCTGTTTAGAGGCTCCCTCCACCATGAATTTGCCCAAACTGGGCTGGTTAGAGGCTCCCTCTACCATGAATTGGTCCAAACGGGTTTTTAGAGGCTCCCTTCACCATGAATTGGTCCAAACTTGGCTGTTTAGAGGCTCCCTCCACCATGAATTGGTCCAAACTGGGGTGGTAAGGGGCTCCCTCCACCATGAATTTGCCCAAACTGGGCTGTTTAGAGGCTCCCTCCACCATGAATTGGTCCAAACTGGGTTTTTTAGAGGCTCCCTCCACCATGAATTGGTCCAAACTGGGCTGGTTAGAGGCTCCCTCCACCATGAATTGGTCCAAACTGGGGTGGTTAGAGGCTCCCTCCACCATTAATTGGTCCAAACTGGGCTGGTTAGAGGCTCCCTCCACCATTAATTGGTCCAAACTGGGCTGGTTAGAGGCTCCCTCCACCATGAATTTGCCCAAACTGGGCTGGTTAGAGGCTCCCTCCACCATGAATTGGTCCAAACTGGGGTTTTTAGAGGCTCCCTCCACCATGAATTGGTCCAAACTGGGGTTTTTAGAGTCTCCCTCCACCATGAATTGGTCCAAACTGGGGTTTTTAGAGGCTCCCTCCACCATGAATTTGCCCAAACTCTGCTGGTTAGAGGCTCAATCCACCCTGATTTTCAAAACAAATGTTGGTGCCAACCTCAACTTACTACAAGGGCCAAATTCACTGCTGGTGACAAGCTCTCCTCACTGCAAGTGCCAAATACACATGTTTCAAGGTGTTTTCCTACTGTCAGAGAGGTGGTATTGAGTGTGTAAAGTGTGTAGTTGTTAGGCTGTGATGTTGGGGTAATAGAGGGTCTTTGGTGTGTTAGATGCCCCCAGACATGCTTCCCCTGCTGTCCCAGTGTCATTCCAGAGGTGTTGGCATCATTTCCTGGGGTGTCATAGTGGACTTGGTGACCCTCCAGACACGGATTTGGGTTTCCCCCTTAACGAGTATCTGTTCCCCATAGACTATAATGGGGTTCGAAACCCGTTCGAACACACGAACATTGAGCGGCTGTTCGAATCGAATTTCGAACCTCGAACATTTTAGTGTTCGCTCATCTCTAGTGACCTACACATATTAAAAGGTTTTCTCAAGATATGTCAGCGGTACATGGAGAAGATATATTGTAACATTAGCATTAGATTCATTGAGATCTGTTGGTGCCTATAATGAAGAGGGTGCGGATTTTGTTTTATTTGTCGTTTTATCTCTGCAGAGTTCACATGCCAACATGCATCAGTTTACATCCTGTCTTCCTTGCAATAGCAAGTGTCGATCCACAATGATCTGAATAAAATGGATAAAAGACTAGTTTCCTAACATACTCACTGTTTTGACAAGGCAGAGGGTAACCAGTCAATGAGGCAGACACTGCAGTTTTTGATGCAGGTTTTAGGCTAAGGCCCCATAGGCCGTATCCGCAGCACTAAAGCACTGCGGGAAGAACCGGCGCTGCATGAACGCATTGTGGTTCTTTCCGCAGCACTTTTAAGAGAAAGTTCACAGAGTTTTCCTCTGCGGACTTTCTCTTAACATTATATCAATGGGAAAGCCTCCGGCGTTTCCGTAGATATAATTCACATGCTGCGATTTGCAAAGCCGCAACGGTGCGCTGCGATCTTTTCCGCAAAGTGGGGATAGGATTTGCATGAATCCCATCCACTTTGACTGCACTGTACAATGCCGAAAATCGGGGCGTTTCCGGTCTGTGGGGCCTTGGCCTTAGAGCCAAATTCAAATATTCCCTATCCCTTATGATTCTACTTTAGGTTTTAGCTCAAAAAAGCTGCTAAAACTAAAAAAAACACTATTTGAAACCACCATAAAGAGTAATAGTTTTTTTTTTCATGCACCCAGATGTCACCTTTTATTTTAGCAGTTTTAAAGCTTGGCCATATTTAAATAAAAAAAAAAAAAGAAAAATATAGTGGCAATACTGACAAAATTGCACCAAATCCATTAATGTGCAGCAAGTCCATCAACATGCATCAGCATCTATAATGGGACGTACGTACTTCAAAAATGGAGTGGAATTAAACTGTGCCTTATATAAGAAACTGCTCTACTCCTGGAAAAAAAACATGTTGATATAGTACTGTAAGTAGAAAAAAGATAGCGAGGGCACTCACCAAAGCCAGGTATTCTTAAAACATGGTTTCTTTATTTAGAAAGATATAAAAACATCAAGGGAGTAGAAGTGCAGCCCATCACACAGACTAGACTTTTTGTTGAAGTAATCCTAATTTTTTTTTTTTTTTTTAAATGTAGATTGTGAACCCCACATGGAGCTCACAATGTACATTTTTCCCTATCAGTATGTCTTTTTTGGAATATGGGATGGAAATCCATGCAAACACGGGGAGAACATACAAACTCCTTGCAGATGGTTTTTTGCCCTTGATTTTGCCTTGGGATTTGAACACCAGGACTCCAGCGCTGCAAGGCTGCAGTGCTAACCACTGAGCCACCGTGTGGCCCCTGAAGTAATCCTAATTTTTACAGCCTTATTGAAATGAATGAAGGCAAATTTTGTTGCCATATTATACTTTACAAAAGTAATTTCTATCCTTTGACTAGTTGACCGGCCTGGACATTTAGACATTGAGCCTCATGTTCCTATGACCTCCCAGTACGTCCTCCCGTCCAACTGCAGTCACATGGTCAATTATGGGAAGTATATGCAAATCTGTTTTCCAGGATGTATTTAGGAAAACAGTGCGTCTGTTCGCTGCATGTTAGGAAAGCCCCCTTAAACATCCTGCATGACTTTTTTTTCAATAAACCTAATAACAATATATGGGGATTATTGCCAAACTAGTATTTCTATTCCAAAAGGAACAGATTCCCAGCTGTGGACATCCTGTAAAAACAGATTTGCATATATTTCCCATAATCCCCCAGTGGAGCTAAAATAGCTTGTAAGTCTCCATATGCCTGTAAAGGTGCCCACTCCCTAAGGAGTGTTATTATCCCCTGACCATGGTCGATTTGAGATAGATTGCCATCTTCAGAGAGGATCCTGTGCCAGGTAGATATGCCTTGGATACCGACTCTGGCTCCAATGCTGGGGGTTGCTGACTCCTGCTGTAGTGGTAACTTTGAGTCCAAATTCAGCACAAGGCCATCTGGCTTTGCGACTGGTGTTCAGTGAAAAACCCTGTGGAAAAAAACGTGATACATTTCCGACATGGTCTTTCCCGCAGAATTTTTTTACAGCGATTTGTTGCGTGGGACAACAACCTTAGAAATGCAGCTTTTTTTTTTGTTGTTGTTGTTGTTGCAGATTTTGCTGTTGCATTTTGAGCCAAAGCTAAGAGTGACTACGGAAGGAATAGTAAATATATAGTAAGTTCTTATACTTCTACCTTCTGCTCAATCCATTCCTGTCTTTGGCTACTAAAAAAAATCACAGTAAAATCTGCAACAGAAAAAGTCGTAACATAGGGCCTTAGCCTTAGATGGTTAAGGGTCTCAAAACCCAAAGTCCCACTGATCAAAATGATTAGAAGTTTGAAGAAATGAAACGATGCAGTAGTAATAAGACAATGTTATGTATCTATGCCTATTGTTCCATTTATGACCTTGTATTGTACCTTATATTGTAGATCATATTGTGCGCTCACAAATATATTGTAGGGGCAAATACTTTTTAACTGCTCAAAAAATTATTTATTAGTGATGAGAAAAAAGAAAAAATGTATAGAGTGGAAAATTGTTACTCAGTGGAGTCTCAGTGGGAATCCTTTCAACCTGTCCAAGTTATTTCTAACATCCTTGTTGGAAATATAGATAAGTGATAAATCCTTGACATTATATATACTGGAAAGGTTGTTACTTATTGTAACAAAGAAAAAGCTTTTCTAGTAATATTTGCTTTTAAAAACCTCTACAGTTATAAAGAAAAAGACTTATAAAAGAATACGCTACATTAACCTGAAACCTTGTCGGAAACGTGCTAGTGGTTGCACTCTACTACCTATGACTTAGAAAAGACCAGTAAATAGAAGTATTTTATTAGTCGACCTCTGCTGCCATTATGTTACTTTTCACAGATTTACCCAAGCACATGGTCCATACCACAATGCTGTAGAAAGTCTACGTACCACTCCATGGAGTTTGTGGAAGGCGTTGGGGAGAAAATTTCAAAATATGGCATTTGTTGTTAATGCTACAGTTTTTTTTTTTTTTTTTTTTTTTAAAAAAGTAGATTGAGAGCTCCCAATCTACATTTTTCCCTATCGGTATGTCTTTGGAGTAAGGGAGGAAATCCATACAAACAAGGGGAGAACATACAAACTCCTTGCAGATGTTGTCCTTGATGGGATTTGAATCCAGGACTCCAGCACTGCAAGGCTGCAGTGCTAACCACTGAGCCACCGTGTTGCCCCTACATTTATATATTCTTGCTACAAATAATGAGCAGAAGCTTGGACAGATTTACAAGTAAGGGGTTGTTCACACTACCGTCGGTGTCCGACAGGTAGTGTCCGCTGCTAATGTCCGTTCAAAATCTTGCGCGGACATTAGCAGCGCACACTAGCTGTGTCCGTGACATTTTGTATTGATTTAAATGGACATCGGGTGCGTTCTTTTACTGTCCGTGGGTGTCCTTAACTGTCCGTTCCCAAAGATGTCCGACTTTTCAAGCGGACAGCAAAACCCGACATGTAGGTTAATTCAATCAATACAAAATGTCATGGACACAGCTAGTGTCCGCTGCTAATGTCCGCGCAAGATTTTGAACAGACATTAGCAGCGGACACTACCTGTCGGACACCGACGGTAGTGTGAACGCTCCCTAAGATGTACTGGAACAAAATTTGAGGTGTCTATAGTCAGAAAAAAAACTCTTTATAGTCACGGAAATGTCTTTTATAACATCAAATCTTACCAGTTAACCTCAGCTTACTTTCTATGCCACATATAAAAAGAATGATACCCCAAATGAGCCACCGAGCAAAATGCAATATTGATTTGTGTAAATAACAGTTCTGCTTTCTTTTTTGTATTAAAGTTCCCTTACAAAAGTGCAGTTTAATTATGTAATTAAGAGGAGAACATTAATTATGGATGGGATTCTGAAGAATCTTTTAAATGTTACATTCATTATATTACTCAGATTGCGTAGGTGCTTTTAAATTTTAGTCTTCGCCATCATTTGTCTTGTGTTTTCAGGCTACAATTTAATAGTTTTCTTCAGAGGAATATAATAATTAATCATATTTTCCAAAAATGAAGCTTTTTATGTTTGAAGATCTCCTAAACTAAACTGGAAATTGTAGCACTCAGTAATATTTGTTTTACGCAATTCTCAAATTGAAAAGAACAAAACCTATGAAAATGACAACATATAAATGTAAAAACAAGAAACAAAAGAAGAATCCTAAGGCAGCTAGTACACATGTTTGTACACGTGTTTGTAGACCGCAGCATTGGCAATATAGTTGCAAATTACAAGCTTAAAGGGTTGTCCAGGATGAAAGATAATTTCTACACTAATTCTGCCACCTAGTTTCTTAATTACGTAATTTACCAAAAATGTATATTTACCCATATCCCCGGGGAAGTCTCGTGACTTTCTGGTTTCCGAAGACGTTCCATTTCCAGAAACGGAACATCACTACTACCCTCCCCCCTCCACCCCATAATACTTACATTTATTACTTCCAGACTTCCTCATGTGGGATGGCTCCTACCTCTTATCTGACTGCTGGTGCGCACAATAGTCTTGGCACTGCTCTGTGCTCTGCAGTCGACAATCTACCTCTACTGTACAGGCATGGGAGCAGCTCAGGAGGAAGGCTGGAAGGAAGAGAGGTAAGTATGATGGGGTGGGCTGAGTCAGTTGGGAAGGACTAGTAGTGGGCAGGATAGCTAGGGAGCGGGTGTATGGGAGGGAGGGAGAGAGGAAAGGGGGGGGGGGTGAGGTGAGAGGGAGTTAGTGTGGAAGCTACACAGCCGGAAGCTACGCCAAGTAAACACATGCAGAGGATGCTAGGAGCTCCGAGAGACTAACTCAAATCACTCAAAACCCTGCTAAATGTATTTAGGTGCATTTATTAACCTATTAATAGCACTAATAGACATATATATATATATATATATATATATATATATATATATATATATATATATATATATATAGTCTGGAAAACCCCTTTAAGAGTGACAGGTTAAAAAGCTCCCTAATAAAGATCATTGAACCAATTCATTACAAACTGGTTCCAAATTGTTCAATTTTTAAACAAAATCTAACAAATAGCGATTAGTTTCAGACTAATTGCAGCCAAATGTATTACATGGGAATAATACAGAAGAGACACAAGTCATTTGTGTCAATATGATGTTTTAGCACCACCTGGAATCATCTGACAGCCTGTCAATATACAGCTGTAAGTAGACACCTTATGTTGTTGATGTTATATACACTATATAAGGTGTTGCAAGCTTGAATGTGAGGTATTGCTGTAATGGTGGAAGTAAGGAAAGATCTGCGATTTATCTCTCATCACACAGAGAACTCAGTTCTGAAAAGCTTACATTTGCAAGCAATAGAGCTAGAGAATTTTAGGAATGGGACAGTTTAGTTTGATTGAATCAATTACATGCAGATTATTGATAAAATCAAACAGATTTAGAAGTTGGGGAGAATATCTGTGCAGCTATTGTGAGTCTGACAAAAGCATCCTTCATTAATACATAGGCAAAGGATAGTTAACCCTTTCATTGTCAATAATCTAATTTTGATTAAATCTGTTGGGCAAGAGAGCAGTTTCATCTGTTTATAGAGTGCTTAAACATAATTTTTATTGAGCTGCTGTTGTAATCAGTAAAATGCAGATTTTTCCTGTGCTAATCTGGAAAAAAATTATTTAAGCTTTTTTTTTGTTGTTGTTAACCTAATGTAAAATTCCACAACCTGTGCTACTCTAATAAAAAAAAACTGCTCTTTTTCCTGTTTTGCCCACCTAATATACAGTATGATAAAGTATGCTAATCCAAAAAAAAACATTCAATTCTTATGCATTTTTTTTGTTATAGAAGAGCTAATATTAGAATGGACCGAGATGCCAAGAAGTTTTACCAATAGACAATTAGCCTGAATGGCAGTTGCCCTAATGTAACAAGCTCTTTCTTATTATTATTGCACCCACACAAATATTTTATATATTAATATAATATGGCACATTTTAGGCACAGATCAAGGCTATGTGCCTAACATGTGCCATTGCTATGCCAGTTTTTTTTCGCATAACAAGGATGGTAAATTTCACCTCTCTGTCTTTCTATAAGTCTAGAGAACATAAAGTTCAGTGGAAATGCTACTTTGAGGGCCATAAGGGCCACTGTATAATTGTATCAATCATCTTTAACATTTTAATTAAAGGAGTTTTCCGGGAAACTACCTAGCAGGAGTTATTGGGATATGGCCTCAAGTGTAGATCATTGCTGTGCCTGGTCAGATATTAACCCCTTAGCGACCCTTGACGTAACTGTACGTCATGGGTCGCATGGGGATGTATGGAGCGAGCTCACACGCTGAGCTCGCTCCATACACGGCAGATGCCAGCCAGGACCTGCCAATAACAGCAGCGGTCGGTGCCCGAGCCGATCGCTGCTGTTAACCCTTTACACACTGCGGTCAAACGCGACCGCAGCGTGTAAACAGCGCAGGCGGCATGGGCGCCGCCATGTTTCCCCGATCGCCGCCCTCCTGAACGTCACATGAGGGCGGTGATCGGTTGCTATGACAGCCGGAAGCCTATTGAAGGCTTCCAGACCCCAGAGTATAATAATTGGAGACCCAGGGGAGAATACAAACATAAAAACACATTGTTACTTACCTCTCCCTGGCTCCAACGCAATCCTCACTGATGTCGGCTATCTTCAATCATGGACCAGATGTCACGAGACCTGGGCTTGCTTTGCGAAGCATAAGGACGCAAGCCCTGGGCCACGTGACGTCTCGGACATCACCAAGTAGCCCTGAAGTCTTCCTGAGCATAGGAGAGATAAGTAACAGTGTTTTTATGTAACTTCATCACTCTTAGCCCTAGGATCATTACACTCGGGGGTCTGAAAAGACCCCCTGAGTTAATGATCGTATTTGTGGGGTAGCGGGCCCACTGCCTCACTTACTGATCCCGGCTACTGTACACAGCCGCTTCCGCAGAAGGGGAAGCACAGGCGGCCGTGAGCAGGAGCCAGTAAGTAGATAGGGCTGGTTACCTGCTGGAGTTACTCCAGCAGGTAAAGGCCTATTAAAAATAATAAAATCCGCAGTGGTAGTGGCTGCCACCGGCCACCTAATGTCCCAAGTCCTCTGGCAGCCACTACCGTTGCTATCCTGGTAGTTATGCCCCCAATCCCCACCATTCTGATATTAATGACCTATCCTAAGACCTTGTGCATATTGCCATAGTCAAGTGGCAGTCTGTGGAAAATGGGATGGGCGGTACATATATAGCATATGTGTACAGCCTTTGTTTTTCACAGACCCTATCAATAGAATAGAAGGACCAAACTGCTAAAACAGATAGGAATAGGACTGTATGCATATTTTGCAGTTGAGTCATATGGCCCTCACATGGATTTGAAAACCTTTTAATGGTTCTGTATGCTATCAACTGTTATGAATATATAAAACAGGTAAAAATATTTCCTTATTGCATTTGGTTTTAATACCTATGTGTATTAGTTACTCAGAAACAGCATATCATGGAAATAAATAGAGAGAGGATCACTTATTTTACCAGTGAGGATCCCAGTAAAGATGAACTCTTCACAAGATTTTGCTTCATTGCTTTATTTTTGCTGACACAGACAGGCAGGACTTATTTTTTTTAATAAAGAACTCTGGCTTGGGTGATGTTTCATGATCTCCTGACAGCAGTTTTCAATTGTCAGGACATATTATTCTTCCATGTATAAGTATACTGTCCTTCAGATGTATTTGAACAGCTCAATACCATTAGATGCGTAAAAGAAAGTTTAGTTTGAATCTCTGTATCCGGTACAAATATTGGAACAAAAGTTTTAAAAAAAGTGCTTTAAACTCAAACCATTTTAGAGACCATAGACTGTCTCAAGAAACATGTTTTCTGAAGGAAAGCATTATATAAACTTCTCAGCATTGCAGTGTATCAGTTGGTTGAGAAAAATATTTCAACCAATTCCTTTCTGTTTTTTTTTTCAGCCACAACTGGCATGAGTGCAAGAGGAAATTCTTACATAAGAATAAGAGGAAATATAAGTCACCGCTAGTGATAACAATTGAGGAATTGTAGCTACCAGATAAAATATTTGGACATTTCCAGAAAGTTCAATAATAGACATAAATACAAACATTTCATATCTGAACAAAACATTTTCCTCGACTTCATGAGAAACAAATGCCGGCCATAAATATTAGCTATGTATCGGTCTAACCTTGCAGTTTGGATGGTTCAGCCAACTATCTATGTGTATGGATTTTAAATGTCCAATATGTTTGTCCTCTAGAAGATAATCTATTTTAAATGAATCTTAAGGATCATTTTTAATAAGTGGATAATTGATTTCTGAACTACCAATGAACAGGACAAACATATGATGAATGATAATCTGTCACACAGAGTTTTTTTGGTGAGGATTTTGGAGAGGAAAAAATCCACTTCAGGAATTAGGAAATTTTTTTTTTCCTCCAGCACAGTGTATGGACCTTGAAAAAACTGCTAGGAGTTTTTGAAGCAGTTTTTGCAAAAGCCACATCAGAAACCGCATCAAAAACCGTGATGCGGTTTTCCCGTCTCCTATTGACTCCCATTGCTTTTTTCAGGCGGAATCTGCCTGGTCAGCTCGCTTTTTTTACTGATAGCAGAAAAAATGCTAGCGGGAAAAAAAAAGCTAGCGGATCCTATAGAAGTCAACTGGGAGGCGTTTTTTGGAGGCGGATTTTGAGGCGGATTCTTTGTCAAAATCTGCACCAAAAAACTTAGCGTGAACTCAGCCTTAAGGTCACAATCAACTTACACACATGTAGTACTATGTCTATGTGTTTGATATCAGTGAGGCAGTTAAATATACCGTAGACTTTAAGGTGACCACTTCTGGTCCAATATAGTTTCTGAGTAAATAAACATTGATGTTCAATTTCATCTTTTCAGAAATGACAAAGAATCTTCTGTTGATCTACGAGAAGAGTGGAGAAGAATGGGCTGCATATCTGAAGGAATTGCTGACATCACATTTACAAATTGATGACATATTTCTTTATGATGTTAGCCGTGAATCAAATCAGATGGAAGAAAACCTCAATGGTTTTGTGTGGCAGTGTAAACTTTTGGTCTTGACAAGAGATATTCTGAGGTTCTTCTATGAGAATAAAAGCGCCAATTTCCTTGAACTTTTACAACCCCCACACAGAGTGGTCCTGATGCTTTGTGGGGTGGATTCACCTGAGGGACTATATGAATTGTTTCCCTTCGAAAGAGATTTTCATGTCATCCTGCCAGATCAAGATCCCCAGGATTACATCTCCATTGTTTCCACTGTTCTGAATGAAGGTAACAATGTTAAATTGTGAATGAAATGAAAATGCAACAGAAATAATAGGAAACAATTCTAATTTCCATTTATTGAAGCAGCTCACTATTGTAGACAGAAAAAAATGTGATGAGAAAATGTAGCAAAGAGGTGTTTTAGCCCTCCAAATATTGGTGATCTATACTGTGACTCCAGTGTTCGCTAAAACTGTGCCCCATCTGCCCAAGCCAAAATAGCCATGGCATGTTTGAATGAAGCGGCAGGGTCCACGATTCCAATTATCAATGCATGTTCCAGTAGTCAGGCCATGCGTGGATAAATGATGAATACCATATATTTGATGGGAAATCTCTTTTAACTCATCCAGAATTTTAACTCAAAATTGTGACTTTTTTTTAATCTCAGGATGCCTATATAACTTTATACTTTTGAACCACAAGGCACTTCCATAGCGTTCCAATGAAAACTGAATAAAACATTCCTAAATTGCATTCCTAAGGCTGTGTTTCCACATTATGGAAACTGTATGAGAGCTACCCACTCTTGGACTCATGAATTTGTAGGTAATACTACAGTTTACCTGCAAATTCATGTTATTATTGGTTACCGTAGGTGGGCTGGGCTTCAAAAATGTGTATTTGCTGCACCATGGAAACCCATCCCTATAAGTATAATTGAAGCAGAAAGTCCGTAAAGAAAACCCCTACATAATTTATGTGAAAAGCGCTGCGGGAAAAACCATGTTTTTTCCCGCATTGCTTTTTGCTGCAGCCCGCTACGTGGGTGCTTAGCCTAAAACATATTCTGGTTTAACATTTTTTTTTGATTACTACTTAATTCCATGTGTTTTCCTTCAAATGGAATGAAAAGGTGTGTCCAAACTTTTGACTGATATTGTATATTTTATTTTTTGATTAGGATCTGGATATAAAGCTTTGATATAGTTTGGCTCATGCACTCCTTTTCTATTATCATATCAATTGCAGTTTCACAGGAAGCTGTAGGGGCACGTAGGTGCATATATGAAAAAAAACTGAAGACATTTCTGTCCTGAAAAACATAATCAATGACAGGTTCAAAATGTTGCTGGTAATTTACTATGCCAGAAAACTGGTGTAGAAGTTGAATATCTTATATGGCATAAGAAGGGACATACCCATATTTGAACTAAAGTTGAGTCATTTGTGGAGAAGGTGGGGAAGGTAGCTCAGTAGCAGCAGTGGTGCGGACCCAACCAGTCAGGGACAGGGATACAAATCTTGCAGCACTGCGGTTTATTTTAAAAAAAACAAACAGCAAAATAAATAAACCTTTTCGTTAAGCACAAAAGTGAGCAAAATAAAATACAGCCTTAACTTCAGGCAAAATAACGTCAAACAAAATCCTGCTCATCTGAGCGCTAACTAAACAGAAAATACTAACTATATGTGTGACTTACTACCAGCCAAACGAATCAACCAAGAAAAACACCGTACCGTAACACAAGGCTCTCAGTGTCAGGGCAGACCCAGCCACTTTCTCTTCTTCCAGGATCAGCCCTGAAGTGCAGACTCAGCAGGCTTTTATGGCCCAGTAACGAGCCTATGACCCACACCTGAGGCTGAAACCTATTCCAAACCCACACATATGTAAAGAACCTGGGGCTGATATAGCAGGACTTCAGCACTTTGCCTTTCACCTTCTCACACACTTTATTAGTTTTGTGCGTCCTACCCAAGTGGGTGGAGTGGGGTGATGATCAAAGTGAGCCAAAATGGTGATGCCTCGGCCCATCATAACTGATACCAAGAAAATGGTGAGTTAATGCTAAAAGTTACACCAGGCCTTGACTTAGAAAAGATCAATTAGAAAGTGTTATTACTTTTAATAAGAAGAATAATAGTTTTTTTTTTATATAATAATAAATAAATTGTATATGAGATCAATAGAAAACATAGATCAATAGGAAAATAAAAGAGAAAAGAAAACAAATTAAGTGTTAATAAAAGGAGAAGCTAAATATGATATGGGCTGCCAAATTACTTTACCAGAAAGCATGTTGTTCACTGTAGGAGATTCCTATATACCTGAGGGAGAAAAAATCATAGACATTCATTTTATTCAGCCTCCAGCTGATTACTTTGGCCAAGCATCATTAGATGTTGGAAATGTTTCCTAATGTGTAGTTGGAGCTCAATGCAACATTCACTACAGGCTTTTTGCTTGCAGCCTCTTACACCCGGCAGATATTGTACGCCTACACAATAAACAACAAGCCGCCGGTATAAGCATTAGGGATTTTTGGTGACCAACCAAATTATTAAATAATTTTTTTTTTGTACTCTAAAGTGACATCATTTACAAGTATAGATTTGCAGCAGCATTTCATATGATTCTGTGAATATACTGACGACAACATTGCATTGAATCAGTTTAGCTAATCCTTGTGATAGAATAGAATAGATGAAAGCAATTCTCTTATTCATCATTGCAAATGATACAAAGATGTGGTCAAGCAGAAACGTGTCATCATGCCATCCGCACTGCTCATGAGGCCCCTTTACAAACATTAAGAAACACAAAATTCAATTTTCATTGTGTAGTACAGGCCTTAGTCTCACTGGCGTCACTAGTCTGAATTTTTAAAGGATCCATGACAAATATAATGGATTGATTTTGAGCCACCTTGTTGTGGACCTCATTGATTTATAAAGTGTCTGCCAGTTTTTTAACAATGTAAAATGGATCTACCCATGAATGACAAATAGAGATGAGCGAACAGTGTTCTATCGAACACATGTTCGATCGGATATCAGGGTGTTCGCCATGTTCGAATCGAATCGAACACCACGTGGTAAAGTGCGCCAAAATTCGATTCCCCTCCCACCTTCCCTGGCGCCTTTTTTGCACCAATAACAGCGCAGGGGAGGTGGGACAGGAACTACGACACTGGGGGCATTGAAAAAAATTGGAAAAAGTCATTGGCTGCCGAAATCAGGTGACCTCCATTTTAGACGAATAGTGGATTTCAAATCCGGGTCATATGAGAATGTGAACTTTGTGACTATGAGACAGGGATAGCTGTACAGGCAGGGATAGCTAGGGATAACCTTTATTTAGGGGGGAATGTTATTAAAAATAACTTTTTGGGGCTCTATCGGGTGTGTAATTGTGATTTTTGTGAGATAAACTTTTTCCCATAGGGATGCATTGGCCAGCGCTGATTGGCCGAATTCCGTACTCTGGCCAATCAGTGCTGGCCAATGCATTCTATTAGCTTGATGAAGCAGAGTGTGCACAAGGGTTCAAGCGCACCCTCGGCTCTGATGTAGGAGAGCCGAGGGTGCACTTGAACCCTTGTGCACCCTCAGCTCTGCTACATCAGAGCCGAGGGTGCGCTTGAACCCTTGTGCACACTCTGCTTCATCAAGCTAATAGAATGCATTGGCCAGCGCTGATTGGCCAATGTATTCTATTAGCCTGATGAAGTAGAGCTGAATGTGTGTGCTAAGCACACACATTCAGCTCTACTTCATCGGGCTAATAGAATGCATTGGCCAGCGCTGATTGGCCAGAGTACGGAACTCGACCAATCAGCGCTGGCTCTGCTGGAGGAGGCGGAGTCTAAGATCGCTCCACACCAGTCTCCATTCAGGTCCGACCTTAGACTCCGCCTCCTCCGGCAGAGCCAGCGCTGATTGGCCGAAGGCTGGCCAATGCATTCCTATGCGAATGCAGAGACTTAGCAGTGCTGAGTCAGTTTTGCTCAACTACACATCTGATGCACACTCGGCACTGCTACATCAGATGTAGCAATCTGATGTAGCAGAGCCGAGGGTGCACTAGAACCCCTGTGCAAACTCAGTTCACGCTAATAGAATGCATTGGCCAGCGCTGATTGGCCAATGCATTCTATTAGCCCGATGAAGTAGAGCTGAATGTGTGTGCTAAGCACACACATTCAGCACTGCTTCATCACGCCAATACAATGCATTAGCCAGTGCTGATTGGCCAGAGTACAGAGTGCTGGAGGAGGCGGAGTCTAAGATCGCTCCACACCAGTCTCCATTCAGGTCCGACCTTAGACTCCGCCTCCTCCAGCAGAGCCAGCGCTGATTGGCCGAATTCCGTACTCTGGCCAATCAGCACTGGCTAATGCATTGTATTGGCTTGATGAAGCAGTGCTGAATGTGTGTGCTTAGCACACACATTCAGCTCTACTTCATCGGGCTAATAGAATGCATTGGCCAGCGCTGATTGGCCGAATTCCGTACTCTGGCCAATCAGCACTGGCTAATGCATTGTATTGGCTTGATGAAGCAGTGCTGAATGTGTGTGCTTAGCACACACATTCAGCTCTACTTCATCGGGCTAATAGAATGCATTGGCCAATCAGCGCTGGCCAATGCATTCTATTAGCGTGAACTGAGTTTGCACAGGGGTTCTAGTGCACCCTCGGCTCTGCTACATCAGATTGCTACATCTGATGTAGCAGTGCCGAGTGTGCATCAGATGTGTAGTTGAGCAAAACTGACTCAGCACTGCTAAGTCTGCATTCGCATAGGAATGCATTGGCCAGCCTTCGGCCAATCAGCGCTGGCTCTGCCGGAGGAGGCGGAGTCTAAGGTCGGACCTGAATGGAGACTGGTGTGGAGCTATCTTAGACTCCGCCTCCTCCAGCAGAGCCAGCGCTGATTGGTCGAGTTCCGTACTCTGGCCAATCAGCACTGGCCAATGCATTTCTATGGGGAAAAGTTAGCTTGCGAAAATCGCAAACTGACAGGGATTTCCATGAAATAAAGTGACTTTTATGCCCCCAGACATGCTTCCCCTGCTGTCCCAGTGTCATTCCAGGGTGTTGGTATCATTTCCTGGGGTGTCATAGTGGACTTGGTGACCCTCCAGACACGAATTTGGGTTTCCCCCTTAACGAGTTTATGTTCCCCATAGACTATAATGGGGTTCGAAACCCATTCGAACACTCGAACAGTGAGCGGCTGTTCGAATCGAATTTCGAACCTCGAACATTTTAGTGTTCGCTCATCTCTAATGACAAAGAAATCATGGAGTTACAGAACTATGACACCTGTGTGTAATGTAGCAATACGGTGTGCAACAGTGATCATAATAAGTTGGCTGTGAGTGTTGTTAAAGGTAAAGTTTTTATAATATATTTTTATGAATTTTACATATTTACATATATATATACTAGCTGGTACCCGCGACTTCGTCTGCGGTGATTGTAGAAGTGGGTAAACAGGCGCGGGTAAGGTTTTCGTACTGTGTATAAGGTATGGGATATGAAATGTAAGTGTGTATCTTGTTTTTGTAATCCAGAGAATACGTGAGACTTTTGTGTTGAATGTAATTTGTATTTCAGCTGCTATACGGTGTTGGTATAATCTGTACATAGTGTCTTTGGGACAGAGGTATTTCAAGTGAATATACTTCGATATACGACATGGTATGATTTGTTATTTTCCGCCAGTACATGTAAATTTTGGGCACAGGATACTCTTGAGCAAGCAACATAAAGTCTGGCCCTGTGCATGACAGTTTAGTAACTCCATGCGCCTCTTATTAATAGCAATTAACCCCATCATGTCCCTCACATTAACCCTTGTGTAAGAGTTACTGATATGTGAGAGACTTGGAGGTAATAATTAAGTATCTTCATTATTGAGGTCTTTTATTAGTAGCTCCATATGTCTCACATATTAGTAACCTTTATATGGGGAACACAGGGGTTAATATGAGGGACATGATGGGGTTTATTCCTATTAATATGAGGCACACAGGGGTTAATATGAGGGACATGATGGGGTTTATTCCTATTAATATGAGGCACACAGGGGTTAATATGAGGGACATGATGGGGTTTATTCCTATTAATATGAGGCACACAGGGGTTAATATGAGGGACATGATGGGGTTTATTCCTATTAATATGAGGCACACAGGGGTTAATATGAGGGACATGATGGGGTTTATTCCTATTAATGTGAGGCATATGGAGTTACTAAGACTAAACTAATAACCCCAAATGCCTGACATTAATGAGAACAGTAATCCTATGTACCTGTGTGTTTTTCAGTTTCACTTTGCTAGCAGCTTCCTTTCCTCCTCGGGGAATCTTTGCAGGATGCAGATGGCAGGAGCTATCACTATAGCAGGCAAAGACCTGAGCGATTAAGCTCCACCCCCTGGGTTTCCTGCACCCCTCTCAAAGGGGAGTGTCCTTATACCTCAGCTCTAGCAGAGCACTGAAGAGACTCGGACTTCATTTAACTCTTGCAGGTCCTGTGCTGCTGGCAAGCCAGTGAAATATTGCAGGAGTGCCACTCTTGGCACGTGTGCCAGGGGTTGCTGACCTCTGCTGTAGAGGGTAATATGAATTTTGTGGCTTGCTATGGTCCAAAGTGTGTGAGATTTCAAAGATAGTGATGTGAGTTTGGGTTTTGTGGGGGTCCTGGGAAAAACGTATGTGCGCTATTGTGACGAAAAATAGCCTATTGCGCAATCCAGTGTAGTAAGTATGTTTGTGGAAAATTTCAGCCAAATCGGTGGAGTGGGTTTTGCGTGATTGAGGAACAAACATCCAAACATTCAAACATCCAAACACACAAACCCACACACATCCAAACTCACAAACTTTCACCTTTATAATATTAATAGGATATATATATATATATATATATATATATATATATATATATATATATATATATATCTGATTATCAATATATATTTTGTACTAATATACCCTGCTGATAAGAATAACTGTGGGCAAGGACACCCCTCTTTCGTCTGACGAAAGACGAAATGGACTGCTCAGGCTGGAAGTGCAGGGGCTCAGGTAACCGCTGTGGTCAATCATTGGCCTCTGTGGTTTTATATTGACTGCTGTGGCCAGAGTTTGACTACAGTTGTCACCTGAGCCCTGCATTTTTGACCCTGGAGGGGATGGGGAGCTCACTGTCTGAACCAAGGACTTAGGGTTGTTGAGTAAAATGTTTAAATTTTTTTAATTGTAGAGTAAAAAATAGCTTCTCTCCTTCTTGACCCTGATATTGATATTTGTCCTGACATGTAAACGAGAGTCTAACCAGAACACTCCAGCGTATACATCCACTCTCTAGCTATGGAGGAAGGGAACTGGATCAATCCCTTCTCCAAACAAGAAAGAAAGAAACCTAAGTTTGAAGGATACATCATCTACATTAGATTGCAAAACTTGTGTTAAATATGAGACAAGTCCTTTAGCAGTGATCCAACTGGGACACTACACATTTATTTCAGGGAATAACGTATTAGAGTAGTCCTTTTTTAGATGCCACTGAGGATATATGTGAAAGGCTTTAGAATAAATGGATTCTAGCTTGGCTGGACTGAAACTGATATTCAGCCCTGGTATATGAAATCATATAGCCCTACTTTATATTTGTTAAATGGTAAACGGGCTTAAACACATACATTATGAGTTTTGGTAATTTGGAGTGGATTGGACATTTTACGGAATGCAACCTTCTGTGAACTGCCTTTAACTGGATTAAAACCATGTGAAATATTAGTTTGTATTAATTGAGAGCTTTTGATGAGAGGCAGGACCATATGTGTAATAGAAAATCCCAGGTTCTCTATACATATTTGTAATTGCAGGTATATACTTTCCGATTTCCTTATATGGATTATGGGAACAAACTTTATATGTTTTCCTAATACTGGATCAGACCAAGGAGGTGAGGTAGGATAGGCTTTGGTGATGTATATAGCGGCACACATGATGACGTCATGGTCTCATCGGACATGTGCAGGGGGTAGCTAGGGACGCCAACACTGCACTACACATAGGCATGTAACCTCTAACCAGCACATTTTGGACCTGCAGGTGAGTGGAATTTAACCTGATTAGGGGATATTTAAATTCTGTCAAGGACAAGTTACTTTAGGCTGAGTTCACACGTAATTTTTTGGAAAGGATTTTGAGGCCGAATTCGCCTCAAAATCCTGACCAAAAAGACGGCTCCTATTGAAATCAATGGGAGCTGGTAAGTTCTTTTTTTCCATTTGTTCCAGCTCCCAGAAAAAAAGAGACATGCTTATTCTTCAGGCGGATTCGCCTCGTGAATCCACCTGAGGACACTCCCTCCTCCTCCATTCATTTGGCCTAATCCGGAGCGGAGTGCACAACTGGATGCCGATGCACTGCCTCCACCTCAGTTTCTGGACCAAAAAACCCTGTGTGAACCTGCCTTACCTGAAACCTAGACTAGTGTGTGGTGAAAGCATTTCTTTACTACTTTAGTTATGCTATTTTTGAGTGTCGAACTCAGCTGACATTTAGTTTTGGATATATGCCAGTTACAGTCTTCTCCAATTTTGGAGTATCAGACTGTGTTTTTTCTAAGCTATTATATTACTAGTTTCTATGAGTTTAGGGTCCCATGATGAGTGGTTTTCCATACTGTGAAACCTATGTAGGGACTAGTAGGGACTTTTTTAGGGATAGCTTTTTGTGGTACTTCCCTTGTTAGTGCTGGAGTTCATGGAAACTAGAGGACAAAATAAAGGGCGAGTCAGGGTATGACTATTTGACTGCCCTAGGAGATGAGCCCCTTAACTGGAACCGTAACACACTATCCATGGCACAGCATCTCTGAATCAGCGGAGTGGTGAGATCAAACCACTTTTTTAATCTCATAACTGCTTGTATAGTGTCAGTTTATGTGCATTGTTTGGATCTTTTGTGTTGGGCCTTTAGCTCTTAATCATTTCTGGATTGCTGGTGGTTACTATATAATTTAATTAATTTGATACAGTTTTTGTATAAGGCCGGGTTCACACGATGTCTTTTGGCACGTAATGTGCCACGTAGATGCCACGGGATCTTTTGCGGGCTGCATACGCTCCAATTGTTTTGAATGGGAGCCGGTACCGTATACGCGGCGCTACGTGGATACATTTAACAAATTAAAGGGGTCTTCGGGCAAAAAATATTTTTTTATTTTTTAAAAAAAGGTCTGCTAGTGCTACCCAATTACCTTTCGCAGTGTTTTGAGTGATTTCTGGGTGTCTCTGAGAGCTCCTGGCATCCTCTGCATTTGTTTACCTGGTGTAGCTTCCTGCTGTCAGTTCTAGGCTGAATCACACTACCTCGCTCTCACTTCCTCTTCCTCTCTCACACCTTACACCCCTTTCCTGTCTTCCTAGCTATCCCGCCCACTACTAGCCCTTCTCAACCAACTAACTCAATCCACCCGTCCACCCTATCATACTTATGTGTCTTCCACTCTAGATTTCCCTTCTGGAACAGCTCCTCCTTTTCTATGACTATGCCGCTCATGTGCAGGCCGGAGGTGCCTGTGCAGTAAAGATGGCCCCTCCGCCAGCGCATGCACATGCCTCTAATACCTGTGCAGTAGAGATCAAGTGCCATCTCTACTGTACATGTATTGGAGGCACCTCCAGCCTGTGTGTGCGCCATCAGAGTCAAAGAAGTGGTGGAGCTTTTCCAGAAAGGAAGACACATAAGTATGATGGGGTGAGGAGGTGGGGAGCATTGGTGATGCTCTGTTTCTGGAAATGGGGAAATAGAAGTTCACCAGATTATCAGAAAGTGTGCCTGGGGAAGTCACATGACTTGCTATGGCAATTGACATAATTATACATTTTTTTTAAAAAACTAAGTAAATTATAAGTTCGGCAGGCAGAGAGGATTTAGGTTATGGGTTAATTTTTATTTTTTCCCTGACATCCCCTTTAACAAGTAACTTTTCAGGTATATACAATACATTCGAAAAATCTTCAGACCCTTTCACTTTTTCACATACGGTTATACTGAATCTTTTTACTAACAAAGAAAAAAAATCAACATTATACGCCATCCATCATTCTGCTCTTAATACCTTATAATAAGCCAATGAAAATAAAATTTATACATTTTGCAAAAAAAGTAACAAACAAAATTTCACATGGACATACCGTATTTTTCGGACTATAAGACGCACTGGACTGTAAGACGCACCCAGGTTTTAGAGGAGAAAAATAGGGAAAAAAAAATTTCAGGCAAAAAATGGTAAAATATTTAATGTATGGGAGTTGTAGTTTTGGAACAGCTGCAAGGCCACATTGACAGGTGACCCTGCAGCTGTACGGGGATGTATAGGGTGTTTTTTTTGTGAGGCCAGGTGTACTTTTTAGTTATACCATTTTGGGAAATGTTTATTGCTTAGATCACTTTTATTTAAATCAGAGGCAAAACGGTGAGAAAAACCCGGCGGTTTAGCACTTTTGATTTTGACGTTCACTGTACATAAAAATATTAGTAGACCGGGCATTTTCAGACACAGGGATACCTAATGTATATGTTTCACAGTAATGTTATACTTTTATATGTATTCTAGGGAAAGGAGGTGAACTTTTATTTATTTTATTTTTTATTATATTTTTTTTAAGTGCTTTTTTTTTTTTTTTTTTTTTTACTTTTTCATTATCCCCCGCCTAGGGGGCTTGAACCTGCAATCATTTGATTGCAAGTCCCATAGACGGCAATACAAGTGTATTGCCGTCTATGGGAGATTCTATACATTACTATCGCGGAGTGTCATAGACCAGCTGCGATAGTAATATATAGCTATGACAGGCCTGGGAGCCTTCATTAGGCTCTCGGCTGTCATCGGAACAGGTCGGCTCCTGCGGCCTCGCCGTGCAGGAGCCGGCCTGCATCACTAAAGGTATGGGGCCGGTGGGGACCTGCATGCAGGGTTCTTCTGTCCGCTTGAGAAGTCAGACATCTTCACTTGCGGACAGGGAAGGACGGGCACGGAGTGCAAAAGAACGCACCCGATGCCTATTGAAATGAATGACAGGTGTCACGGACACAGCTAGTGTCCGCTCCTAATATCCGTGACAGATTTTGAGCGGACACTAGGAGCGGACACTACCTGTCGGACACCGACGGTAGTGTGAACGCTCCCTAAGAGTTGAATAACATTTTCCTTCCAGGATGTTACCCTACATAAAGGGTGTGTAGACCCACCACTACTTTATCACTAATCTAAATATTCAGTGAATTGCCTAAGGCAGGGTCAGCAACAATTTGTAGTCTGGGGTGCATAAAAAATCAAAGAAGTACTTGGTGTGCCATGTAATAATTGTAAGAGTGCCGCCCTCCTACATCGGTGATTACCAACAGGGGGCCTCAACACTCTAGAAGGATTTAGGAGTACCCCATGTTTTATGCAATGTTATATGCATCCTTGGGGTGTTTTTTGTCTTTTTGTAAAAATTATTTGGTAGGGGTGCCCCAAGGATTTTTTTTTTCTGAGTCCGAAAAGGTTGGGAAGTACTGTCCTACATGAAAGCCATATAATGCATACCATAACCAGTTAGTTAGTCAATTAAGCTTACATTTCATTGTGACTCTTTAGCAAAATGATTCATATTTGGACTGGGCATGGGGCTAAGAGTAATCTATAGTATGCCTGCTTTGTGAGGGCAGAGGATGCCCATCACACAGCCTAGTCTTTTTGTTGAAGAAATCCAAACAAATTTTTACGGTCTTATTGAAGTGAACGAAGACAAATTTAGTTGCCATATTATACTTTGCAAAGGTAATTGCTGTACTTTGACTAGTCAACCAGCCTGGACACTTAGAGATTGTGCCTCATGTTCCCACCACCTCCCAGTGCATCGTCCTGTCCAACTGCATTCACATCGTCGATTACCGAGAGATTACCACCTGCAGAGAGAGTCCTATGTTAGGTAGATATGCCATGGGTACTGACTCTGGCACCAGTGCAGGGGTTGCTGACCCCTGGCCTAAGTTGTTAGTGGTAGTGTAAGGGTAGTCTCACATATTAGATTATACTAGCCATCAATCTAGTACGTATGGAGAGATGTCCTACTGCCACCTGACACATGGCATCAGAGTAAACAAGGATTGGGCATTCTGCAGTTCATAATGTATGACATGATAAAGATGGGCTGCTGCTATAAGTGTCTGGCACCAGTTTATCTCCCTCCCCATACTGATCAGACAATCTGAGTATGCATGTTTACGAGGAATCAAAAAAGATAGCTGTCAGCTATACATTATACTGGACACTGAGGTTTCTTTTTTTAATTGAAGAGAAACAGAAAGGAATCATGGGTAGAAAACAACAATGTACAGAAAAGGCCTGTTCATTATCCATAATGCAAATATTGTATGTCAATTATTAATAATCAGTGTAGCTTTTTCCTGTTAGCCTGGAGTGTTTTAATGCTAATATTTCATTCATGTATAACCAATAATGGAGTCTCTCTTGAGATCTCACCCATACTTACAGCTTATAAATAGGCTGCTCTGTGCACTTTTTCTTGCTGCATAAGCACACAGCATATGGATAATATCTTTAATATGACTTGTTCCATAAGGGACATTCATTGACCTTAATTTTTACAGCTCAAACAGATGTGGTAGGAATAGTTTACTATATTGTTAGCATTTTAATATCTTTAAAAAAATACTACTGATATATTGTGTGAATGGATAGCCAGGATTGCTTTCTTTCCTGCAAACAGCACCACATTAACAGTCTGGTATTGATATTCAGTCCTAGTCAATGAAATGGGTTTGAGCTGCAAGTAGGGACATAGCTATAGGAGATGCAAGAGGTAGCTATCGTTACCGGGCCCTGGAGCCGGAGGGGCCCCAAAGGCCTCTATACAACATAAGAGGATACCAGTATTGTAGATGACATTTGGCAAGTGGAGGCCCCATAACAGATTCTGCATTTGGGCCCAAGTTCTTCAAGTTACACCTCTGGCTGCAAAACACAACCCATGGATAGTTGGGGTGGTGTGCTTGATATTAAAAATTACAAAAGAGTCATGCCCTTCAGTAAGGCAGTAGTTGGGGACAGAGAGGCTTTCTGCACAGGACTTGCCTGGAGTCCATTTACTGAGTCACTTTCAATATCTCCACAAACCACTTTCACTACCAAAACACAAATTCTGTTTCATTTACAGTGGCTGGTCCAATTTCTGTATTCATTTTTCATCCTTTTTATTCTGTATTTTCCCATTGTTTTTGCTGACATCTTCATACCTATCCTATTTGCTTAGTGGATGGGTGACCTCCTTTGTGCAGTGCTTATGGTCTAGTATTCACATGTATAGAACTAGTGTTCAACAAGTAAGAAGGTAGGTGTTTGTTAGTCATTGTTAAGAAAACTTGGAAATAGGGATCTTTTACTATGAAGCGAGATGTATTGTCATCAGAGGTATGGCTTACTGATTTATATTCCACAAGGAAGAGGAGTAAGACTTAAAACGTAATATATTCAAATGTTTTTGGCGACTATACTATGGAGTAGTTGTGATGGTAAGGAAGCAAATGACACACTTCTGCAACTGATGTTTTCTTAAGGACGCTGCATAATTTTACATTATATTTTTCCATGGGAATATTTTGAGTTTAATTTGTAATATTGAGGCAAATTAGTGATACCAGATAATAAGACCTGATCCTCTGACAACAGATGGCAGATGAGACAGACGGTTTTTGTGTCATAAAGGAGCCATGTCTCTTCTTTAGGCTTAAGGCCAGCATTGTGGAAATGCATTGTTTTTTGTTTTAGATTTTGTTGTGTTTTTTTTGAGCCAAAGTCAGAAGTGAATTTAACAGAAAGGAACCATTCAAGTACTTTAATTATATTTGCCATTCCTTTTCAAGCCATTCTTGACCTTGGCTCAAAAAAACAGTAGCAAATATGCAAAAAAATACTCTGGGTTTCCACAACGTGGGGCCTCAGTCTTAAAAAGTTATTGTACATATTTGTTGAGTTAATATACAGTGTATTAACTTGTATACAATTATGTTATATATTTTTAGATAATTCATCTTATATTGCTTCTAAAAGTGTCTGCAATTATATTTAGATTATGATTATACGAACATAAGCCCACCAGTGAGTGAGTCAGACAAGACAGCTGAATCTTCTGCCTGGAACAATATTGGACAAGAAGATGATGGAACTGTTCAACCATCCACCGTAGTAGTATTACCAAAGAGAGTATCATGTGAGGTAAGAGCTGTAACAAAGTAATTTACTATGACATAAAGATTATATATATCTACTGTATCTGTACTAAGTGAGCTTCCCTGACATTGTGCTACATGTATTTCTTTTTATGTCAAGTATCGTTTTTTTGCTGCAGTCCTAGGTGTTCTGGGAAATAATGAGATTACAGAGATGTCTACAGTTTGCGTATGGACAATTTCTGTAAACATCAAATCAATTGTTACTGTATAGAGTTGTTATAATTTAACACCAAATCATATTGTAATTAAAAAAGGTGCTAAATTGTGATTAAAAATTATCTGGCTGCATGGGCAGATTGGCAACAACTTAAAGGATGGATCAACTCCCACTGCCCAGAGGGACAAGCTGAATGATACAGCGGTGCTCAGTGATAGTAGAAAACTCCCTTGTGCTCCAAGATCCTCATTTGAATAAACAATAATAGTGCTTTTTCTACGCATTCCTGGGGCTCTGAAACATAAGAAAGGTTGTTTTTTTTTTTTTCATTCTGCTAACACCATCTACAGCACTATGGGAGCAGTTTAAGGAAGCTGGGGACAGTGATAGACTCCCTTTAAAGAATCTCCATGTTATTTGTAGTTTAAATTGGTAGGCGACAGGGCCAACATAAGGCTTATGCACATGACGTTTTTTTGTCCTTGTCCTATTTTATTATCTCCAGGACATGTAGCCATTAAATTCTATGGGCCCATGTATAAGGCCAACTTTTTCATGGTTCTGAGAGACAAGGCTGTGAAACCCAGGACAGGCCCTATTCCTTTTTACAAAAATATATAATATAATGTATTACATGTAAATACATACAACAATCGATGGAATTGCATAGAAGAAACCTGTCTGGCTCGGTGGTTCAGTGGTTATCTGGACTCCAGCACTCTGCCTGTCACCTTCTCACAGCATGTACATCTCGGGTGGTAATATCTGTGTGATCTTTTCTCAATGTGGTGACCATAATGTACAGTGGATGTGGAAGTGCATTATGTTTACTATTATTTTTATTTATTTACAAAATGTTCACTAATGTATGAGCAATGTATAATATTTCCCACAATACCCATAATCCTATTATTACCATTATTTTATTATTATTATCACCAGTGAAAATGAAATTCCATACAGGGCTATATTCACTCATATAGTCTTTCTCATCACCCTCATAGTCTAGTTTATTACTGTTCCTGCCTTCCCATTCACTGTGTTCACTCCATGATATGGTTCCCTTTTGACCCGGTGGTCACATGATCTTCCGGAGACCAGAAACTGTAATAGCTGCTCGGTCCAAGAGAAGCTAGATCAGCTCTGACGTTTATGTTAGGAGGCTTCATTCCTCCCCAGTTACAGAGGAAATCAACCCCCCCCCCCCCCCAAAAAAAAAAAAAAAAAAAAAAAGTACTGTTAAAATGAAGGCCGAAGGCATAATGTATAAAAAAATATTTTTTTTTTAACAGATAAAAATACAGTAATGTGTAAGAAAAAACAATGTATAATATTTCCCACTACAGCGCATGAAAGAATAAAAAATAAAAAGAAAAGGATCTCTTCACATGAAAGGGTATGTAGTAGCCAGAGAAGGTGGGATACTGGATATGACTGTGCTGTGCTCGCTGTACTCGCAGCACAAGAGGCAAATCCCACACATGCGCTGTAGTGAGAAGTGCTGCTTTCTATGCAGTGAAGAATAACAGAAGGACATCTACACATGAGAAGGTGTGTAGTGGCCAGAGGATACGGGATAGTGGATATGATGGTGCTGTGCTTGGAGCACAGGGGGGAACGCTCTCATTAGTTATATGCTCCCATTAGTTATAGTGCCCCCAGTAGTAATAATGTTCCCCAGTTTTCCTCCATAGTGCTTCCAAATTAAATGTATATCATGTAGAGTAATAGAAGTACTCATCTGACTACCTTTTCATGCCGCCATCTGCAATGTGGGATAAACCACAGGCCTTTTTTTGGATTCGGCCTGAGCTGTTTGCATGCTTAGAAAGGTGGCTCAGTAACATCATTGTGCCACATGCATTGTCTATTTGCACTTTCATTGCCTACAGGCTTAAAATATCCATCAATATATGAGGGTAAATGGCAGGGGAGAGAGTTTTACACTGAACTGTGTCCTCATACTGAAGATGTAATTTAATGGACTGTTAGATGGAGGGACATTCAAGGCACCAGACATTTACAGAAATTTTGCAACTGATTTATTTTAATTAAACTTGAAGAAATCCTTCAACGTACTGCAGAAACAATATTTTCCAGATGTATGGAACAGTTTTTTTTTTCAGATGTATGGAACTGAATAATTTTCAGATACAAAAATTTCATCACCTTGGTGGACAGAATCTCTTTAACAAGTACTCAGTATACTATATAATAAACAATATACAGTATACTGTATTGTTATATAGAAAATAGATTATGTGTAATAAAAGCCTCAACACAACATATACAAAGAGTAAGTAAATAATGGAACTTACAAATATCAAACTTTTAGTAACTGAAATTATGAAAACAAAAAGATAATTGTTATTAGCTGAGCTTCTAAGCTAATACCAATTAAATGTGAGCTTAATGAATGTTAGAATGCATACCTACATCATACCTACTGATTAGGACATTCTCTATGGTGATATTATTATTTATATTATAACTCATTATTTTATTTTCATTATGCAGAATCCTGGGGAACTGTTTATTATTCTGTCAAAAGAAATACCAAAGAACATAGAAGTAGAAGTTGAATTCTGTACAAAAAATCAGCTTGTTAGGAAAAAGCCAAAACTGTGGAGTGAAAAGATTCTATGCCTCAGGGCTCTGGGTAAGTAACAGTTCTTGGGTTTATTTATTTCATTATATATGTATTATTCTTTTCATTTATGTAATAATGATTGTTGTTGTGATAATTACTTCTATAATTATAAATAGCATTGTTACAGGCTCGGTTCATACGTGTCTTAAAGGGGTTGTCCAGTTTCAGACCAATATTGAGAGATAAATATTATTGTTCGTATAATGAAAAGTTCTATAATTTTCCAATATTCTTTCTGTATCAATTTTTCACAGTTTTCTAAATCTCTACTTGCTGTTATTCATTCTGCTTACCTTCAGTGAATGAAAATCTGTCCATGGTCATGTGATCTACAGTCCATGGTCATGTGATGAGCTCACAGGTTCACAGCTCATTACCAGGCAGCTCTCTGATTACTGTGCTTTGACTAAAGCGAGCACCACCTGTGTACTCATCACATGACCATAGACTGTAAATCACATGACTATGGACTGTATATCACATGACCATAGGCGGTATGTCTCATGAACATGGACTGATTCTTATCCACTGGAAATAAGCAGAATGAATTATTGTACAACCCAAAAGTCATTATCTCAGAAAATTAGAATAATTAACCCAAAACCGCTGCAAACGCTTGGTAAGCATTTAAAAAGGTCCCTTAAACTGGTTGAAAGTTTTCATGTAATATTTCCCTTCCCACAAGCTTGTTAGCCTGTGCAGGTCACATAAGAGTATAGCTTTATGCAGAGGAAAGATATTGGGTATGAATCTAACAGAGGACAACCTACCAGAAGTAAAGGCTGTAACCCTAGAGAGATGTACTGCCCTTGTTTTTATGGAACAGCAATATGCTAAACTAAATTGAAAGTATACATTACATTACTGTGCCGTGTCTGACAGCACCCGAGCTTCAATGGCACAGTTCCCGATAAAATGTGCTTAGGCATGCTGTATTCTGCAATGCAGCTGAGCACTTTTTATCTCTAGGAAAACAATGTGTGAATAATTTAAAAAACAACCTGTCAATGAATCTGTTTTTATGACCTGCAGCTCACTGTTATTTTACTTGTAATATTTATTGAGAATTCAGTGTGCTTATACAGCAGTCTGGCCAGAAATCACCATAGGATATGTTTATTAAAATGGTGTGGATTGATAAATATATATATTTTCAGCCATAATATAAGGTATAATGCAAAAACCCTGTATGACAAAACATGGAGTGGTTATGAATCTAGACTATTGACCCTTTGGTACTTCATGCGTCGTCTCACTGGCATAATATACTCTGACAATATGTACATAATATTGCAGATACAAATCTAGAAAACCTGAATACCTCCATGTGCAAAGAGATTCAGTATGGGCCCATAGCAGACAATGGAAGCTATATGTTAGATTTGTGTGATATGAATATCAAATACAGCCATGTGTATGAGGGCTAAGCTGACTCACTGTGCAGAACCTTGAACTATACTGGTTATGGATATTTAGTAGACTATGAAAAATGAACAAAGCAGTTTGTATTGTTACAATCGTTTCCTTCTGGGAAGCACTTGGTTAGTATGAATCAATCTGCGCACGGTTCCAATTTTTTTTTTATAGAACTTATTGTCTTCAGCAAAAAAATTTCTATTGCCAAGGCTCCTATTAATATTTTGTGTTATTAAAGTGGCTCTATCAGCAAAATTATGCTAATAGAGCCCCACATATGCGTGAATAGCCTTTAAAAAGGCTATTCAGGCACCATAAATGTTATATTAAACCCCCGTCCCGTTTTTAAATAAAAGCATTAAAACATATATGCAAATCTTACCAAACGTGCACCATGGGCGGGGATGCACGATGTGATGTCAGCTTCGGGTATGCCTGCCTCTTCTGTCTTCTTGTACTAATGCCCTCTGGTTCCATGTCTTCTTCCAGCTTCTTCTCTTCAAATCCTGCGCCTGCATAGTAGCGCTTCCCTCCGGAGCGCTACTGCGCAGGCTCACTCGCACACTGCCATTAAATAAAATGGCGAGGGAGTCTGTGCAGTAGCGCTCCGGAGGGAAGCGCTACTACGCAGGAGTGGGATTTGAAGACAAGAAGACGGAAGAAGACACGGAACCAGAGGGCGTTACTACAAGAAGACAGAAGAGGTAGGCGTGCTCAAAGCTGACGTTGCATCGTGCATCCCCGCCCATGGTGCACGTTCGGTAAGATTTGCACATATGTTATAATGCTTTTATTTAAAAACGGGACGGGGGTTTAATATAACATTTACGGTGCCTGAATGGCCTTTTTAAAGGCTATTCACGCATATGTGGGGCTCTATTAGCATGATTTTGCTGATAGAGCCCCTTTAATTATTTTCCTACAATGCTTTGAAATATATTTACCCTTTCTAGATGTAAAGGTAGTCTGTCAGCAGCAAAATCAAAACCAAAGTAATTACAATATCTTGTAGTGCTCTTTACACACTTTCCATATATGTCTTTGTTATGCAACATTGCAGCTCCATTATTGAGAAAATTGCTGTTTTATTCATATGCATATTAGATGAAAAGGGCATATAGGCATTTCGTATTTCCTCTGGCTTAACTGTATGCTGTAGATTACGTCCTCTAAGGATATGTTCACACAGAGTTTTTTGCAGTGATTTTCACGCAGAATTTACCTCAAAATCCACCAGCAAAAACGTCTCCCATTAATTTCAATGAGAAGCCCTTGCTTTTTTTTCCCACTAGGGATTTTTTTCAGCTAGCAGGAAAAAGAAGTGATATGCCCTATCTTCCCGTGGATTCATGGATTCACACGGTGTCCGCGGCTCGAGACTCACTCCTGATTAGGCCCATTCATCTGGGCCTATTCAGGAGCGGGATTCCGCATCGGGATGCCAATGCACTGCATCAGCAACTCGTTGCAGCTAGTCAAACGGCGGAAAAGGTTTCTGCCGTGTGAACTTACTCTAACTGCTACCCAGCTCATCCTTTGATTTTTAATCATAATAATAATAATAATA